>NC_056725.1:649465192-649515192 GCF_019279795.1 Protopterus annectens
TTACATCTTGAAATTTAATACCCTAGTCCCTAAAGGACTTAATGGGGAAATTAATTGGAGATGTTTGCTTTAAGAAATAATTAAGTCTACTTGAGTATTTTATTGTTTAATTATTATTAAAATGTGTATTTAAACAGCAGTTGTAATTGAATTTGCATTCCATGAAGGTGTTTTACACCGAGGCACTAGAATGAATCTGTGCTTTTTATGTGTTTTTCGAAGTCTCTTGTGAAATTTATTCAATTCAGATTTTGGTTGTTTATTATTATTTGTAAGATTTTTGGTGGTTGTGTTATACTGGAGTGTAATGTCCTCTGTTCCAAATGTGGATATACCCCATGTTGTAAGGGAAGAATTGACTCCCTTGTTTGGTGCTACACATGGTCTGAGTTCTCTTATGGGCTCACAAAGAACTTTGGAGCAGTATATGAATTGTCAAATGGCCACAGGTCCAAATTTGGAGACTGGAACTGTAAGTAAGGCTGCTGGACCTTTATTTGATGCATTTGTTACTGAGAGAGCCAGACTCAGTGCTAATCCGTTTTTATCAGTGGGGCAAGTTTTAACTAATGTTCCATTAGAGAAGAGAGAACTGTGTGATAAATTTGAAAAACGTTTAGTGAAAGAGACCCGTGTACATTACAATATTCTAGGCCTGAAGAGGTATGTTGAGCTGAATATTACTCCGAGGGGTCTCCATTTTGTGAAAAATCTTAGTACTCCGCTTGATGAAAAATGCCCCGTAGATAAACAATTCAGGGAGCGATGGTTAGCAGCTTCCCATAAATGTGTTATGGATTGGCTACAAATTTTGCTTGAAAGGTATGAGTTGAAACATAAAAAGCTTAAACAAGAGTTGGTTACATTATCGAACACTAGTACCAACTCAATTGGTATTGCTAATGCCAATAATTTTTTAAGCAAGGTGAATAGTAAATTGAGCAAATTAGCGACTGAGCTCATTAATTACAAAAAGAAGAAATTGACAAGAGATGTCAGTGATTATGAAGGGGGCCATGCTTTTGTAGTCTCAACCAATCAGCATAAAGTTAGACCCTGGAAACAATATGGTGACCGGAAGCAGAAGTCGTCGGTTCCTTTTTCGTCTACAGATGGTTCAAACTTAAGCAATAACCAGGGAAGTAGTGATGAAGATTATCCACTGCTACCCTGTCCTGAACAGCCACAAGAACATCTGAATCAGTTTCAGGGGAATTAAGGATGGCATCAACATAAATAGGGGCAGAAAAGGAATCGGAATAATACCTATAATGGGAATGGTTCTTACAACGGAGACTACGAAAATGAACAATGCAATAGTAAGAAATTTAAACACTAACACAAGCATTGTTGGTAATAATGTAGCCTCAAATGTTTCAAATATAGTAAATTTGTCAGGGTGTGTTTTGACACAAGAGCAATGTGCAGTATTGAGTTTGGGATTAAAATTTATCCCAACAGTTGTCCACGGATTCATTTTTTTCGACAGGAACTTTTTAGATTTGTTCATAAATTATATTTATTAAAATGTTTTTTCTCTTGTAGAGTGGATAAGAATGAAAGTAATAATAATTTTATTGAAGAGTCATCTAATGAAAGTTTCTTTTCATGTGAGGAAGAAAGTGAGCAGCAATATTGTGATAAAGGGTTGTTTGAATCAAATGCATACTGTTTATTGGATACTTCTAGTATCCCAGAAGTTAGTAAATTTATGCCTCCTTTTCAGAACCAGAACATTTCACATTTCCATTCAATAACTAGTTTTGAAGGAAGCAATATATGTGAGGAGTTGGCCAGACACAAGAAATCCATACACTATAATTTAACCTATAGAGAATGGAAGGCATTGTTAGAACTAGAGAATAACAAAGGGCTGGTAATTAAACCAGCAGATAAAGGCAGTAAAGTTGTTATAATGAATGCCATACAATATCATAGAATGTCTATGGAACATTTAGAAAATAAAAGAAGATATGAATGTAGTGAAGACATATGCTTGATTAGGGCAATAGATATATATATATAATAGTTTGTTACAGAAAGGCTTACGTTTAGGCTATTTTTCCAAAAAAGATGTGGAAACTAAGTTGGTTGTTAATAATAAATAACTGGCAATATTTGTTTGCTTGCCGAAGATCCATAAAGGTTTGGAAGTACCTCCAGGTAGGCCCATTGTTTCTGCCTGTAGGTATTTCTTACATAATATGGGTATATTGTTGCATGAGATATTGCTTCCTTATGTGAAAAAGAATTCATCTTATATACAAGATAGTTCTGATTTTTTGGAAAAAATTATTGATATAGAATGGAAAATTGGAATGTACTGGATTGTACTGGATGTGAAAAGTTTGTATACATCCATAAAACAAAGATGGCATAACTGTTATATTGCACTTCTTGGGGGATAACCTTCATTCTATGTTCATAACAGAAATGATAGAATTCTGTCTGGTGAATAATTTTTTATATATATAATAAGCAAATTTATAGGCAAAAAGAAGGCACTGCCATGGGGGCACCATTTGCCCCCATGTATGCAAATCTCTTCATGTCATACTTTGAAATAACATTCCTGTTTAAACAGGAATTTGTGTGTTAAAAGATATTTTCATTATATTGATGACTTAATTTTTATATGTGAAGGAGGTGTCGAAAATGTTAGAAAATGTATATTTGATTTACATCAGAACCCTTTTAACCTTAGTTTTGATGGTTTACAGCAGGGAACTAAAGTACATTTTTTAAACTTAGAGTTAGAAAGGAAAGTAAATGGCAAAATTGTGTCAGGGGTACACAGGAAGTTTGTGGATGGCAATCAGTTTTTACATGCGTCTAGTTGCGATCCACCACACACATTAGCTGCACTCCCTTATAATGAGTTTTTAAGGTTATCCAAGATTTGTAATGTAGCAGAGATTTTGGAAAAGGAAATTCGTAGGTCTACGGAAATATTTATAAAGAGAGGTTATGATGCTAATATGGTGAGGGAGGCTAGTCAAAAAGTATATAAGAATGAAAATTTTAGTAGGAAGAATATGGGAAGAAAAAAGATGAAAGGGTTTGAATCGGATCGAACACAACAGATTTATTTTGCATCTATGTACAATAAAAAAAGTTCAGAAATATTTAAGATGTCAACACATTACTGAAAATTTTTATTGAATGATGACTTTTTGGCTGGTATTCTGCCAAAATAGTTTTCTAAAGCATATAGGAGAGGCAGAAATATAAAAGATATGTTAGTGCGGGGACTTTTTTAGTATGCCGAATTGTACAGTTCCGAATTGTTTATCTCAAACAGGCACATTTAAATGCGATAAATGTTTAGTGTGTCCACATATTGTCAATTGTTTTAAATATATCAATAATGTACCCTTTACATCTAAGGAAAACATTTCTTGTGAAACTAAGGGGGTAGTGTATGTTTTAAGCTGCCCCTGCAACATGTTTTATGTGGGGGAAACAAAGAGGATGTTTCGTTCACGATTTATGGAACACATTAGAGATATTAAAAATGGAAGGAAAGAAAAAATGATTGTTGCTCATTTTATAGAATCACATAATAGTGACTATTCATTATTAAAAGGATGTGTTTTGGAACAAATTGATTCTTTTTATAGAGATGACAACATTTTAAAAGACAAACTTTTATATAAAGAAAGCATTTACATCTTGAAATTTAATACCCTAGTCCCTAACGGACTTAATGGGGAAGTTAATTGGAGATGTTTGCTTTAAGAAATAAATAAGTCTACTTGATTATGTTATTGTTTAATTATTATTAAAATGTGTATTTAAACAGCAGCTGTAATTGAATGTGTATTCCATAAAGGTGCTTTACACCGCGGCGCTAGAATAAATCTGTGCTTTTTATGTGTTTTTCGAGGACTCTTGTGAAGTTTATTCCATTCGGATTTTGGTTGTTTATTATTTAACAGAGAAGTGTTTGCACTTATTAGCAACTAATAAAGGCAGATGTAAAAGGAGGGAGTTATTTATTTATTTCCAGTTTGGTGACTGGGGAGGTCCACTGGGCTCGGGGGGCCCGTTTTCAGTGGAGGCCCTGGGAGAAAAGCTCCGCATTACATATTTAAGTTACAGATACAATCATAGTAAAGTAAACACATTTACAATTACAATTACAGTTCATGTTAGAGAACAGGAATAATTCTTTGGTTACATAGCATTTAAATATTTAAGATGGCAGTAGTGACTTCACTGAAAGAGAGTAATGACTTAGTTGACCTAGTGAGGAAAGGTGGAATGAGCTATTTACAATATGCACATTTATGTTAGATTAGCTTGCATTCAGAGTTAGTCAGGAGTTTAATAATTCAGGATGGAGTAGGGTGATTAGTAGGCTAGGGGGGGAGAGTGCAGTTGCATTTCCAATTAGAGCAAAGGTAGGAATGTAGCTAAGGTTTAAAGTTATCAAAGTTTTCACAAGTCCTTAGTGAGGAAGGAAGAGAATTCCATTTTTTGGCTAAGGAAAAGGATAACAGAAGCTGACCAGCAGGTATGGTTAACCTGTATCTCTCTATAAGCAGTCAGACTTATTTCCATTAACTAGATGAGAAGACGTACTTCTTCAAGTGTTTTGTATTGTCAGTTTGTCTAACATATTCATGCATTGAGTACTAGCTTGATGGATCTCTCATGGGTAGCAAGAATATTGGGTGGCTGTTGTTGTTGGGGTTCTCAGTTTCATGGGGAGTATGAAAGGGTTTTAACTGTCTATGTATTAAGGAGTGAACGGGAGGGTCAACATCTTGTTTTAGTATTTTGAAGGTGGCGGTGTTAAGGCAAGCATGACTCTTAGCAGTGGCTGGTAACTATTATTCTTTGCATATTATAAGCCAATAGTGTTCATTTTTGCTTGAAAGATGAATAAAACAGATTTTCAGCAGATTGCAGTAGACTGGAGTTTTGTGCAGAGCTGTGATAACACTTTAGGTGTTAGGTTCCCTGCATGCTTCTGAAAGGTAAGGATTTAACCAAATAGAAGGCCTAGATATTTTACTTGACACATGGAAGTGATTTAACAAAAGGACAAGTTATAGTGATAATCTGAGTGTAGGGTAATTTTTTGATGTACCAGATAACATTACAGAGCTCTTATGAGTGCTGGCAATGAATTTATTGTTATGAAACCAATTCCAGACAATAGTGAAGATGTTCGGATGTTCTTATTGGATAAGGGATGGATTGTAATTAACTAGTGTGAGGACAACATTGTCTATAGAAGAGATAAGGGTAGGAGCAAATTACACAGAAAATATAGGAATTGTGGGAACAATACGTGCAGAGAAGGAATGAGGTTTAAAAAGGCAGGATTTGAATAAGCTATGTAATGTCTGACTGACAATAACTGGCTAGATTATAAGTGATGTATAATGTTAGCAACTAAAATTATGTCAATATAGTTTGCGATGTATAATGTTTACAACTAAAATTATGCCAACATGGTTTGTTTTCATTTATATAACTGTATCATTGCCTATGTCATATGCAATAATTTAATAAAGATGTTTCTTGTTTAAAAAAATAAATAAATAAAATGATTATAAAAGATGACACAGAAAAAAAAAAACATACAATTAGTATGATGGAGGTTTCAAGGAAGATCATTTATGAAGAAAGAAAACAGGATTGGACTAAAATCAGATCTGCAAGGTTCACCTTTATAGGTTGACATGGAGATGTAGGTCTTAATGGGCCCATAAAGATTAAGGGGCTGCTGGAAAAGTAGCTTTCAAGGCATTGGACAATGTCAAACGGTCATAGGAAATACAAGGCAACTGAGCGTAGTAGACACTTACATCTTGCAAATACTTTGGACCCTAACACCTACATCAAGAAGGCTTTCACCAGTCAAACCAGTGGTGAATTGTGAATACCCATCCATACATCTAGTTACATTTGCCGAAAGATAATGTGTCACCCTGATTAATTTGTAGATGCAATCTATTCCGGAGATGGGGAAGGCTATGTGTAATGAATCCAGCTCTAAAATGTGTTCTGTCTATTTGCTGATGTACATTTAGGTCCTTCAGCCTGATATTAGTGGGCCTATTTTAATTACGGAGATGCAAGAGATCCGGGATGATTGGCTCCCTAATGGTAGGGAAGGTTAGGCAAAAATTACCTCTTTGGAGTCTATAGGAGTAACAGGATCATCATGGACCTAATAAAGAAGGATATAGGGAATCTCCAAACTCTTGATCCCACACAGTTTGGTTTTGTGAAGGGTAGATCATGCCTGCTCATCCTGGTCAACTTCTTTGAGTCAGTCACCAGAGCTGTGGATAAAGGCAATGTGGTTCATACAGGCTACCTTGATCTGGCCAAGGCCTATGATACCATTCCCCACTCAGGAATCATAGAAAAACTCACTAAGCTTGACATCAACCCCTATATCACTAGGTGGGTTGCAAAATGGCTCACAGATATAACCCACAGTGTGAAAGTAGCTGACTCCAAGTCAGATTGCTGACCAGTCATGAGTGGAGTCCCAAAGGGTTCAGTCTTGGGTCCTGTCCTGTTTGGTATTTACTTCTCTGAAGTCCAGGCCAACACAAAGGGACTCTGGCTGACAAAGTTCACAGATGATTGCAAGTTGGGAGCCATAATTAACTCCCCAAGTGATGTTGACATCCTACAGAAAGGCCTCACTGAGACCAACAACTGGTGTCAAAACCATGGCCTTAAGCTCAATGCCAAAAAATGTGTCGTCAACCTCTTTGGGAAAAACCCGGTTACCATGAATTACCACATCGATAGTAAGCCATTGAACACAGAAGACGTTATAAGAGATCTGGGAACACAGGTTGACAACAACCTCTCTTTTGGCAACCACATTGCCACTGTGGTCAAAAAGTCATTCTATGTGGCACATCTCATTACTATGGGTTTTGCATCCAGGAAGAAAGAGGTCATTGTCTCCCTCTACTCTTCCCTCATTAGGCCAGTCATTGAGTACAATGCCCCATTTGGCATGCACTTCACTAGACACCTGCAACAACTGGAGAGACCACAAAAGTACCTTACAAAGACGATCCTGGGCCTTAAACACTTGTCCTATATGGGCAGACTCAAAAAACTCCAACTATTCTCTGTCTCATATCGCCTACTTAGAGGCAATCTCTGCTTGACTTACAAAGCCATGCCAACCCAGCTCTGCTAGAAATGCTACATCTAAAGAAATTGCAATCCCTTCACACTGCACACTCCAGGGACCTCAACCTCATTACCACAATCAACAGAACAAGCTGGAGGGACAGGTTTATAACCCAGAGACTGCCCATGCTATGGAATAGACTTCCCATTCATGTCAAGCAGAGCGCCTCACTGGCCTCTTCAAAAGAAATGTTGATGAGTGGATGGGAAATGAAAAAATTCTCCCCAGGGATCAATCCAGTGGCTCTACTTGACAGAGGCACTGGGAACTAAGGTTGTGTGGCATGATGCCAGGGTAATCCTATGGGCTAGGCTTGTAAAGGCTCCAGGGCCATTAGCCTAGTACACACCAATGAACCTATGATAGTGCTTGCAGCCATTTCTGGCAGGTTACATTTTTTAAGCCACTGATCTTAATTAGAAACCTATGGTGTATTTCTAATTATTTGAAATGTCTAGTGCAGTACACATCAATGGGTGCATTATATTAAATGATTGGCCTAATCAATGCACAACATACAGGGACAATGACTTCATTTGATCTGGATGATATTACTGTTTGATTAGTTTCATTAAGTAAAAGGTCTTCCTGACTACTGTAGTTACATGGCAATAAAATGAGAGGGAATTATGAATACAATTTCCAAAGTCTATGACAACATTTTCATTTTGAAATGGGTTGTTGTCAATGTTGTAAGCTGGGGGACGTCAGAGTTGCAATCAACAGTATCAACATTTTTTCTAAAGCCAAGAAAGATGGCACCAGAAAGTTATCCTTCTCCCATGGTCGAAAATATATGATTTGTGTGTGAGTACATGGTTATAATGATTCTGTAGTTAAGTCTAAATCCATGTTGCCTACTGTTAAGAATGTCATATTTTGAGATGATTCTAGAACTTGGTTATAGATTTTTTTTTTTTTTCATTTTAGTGAGGGGCTAAAGGTTGAAGACATGCTGGTAGTCATTAGCTGAGGAAAAGGTGGCCACATTAGCAGGTGTTGGAACTAAGGCATGTTTACAATTATGGAGTAAGGTGCTTGTAGTGAAGGAGAGACTGAATATGAATGAAAGAGGCTTACTGAGTATTTTACTTTTTAGCCAAAAATACTGAGATGAATGGTATGGAAAAATGGGTGATAGGAGCAATCAGTACTTTCAAGATGTTTTTCTACAGTGGACTTGGTGGTGACATTGAAATGAAATGAGATATTCCATTGTCTTGTGAAAAGAAAAGGAGGGGAAAATGGAGGGGGGTTGGAAATGGGGGATTAGTTGTCCAAGGGTAAATTGTTGATGACAATTTTAAATTCTGAGATAAGACAGCCTGGTAAGTTAAGTACAGAATGGGTTTTTGGAAAGATACTGGGAGAAGCACAGTTTTTTAGGGCTTTCTAGAATTTCTTATGGTGTCCAAGAGTAGTGCCCTATACTGTTCTGTAATATTCTCCTTTAGCATTATTAGCTGCTAGTCTGATTTCTTTTCTCAGTACATAGGAGGTGTTAGAATTGTAATGGTTGGAGGGGTCAGCTTTCCATCAGTACTGTTATCTACCTGTAAGCTTCATAAAGTGTCTAATTTAGTCTGTTTTCCAAGGAAGTAACAACCCATATTTTCTGACTTTTCTATTGGGTTCTATTCTGTCTTGTATGGGGTGGAAAATGATACAGAATGTAGAGACAGAGCAGTTACTGGACCAGTATATATGTAGAGAGGGAAACAGTCAGTGCAACTTAATGATATAAGAAGGTTGTTGGCAGAGTGGCCTGGGATGGTTTTTCTTTGAATAATTTGGGGATGAATGTTCCTACTTTTAATGTACCAGGTAGTAATGATGGATTAGTGATGACCGATTGGTTTAGGTAGGACTTGTAGGTATTGCAGAATGAACGAAGAGGGAAAAATGTTGCAAATGTATTTGATTTATATATAGTATAAAGATGCATTAGATGGAGCAAAATCCTATTGGATAGAAGATTCAAAGGATGAAAGAAAATGGTGGAGGGATGTGGCAAGAAGCTGTTGGTTGGAGGAATGAAGAACAGGAGTAGAGTAAGTAGAGTAAAGTGGTTGGGAATAGGGGTCTGGAGGAGAAGAAAGTGATGTGCATAGTGTGGCTGAACAGAGAAGGGATTTCAGCCCCCCTATAATACAGCAAGCAAAAAATGAGGCTTTTTGTTTAGTTAGACAACCACAAGGTAGCACTCCAGTTATAATCTGCTAGTTACAGACACCCCATACACAGCAAATACTTGGTTTGCAAACAGGGTCTGATCCACGTTTGTAAGGCAACCTTTCTAGATTAGCTGCTCGGGTTTCCAATATAGGTCAGTTTTCACTGAAAGGAACAGTAGCAGTAAGCTGCAAATGTTTATTATTCAAAGGAGGGCATACTGCTCATGTGCAAGAAAGAAATGATCTAACAAGATATAATGTCTTTAACAAAAGTGAACTGCATTAGCACTTGAAGTGTCCTTTCTCCTTTAGCAGTAAGGAAGATTAACGCTAAGATCAGACAAGAACGCTCATCCAGCAATGAATAAAGATCTGCTTAACTCCCTTAACTGGACTCATTTTTCCTCCGGAAAGAGGACTTTAATTATTTTTTGTTTTAATTTTGCTAAGTTTTGTTAAGGTATCTGTTGCTAGGATCCCACATTCGGAACGGTTATCCTTATTTCTGTTCTTTTTCCTTTAGCTTGGACACTGGCTGCAAGTTTAGTGGCACAGATCATTTTAGCAGCTTAAATACTGATACCCAAAGGTGTTGGCCTTTATCTGCACTGAAAAACAAAACAGCTTTAGCAGCTGCAAGTCCTCCCCCATAGAAGCTGACCACTAATATACTGAATGAAAAGTGACTTGATAACTTTGAACACTGTGTAGAGGGCAATTGTGTAAGGCTATTAGGGGAAATAAAGTTTTTGAAGTGAATAAAAAATGTGTGCAGGTTTTGTGTAAAAATATATATTTTTGTGTAAAACGATGGATATAACTTAGATTTGATCACAGACTATTCAAACTGCTTTTCCAGTATTTATTTGGGGTAGGTAGACCAGGATGGGGGCACTAGGTGGTGTGGTGGGGGCTCCGTGGAGCCCTTTTGACTAGGGCAGCAGTTGACCTAAGGCTGCTTCTGCATGTAGTTTAAATCAATTTGAATTCTTGTGTGAACTCAGTGTAGTAGTGAGGTCATGTGACTACAAAGAGACAATTATTAGGAAAATTAGATATTCCTTTCCCCTCTGGTAAATAGACCATGCCAAGAAAAAAAATCTGAAGGACTTTTGTTTAGTTCATCAACCCAAACAACACTCCACATGGAATCAGGGAGTTAAAAAGTCAAAAATACCCTTGCTCAGTAAGTGTCTGGTTTGTAACAGGAACTGAACAATGTTTGTAGCACAACATTTTTTTAGTCAGATTATAAGGCCTCCAATAGAGGTCAAGTTTCACTGAAAGGAAAAGTAGTTGTAAGCTTTAAATAGTTATTTTTCTAAGTAAGGTAAATTGCTCATGTGTAAGAGCCATATAATTAGTCTTTAGCAAGACTGAACTACACTAACACTTCAAGTTCATAGATTTATAGGTTCATAGGTTGAGTATTTGACTATGTGGCCTTGTGAAATATTTCAAGTCTAGCCAGTTTCTCTCAAAGGAGAGAATCAAGCCCTACACTTTTTGTCTGTAAATTAACCACGTTAACCATTAAGCCAGTGCCTAACCCCCCCCCCTCCCCAATCCCAACCACCACCTTTAGTAAAAACACTGGCTGCAAGCTCACTGGTACAGATGGTTTTAGCAGCTTACTTAGTTCCAGCCAAAAGTGTGTGGCTATTTAATGCCTGCACAGAAAAATAAAGGTTAGCAGTCTACAAATCCTCCTTAGCAGAAGACTATTAATGTTAATCTGAATGAGAGGTAACCTGGTGACTTTTGACACTGCATGGAAGATGCACCCAAAGGTGCCAGCTGTTTATTGTTCACACAGAAAAGCAACTTTTGCAGGCTGAAGTTTGTCTTTAACTGAAGACTTAATGCTATGCTGAATGAGAGGTAATTTTATGTATTCCGTAAATGTATGGGAGTGGCAATCTTGCAAGCCCTGAGCAGCTCTGATCCTTTGGGAGGAGGGGAGGAAGAGGGAAGAGATACCGGCTCTAAGTGGGAATGCAGAGGAGCATTTTAAATTAAACAATAGTGAATACACAGTACTATCCCCCCATTTGTAACTCTAAAAAGAGAGGGTGGTAATTCTAGCTAGAAATACCTTTAAATGTGTCTAGGATAATTGGTGATACCACAGGCATATTTGTATAGACATGTGTTTTCAATTCTCACACATACAGGTCAGATCACATCTAATTTTAAAATGTCATATTTTCTATATCAACTTAAATGGTATTTTGGGTTGCATTAATTTTTTGATACTATTAAATTTACACTTTTCTTAGGATGGTACAATATGTGGTCTACAACTGACAATGTGCATTCCTAATTATCTCATTAATAACTGCTTTGATTTGAAATCTGTTTTACTGCCTTTTCTTCTGATTTGAAAAAGGATTTGTTTATTTCCTTTAATAAATTGCTAAGGCTCCCAGACAAGGTCAATGAAATTTGAGACAAAATCTGGACCCTGCATTCCAACTCAGATCTGAATCCTGACATTTTTGCAGGATTTTTAAAATCTATTTTAAACTGGAGGGTTTTGTCATTTGTCACCAAATATTCGGCACAGATAGAACTTAGGATACCAAGCTACAACTTTTTTATGGTTATTTTTTGGCTACCATTATTAATTATTGGGATTATATATTACGTGTTGAGAAATTTCAAATCCATTCAAAGGAATTTATTGATTTTAAGATTAAATAAAATATATAAAAATAAACTGAATCATAATAAGTCATAATCGTCCTCATAAAAGTTAAACATTTATTGATAAGGAGGCTGAAACCAGTGGCAGGGATAGGTTAGTATTTTATCTAATTTATGTATCTACTAGTAAAAAGATTGTATCAACAAAAATAATGGTAAATATAGTTAAACTGAAGTTCAACAATATTAATGTAAATTTAATTAATGCTACAGAAAGATTAAATTTTTAATGTAGTATGGCAAACTCTTCTTGAGTAATTGGATATTAATGAATAGTATGTTACCTTACAATTATTCTCTGTGGCTTATTTTAGAGAAATCTTGTAATAAAGATGGGGTACCCAAAGGCTTTATAAATATTTATCATATGAAACAAACATACTTACTGGAATTTATACATATTTGCCAAATGAAGCAAAGCATTAGTTAAAAAAGGTTCAAAGGATCACTTATATTTCATTTTCCTGCATGGAATAGTGAATTAATATCCAGTCCATGAAATCTAATAAAATCACCATTAACTGAAGTAAAAGCCAAAAAAGCTCAATGGCTTACAAACCCTGGTCTGTTCAGAACAAGATACAAATCTTTAAAAAATGCTGCATAATAGAAAGGGCCGTTAAAAATCTCTTTAATAAAAATTGTTCAAAATAAGATAAGTGCTTTCATTTTGTTTCACCACAATACTTCGTCAGATAAATCCAAAGAAGCAGGGACAAGAATTTATGTAAGATATCACACCTCAGCAGCCAATCAAAGTGTCAGAATTGAGCAAGGGCCGCCTTAAAGGCAGACTTGCGTTATCTTCTTAAAGCCTTTAATTTTAACAGACTGGAAATGGAAACACATTTATTAATGCCTGGCCAAATAACAGCTTGAAACACCAGCTGCCAAAATACTTCCCTTCTTTCTAGAAAAAAGTGCCACAGGCCTCATCTATCTGCTCGACAACCATAAAATAAAAATAATGGTCATGAAATTCTGTTACATGTTTAGCCATATATCATAAAGATGTTCATACATCCTTTCTTTTAAGACACACCCAGTCTTTCCAATACAAAATGAAGGACACACCTGACAAACAGCAGAGTAAACCACACCTTTGCTGTTACAATCATATTTTCCTCTAACCGAAACATGTTAGTTTTTTATTTAAAAAGAGTCACCCACTTGGATCCACTTACAGAAAGAGCATCATCCACATTTGGTCATTCTACAGACATTACTGGTTACATTGTCATTAAGTACTGTACTTTCCAACATCTTAAGTTATTCCCTCTTCTGAAAACCATCAAAGGGTATTCTAGAAGTAGCTGTAGAAGTTCCCTGTGTTCTTTAAATAAATCCCATTTCTTCTTAAGTATCCACTGTATACTCTCGTGGTCTTGGGTAAAGTTGGTAATAAAGGCGCTCCCCAGATCGCCATTTCCATTGTTGTCTTCTTTGCCAGTTTCAGTGAGAACAGCACCATTGTTATTGAGTATCGGGATGTAGTAATTCCTTTCCCTTTTCATCACCACTTTCTCCTTAATGTCAGTTAAAACCTCTTTTGGTTAGCCCCTTGTCAAAAACATGTTTTCAAAAGTAGCGCAGTCTTCCCAGAAGTGTTGTTCCAGGGTGACCATTCTTGCGGCCCTCACAAATTGTCCCTTTACTACTAATTACCATTAACCTAACAATTGTCATCCTATTTCCATTCTAAATTCTGGTTATTGAATATTTATGACTATGTCAGCCACCAGACTTTGTAAATTTTATATCTATCTATATCTGTAGCAATAGGTCGGTGCAGTGATGTAGTGGTTAGCATTGTTACTTCACAGCAAAAGGTTCTCTGGTTTTATTCTTGGCTGGGGTGCCTTCTGTTTGGAGTCTGCATGTCCTCCCTGCTTTCTTGTGGGTTTCCTCTGGGTGCTTTGGTTTCCTCCCACATTCCAAAGAAAAGCAGTAGGTGGTTGGACACTCTAAATTGGCCCTGCGTGTGAGTGCGAGTGTGTGGTTCACCCTCTGAGGAGGGTTGGGCCTCAGGCTAGCAACCTGATCCTGTAAGACCCGTACCTGCTACAGAAATGAGTGCTGACGGGCATTCATTGCTAATATGCTGAATGCACGGGAGTGAATCCAGGAACCTGGATATCTATACCAATATCTATATATACGTGTGTGTGTGTGTGTGTGTGTGTGTGTGTGTGTGTGTGTGTGTGTGTGTGTGTGTGTGTGTGTAATACCTGATAACGTATCTCTCTTTATATATATATATATATATATATACACACACACACACACACACACACACACACACACACACACACACACACACACACACAGACACACACACACATGTATGAAACAGCTCAACAATTGTATTACAAAAATAACAAATATTATACATTATTCTCATTGACTCCTTTTTTTATCAGATATCAAAAAGGCCTTTGATAAGTTTCATTTGCATTTTCTGTATTCAATTTTAAATCAAAAGAATTTTCTTAAGAGTGTCAAATGAATTTAAAAAGAAAGTATATAAATATTTATGGCTTGCTTAGAATTGGCTCCTTTTAGTCACACAATAAATCTGCCGTATTTCCCCGTAAATAAGACCTAACCAGAGAATAAGGCCTAGCATGGTTTTAATAACACATGATGGAAGTGTTGAATTATAAAATAATAAAATTATTGACATCCGTTAACTGAGGTTATCGTACTCTGCTCGCCATTTTCAGACCATTTGGACACCCAACTTCTTCTCTTTACAGAAAGTTGTAAGATTCTTTCCCCAGGAGTGGTCCACAATTCTTACTGTAACCCTAATCCTCACTCACACTTGATGGTTTAGATCCTTGGCCCATAAACACTGGTAAGTGTACTTTGATTAGTCAAAGTACAGACAACACACGTAGAACGTGCGCACTTGATAACAAATGGGTGTGGTTGTGTCTTCTTAACCATTGCCATTTTGTGTTGCCACTCCTGTCTTGTAAGTCTTCAGTTAACCACCCCCCCAGACAAGATGAGTGCAAAAAGAAAGAGCTATTCCATTGAGTACAAGAAAGGAATCATGGAGGACTGCCGGGGAAAGAATCTGATGGCTTTCTGCAAAGAGAAGAAGTTGGATCTCCGAATGGTTCAAAAATGGCAAGCAGCGTATGATAACCTCAGTCAACAGGCCTGATGAGGGAAATGCTAAGAAGTGCAAGTGTGGATCAGGTCATTAACAATTATTTGCTGAGCTGGAAGACATCATCTGTGAATGGATTACTAGCAGGAGAGCAAAGGCTTTGATTGTGTGCAGGGCTGATATTCAAGCATTTGCCCTTGCAATGGCACCACAGTTAGAAATATCCCCAAAAGAATGCAAAGCATCACAACATTGACTGGATGGCTTCCTTCAGCGATTTGAACTGTCTCTAAGAAGATCAACAACACTGTTCAAGCTGGAAGATACTGAAGTTATTAAACGTGCACTTGCATTCAAGTCCTTTGTTGCTGGCATCGACTTTTCTAAATATCAACTCTCCAACATGATTACTATGGATGAAACTGCAGTGTTTATGGGCCAAACAACAATTGATCAGAGGGGTGCCTCGTCAATCTACCGTCTCTCCATTGGTTACGAAAGTGCACGTGTTACCTGTATTTTGGCAATTCATCTAGATAGAAAGAAAACTCCACCTCTAATCATTAATAAGGGCAAGAAAGATAAGATTGAATATTTTCAGTCATTTACATTCTTGAAACCTAAAAAGCCTGGTGCACACAAGCAGTTATAAGGAAGTGGGTCGATGTAATGCTGCCACGTGTTTTGTGAGGTGGTGAAAGAGATCTGCTAACCTGGAATTTAGCCAGCACTCACCACGCTAAAGACATGAAGAAATTCCTTGCACAGCGAAGAAAGGATCAAATAATGATTCCTGCAGGAATGACTGCCTATTTCCAGACGCTTGATATTGCAATAAACAAGCCATTCAATGACCATTTGCACATGGAACTCAATGACTACATTGAAAATAGAATGGAGAGAAATCAGTATGGAAACTTTGTGAAGCCTAGCTTGCAAGAGGTCATGACTTGGGTGAAGAATTCATGGTATAAAATCACTGACAGCTGTGTTGCCAATGCACTATGAGCAGGCTACATGGACAAGCAGTGCTCATTTAAGGAGATGTCTGTTGCTTGGCATGACAGATTGAGACCAATGGTTCTACAGTAAATGGAGTCACAAGAAATTCAGGCCAGAATTCGGAGGTTGCAGACTTATGACAATGTTCCAGAAGAAGATATAACTGTATCTGAATAACTTTTCCATTATCGGGGCAACAGAATGGATTGCTTCTGCTTTCAGCTGCCAGCAAGCTCTTGTCAGTTTTTTGACTTTATTGTATTAAGGTAATGTTTCATTATCAAGGGGTAATTACAAAGTAAGGCCACTAGTTCCCAGACTTCATTTTTATGACTTTCCATCATTCTTCTCTTATGGTTTGGGTAAGGAATAAAGAAAGCATCACCACTCAAAAAGTGGCAGTTATTCACCTGTTTTATTCCCCTCCTCCAATACACATGTATTGAGATTTGTCTGCACTTTCTGTTAAGCATGAAATATTGCAATGTGAAAGCCAAGGTGTAGATATTCTGAATTTGAAATGTTTGTGGCACTGTTTTTGTAGAATCCTCACACAGCTGTTAATGTGTTACCTAGAACTGTTGCCCAATAACAGAAAAGTACCAAACAAATGTTGATTTGTGTACATGAATAAATATCAATTTTAGTACATGAATAAATGTAGATTGTTTTATGGTGGGGAGTAAATAAGGCATCCCCTGATAATAAGCTCTAATGTGTATTTCGGTTGGGGAAAAAGTTTAAGACTCGGTCTTATTTTCGGGGAAATACGGTATAAAATGTGGGACTAGACAAGGTTGTCAATTTTCCCTTGCATTTTACTCTTATCTGTGGAACCTCTTCCTTGATCAAAGCCTTGCTTTTGCAAATGAACTGCACTTCTTCTAGTTTTCATAATGATACAGTGACAGAATATGCTGATGATATATTAATAATGATTCCTAACCCAACACGCTTTTCCTCTCTATGTTCAAACATACTTATTTTGTTACCTTTCAAACCTTAAAGTTAACACAACTAAAATCCATGTCTGTCTAATCAACTGTTTACTCAAGATGGGATGAGCTATTGCTTTAAGTGGCTGTTGATCAAATAAATCTATGAAATATTTAGTTGTTGAACAGTTTTTAACCTAACAACCTTTTATAAACTCAAATAATGGCTTTTCAAAAATGTTTTTTTTTTTTTATATGAATCGAATTCCTAAAGAAATCTGACTGTTTCTGTGATACCAAGTCTTTTCTTTCTACCAATTTAAAAAACCCTGGCCCTTCAGTCTTTCTGTAGATATTTTGGCATTCAGCAAACACCTTGAATTTTACCGCTTATAAATTCCATTTATATTAAAGTGGTTTATATGTCTGTTTTAGATTATTTTGAAAAATTTCAATGGGAAAAAGTTGAAAGATTTAAGCTAAAATCATATTAGAACGTTTAACATTAAACGTTTCTATAGTTTTTGGAAGTTGTTCAAAAACAGTGTAATTTCATTTCCACATAATTTCCACAATTCTGAGCATGATTCTCAAGATAAAGATGACTGGATTTACACAATGGTCTAATGTGGTAAGCATATTGATCTATATGTAGAGAAATGTTATATTATTTTTATGGTTGTAATATTAACATTATTGATTCTATGAAATTATATGGAACTATTTCCTAGTGATATGCTCCGATCACATGCATTCTTATGTCATGCTATATTAACAATTACAAACACTAGAAACAAATGTTTAGCTATTTACTCTAACTTTTTGGGCAAGTTTGATAAACCTAACTGCCACCAGGATAAATTATCATGTAAATTTAGATTGTATTCATGCAAGAAATTAAGGTATGGCCTAAATTTAATTACTCATTACTGAAGTTTTTATATTCTAATAACATAATATCTGGTTATCTTATACTGAATATATTATACTTGCCTGTTCTTGTTATATAACTGTCTTTATTTTGAATTAAATGCCTTACTGAGCTTCCCTACCTCATTTGTTAGCCATTTCTTGTACCCTCTTTCAGTATTGGCTATTGCTTTATAATATGTTGATGAAAATAATAAAAAAATAAATAAATTGTACACTAATTGAGTCCTCTGTACCAAAACCAAGTGTTGTATTTTAAAGCTGTCAACCTTAAGAATCAGCCTAAAGTAGTCTGCACAAGATTTTAAGTTATACTTCACCCTGTTCCTAAAAATGAAGTTGCACTGGCCATTCCTAAGTAATTTTGTAGAAACCAAGAAATGTTATATTGGTCATTCACATTATCACTCTACTATTCAGGTATTTTGTCACATGTTTTATGTGGCATTGTGCTTTTTGATGACTGCTTTGCCATGATTTATTTCAAACAATATCCAATGATTGTCACTTCAGCAAATTGTGAAGATGTTTGTTTTTATGTTACTATTTATTCTGCATCCTGCTAACACTGTAACATTCCCAGTCTCCAGCTTTAAACTTCTTCCAGGTAAATATATCACATGTTTATGCCCCAGAGGCAGAGGTATATATTTAAACCACATGAATGTTTCTGTTGCATCCTGTCTCTCCATTTTTCAGAGTTTAGCATATTGAAGCCTCAGCACTTGCCTTCATGCATGTTATTAAAATTATCAATACACGCAGTTTATATTCAAGTGCTTCAATAATGGAATGTGTGAAGACATACTGAGTAACCTATTTTATTTCTTTTGAGTTACTCTTATACTGTCCCATTTTGTGCTATCATGGAAAAACTTGCAAAGCAGCCAATTATCCTTATAGGTCACAACTTGGCTTTTCAATTTATTCACACAGTTTCTGTAAAGAATGGAAATAAATTAGTTACTGAGATTAAGTATGATCATTGCTCTCTCCTGATTAAACAACCATTTTAAAGCAATATGAAAAATATGGAAGGATAGAGAATCTATAGACACCATCTCTCTAACTAGTATACCTGACATGAAAAAGTAAAGCAAGAACTTCACACATCCATTCCATATAAGAATGGTGGATTGAGGTAGTAACTGTCCGATAGTGATCCAAAGTCATCAGAGGTAGGGGAGTTAGCAGGGAATCTACAAAATAAAGTCACATGTGGATGTGGTTAGACTGTAAAAAGGACCTTATCAATTATAAGGAACATGTCATAATGACAAAACAACAGAAACTCAAAACTGTAAGATGTCAGTACTTCCACAGAGCTCACAAATGATTAGCATCCACACCACTGATTCCTGTGTTTGAGTACCATGCTTGTACAAATAACTGAAAATGCACTGTTCCACCAAGCCACTTATTCATTTGTAAAAAGTATTTTTGAGCACTTTCATTTATTAACAAAATTTAAATAAACAGCTCATAGTCACACGTTATCAATTAACCTATGAGTACACATCATGATAAAATATCAAGTAAAAATAAATATACATATTATAAAAATGCTAAAATCAAAAAGCAGAGTATACAATTAATTCACTTTTGATAAGATTTTAATTTCAATAAGCTGGTGATTGCTGTCATTTCATTAAGCCCCGGTGGCATAGTGTCATTTAACCTTACTTGCCATCTAAATTTACAATGTTCCAATAATAATTTATATGGCCCACTCCTTGGACTAGGTCTAACTTGTTGTAATTAACACAAAACAAATCACCCAAAGGGTGAATAAACTAGTGAAAAATAGAAGTTGAAAAACACGAGCCAAAGCACACTTCCAGTAGGTTTTATTGTAGCTCCACAAACTTAGCACTTTCACCATCCACTAATGGCATTATCAGAGTTAATGGAAACCATACTTATACATTATTTATATACACTTCAATTACTCAACCTCCAATAAAAAACATGTCATCATCTTAAAGATACATCCCTAAATAACACATTTAAACCAATACTGTCATCACACAGTAATGGCATTCATAAATATTCCTGCCTAAATAAAAACTTTATAAGATATATTCAAATATAAAAAAAATCATATAGATGTGGTGGTGTATATAACAAATGAATAACTGTTCTTATTTATACACTCACAGTTTATTAACTCTCTGTTTCAAAACTGGCCTTATAGATATGCATTCATTTAGACCAGGTGGAGAAATTGCGTTTAAGATAACCTGCCATTTATATTCCAAAAGTTCAACCCTTAGGATGTCACCCCCCCCTCTCTCACTGGGAACAACCCTATCAATTATAAAAAATATAAACTTCTTGTAATTTAAACAAGCAACACTGTGCATATATGGGGCATTTTGTGAATCTTTTACCCTAATAGCCCTAAGATGTTCAGATATCCTGTCCTTCAGTCTACGTCTGGTTTTCCCAACGTAAAACTCAGTACAGGTGGTGCATGTTGATAAATATACCACCTTTTGAGTGTTGTAACTGCACCTACCTGGACAGGGTATACTTCTGTTGTACCCCGGGACAGTAACATAGGGCCCATCAATTATATATCTACAAAACTTACATGTCCCATATTTATACATCTTGGAACATGTATATGTGGGTCTATGTGATTCCAAAAACTCTTTTATATTTCTGCCCCTTGAAAACACCACCCTAGAATAATTTCCTAAGTCTGTCTTCAATTCCTTGTCAAATGTTACATCCCAAGTTCTTCGAATGACTTCCATTAGGTTGGATGTTTAGTTATTATATTTCAGAACTAAAGCTCTAGAATCAAAAATATTAGTTCTTTCATCCAATCCAATGTTGTTTCCCCTTAAAATGGGTGTAAAAGAGGTCTCCCTTTTACTGATGACTTCATTTCGTATTGTTGTTAACATTTTCAAAGGGTATCCCCTATCTTTAACTTGCTGTAATATGCAAAAGTCAAAATGATAAGATGGGTGTTCCTTATTATGTCTGTATAAGGCATTTGTTATTTTTTTATTTTTAATTTCATATAAATGCTTGTATATTCTTTGCTTCAATTTACATTCCATTTTACCTACACAGAACAAAGGGCATAACTGGCATGTAGTCAAATATACAAGACTCTATAAATTACAATTACTTTTGTCAAAGGTTTTACTAGTTGGTCTAATACTGTAACTTTACTCACTACTTGTATATGTTGGCAATAATTGCACTTTCCACATTTCAACATACCATAATTGATTTTGCTGTTACCTACATCTAAATTTTCAAGAATGTTTTTAAAACTTCTACTTTTTCAGTCTATAATACATGGTTCATTACCTGCTTTGCTTACCATTTCTTCACTGACATCAATAAGTGCCCAATTTTGTGAATGATGTTAAACATACATGTACTATCAATGGAAAAGGTAGTAATAAAGGATGCATCAAATGCCTTATTTATATTTTTTAATAAGTTGACCTTTATCTAGAGTACAGTCTTCATCATATGAATATATTTAAATAAGTAGACTGTGAATGCAAAATTAGGGACAGGAAAATAAAAAAAAACTTGAATAAGACTGGATGGAGTATACACATGGGCAAGCATATTCTTTACCATCTAGATCATCAAAACACCCTCATGACTCAGCAGTGCAAAAATGGTCAACACTAGTTTCAGTGATGTGCAACAACTGCATGAAGAGCATGAGAGTCCATTCCCACTGGAATCTCCCCTTTACAATGGTCAGACAGATTGAAGAACAAGAATATACATTTTTCATCCATGGCCAAGTCAGAAGTAAACCCCTGGAAACCACAACATCAACAAATCAATATAAATCCCAGAAATTGGAATCAAAAATGCAATTCATACAAGAAGAGGTGACATTTTATATATTGATAATGATGCTGGAAATAATGATTAAACATGTATTATAGTCCCCAATACTACTGGGGATTTAAAAACATTTAATTTCAGCTCATATGATATAGTAAATAAGGCACATGATGATATAATCAGTAGAGGTATCTTTTTTTGTACCTACACAAAGAGCTGAAATATAGCGGAGAATTAGCGAGTTAAAAATAATTGCTAGAAAGCTTAATTTGAAAATGATGTTTGATGTTAATGATTCACAATATGAATTTAAGCCAGAATTACACACTCCCAGTGATTTTAATCCCCCAGTTCATCCTAGATTATTAATCTGCAAACAAACATGTGAGATAGACATTAAATACATGTTGGAAGGTAAACTAACAACAAACCAACAAACTGGTATTATGTGTCTAAAGGTGATAAACAGTTGTTATATGAATTGCAGACAACATGCAATTTAAGAATTATGTGCCCTGATAAGGTCTATATCACTTTATCGAAAGATCAGTATATTGAACAACATTTTCAGCTCAATTTCATTGAACATTCCATTCACCGAACTGATCATACTGAGATCGTGGTCCAGTGGGGATCGTAGTGCAGTCTCAGAGTTGGTATATATAACACATAAGCTTACATATGCAGAGGTCCTTACCAGTAGCTTATCTAAACATCAGAGACTTCCCAAACACAAACACAAGCACAATTCACATAATACATCCTTTGAAGAACATAGTACACATAATATATCACGCACCACTTTCTCACCAGTCAAGCCTCTTAGGCTTAATACAAAAACTAAAATCTTAGCAATAGGTGACTCAATTGTGAAATCCACAGATGTCCATCTCACCAGGTTGGATAAGGAAAAAGACAAGGTCAGCTGTCTGTCAGATGCCAGGATCCACCACATCACACAGGCACTCAAGTCTCTCAACAACAAACAATGTTACAACTCCGTCATAGTCCATGTTGGTGTGAATGACATGAGATGTACCTCACTGGACTATATGAAGAGAGACATGACTGAGCTCTCTGATTATGTGTCACTGACACTTATGTCCCTAGCCTTTAAGCAGCATTTTACCTTCACCTAGGATGATACCTCAATACAAACAAAAAATAATTGACTTCAACAATTGGCTTAGTTTCTGGTGTCATTCAAATGGGATCCAGTATCTGTCAGGTTGGGATGACATGGTCAACAGACCTCGATGCTTTGCCTGAGATAGTCTACATTCTGTCAACCCTGAGATTTCAGTTACTGACTAAGAGTCTTGCCACTCCAATAGTGCCCCTTTTAGGCAATGTCACAAGAACAAAATTTCTGATGTAAAAATACTCTCTAAAAACAACCTCAGGGTTATGTTACTAAATGCTAGAAGTCCAAACTAGAAATTGCACTCACAGGAAGCAGTCCACACATTGGAAGATGCTGACATTTGTGCAGTCACTGAGACCTGGTTTAAGGCTGCAGACAGCATCCCAGCTATACCAGGTTACATTTCCGTCCACACATTCAGACCACAAACCAAAGTTAAGAGAACTAAAGGAGGTGGTGTACCAATATTCATTAAAGATAAATACACCTCTAGATTGGTTAAACATTACAATTTCCTTGAATTACCTCAGGTGCAATTGACCGTAGGTAAGGCCCATCTTCAGGTCATTGCCAGCTATGATATCCCTCCATGAATCAGGACATCCACTCTGCCTACTTGGATATACTTGAGCCAATCAAAATACAATCAAACACCCTGGTTTTGGGTGACTTTAATTACTCATCCATTGACTGGGTAAATTATATACGTTCTAGCTCACTTGCCTAAAGGTTCCTAGACTTTGTTAACAATGATGCCCTGGACCAGCTGGTGGACACAACTACAAGAGGCTCAAACATCCTGGATCTGGTGTTCACCGACATGGAGATTGCTGCACCAACCCCAGTGTGTGGTCTTCCCTGGTGAGATCTGACAAATCAGTCTCACTAGGAGTATCTATAACACAACCCCCCCCACAACAACTAGACTAAAAATGTCTTCATGACCAACTACAACCTTTATGTGATAGCATAAATAGCTTCACAGCCCCTCTCCAAACTGATGAAAGACAGCTATGCTGAGTTATATATCAATGCTTTATACGAGCACCTGTACAATTGTATTGATTCTGCTGTACCTGATAGAACCAAAGCAAGATCTTCAAGGAAAAACAAACCTGCCTAGTGGCCAACTTACATGAATAGGCTATACAATATGAGAAGGAAATTGCTGTCTAAAAGTAGGAAGGAATGGTCTCAAAACTGGAAACACTCCCTCCTCAACCTAAACAAAAAATAAGATACCTAGTGAAGTCCTCCAAAGATAACTATGAATCCAGATTAGATTCCCTAACTAAGGATAACCACAAGAAGTTCTTTAGTTACATCTGTAACCTCAAATGTAAATCCCATATTTGAGTTGAACTCATAGTTATTATACAGAACCTATGTAGCAAACCTGCTGGTTGACAGATTCAGTGAAAACTTCACTCCCCTGTCCTCGCAAATATATCCAAAGCATCCCTAACACCTGTCCTGCACCTAGTAACTCTGAGGAGCAGGTCTTAAACACCCTATCCAAAGCCAAAAACACAGCCTGTATTGGACCAGACAACATCCTGGGCTGTGTTCTACATGAGCCAATAGAGGAATTAGCCAGTCTAAGCAATAGCTGTGTCCCAGCAGAATGGAAAACAGCTATCATCCCTTTGCACAAAGAGGGTGCATCCATGGACCCCAGGAACTATAGACCCATTAGCCTGACCAGTCTTATCTGCAAGGCCATGGAACGAATCATTATGAACCTTATTAACAAAGATATAGGAACTCTCCAAATGCTCGATCACTCAGTTTGGCTTTGTCAAGGGGAGATCATGCCTGTTAAACTTGGTGGACTTCTTTGAGACAGTCATCCATCAAAGCCCTATACTGGGGCAAATCTGTGCATATGGCCTACCTAGACTTAGCCAAGGCCTTTGACACAATCCCCCGCCCAGGTATCATTGATAAACTCACTCAGCTGGGTATCAACCCATATGTTGTTAGGTGGGTTGCAATCTGAGTGACTGATATAACTCATACAGTCAAAATAAGGGACTCCACCTCCTACAGCAGACCCGTAACCAGTGATGTTCCACAGGGAGGCGTTCTGGGACTCTTCTGTTTAGAATCTCCTTCTTCGAAGTACAGGCTAAAACTAAAGGATTGTGGCTAACAAAGTTTGCTGATGACTGCAAACTGGGAGTGATCATTGAAACCCCTAGCAATGTAAACATCCTACAATAAGGTCTTATGCAGACTCATGTCATGGTCTGATACTTACTGCAAATATTATTATGACAGAATGGGAGCATACATATATATTTCATTCCAAGTATGCTTCCTCATGGAGTCTTTACACTCGCTATGTAGATGATATATTTATTATGTGGACAGATGACAAGGAGATAATTCCTACATATATTGAATATATAAATCAGACTACATACTTTTTACATTTTTCTTATAGTATACATGAAAACACAATACCTTACTTGCACGTTTTGTTAACAAAGCATTATGATACCAACACTTTTATTTCAAAAATTTACAGGAAGCCCACATATTCAGATTCCTTCCTGCATTATTCCAGTTGCCATATCTCTCATCAGAAGCGAGCAGTAGTAAAAGATCAAATGGTGACAGCAACTAGCAATGTATTACTATTTTCTGATTTTATAAGGAATGCCAATTACAAAGAGATATTTTTCTGAAAAGAAGTTACCCACTATGATTGCTTAATTCCATTATGGAAGAGGTCATTACCAAATATGAGAAGGGCATTTATATACGTTTATTATCAAATATAACAAATATTGAGGGCAGCTTAGACAATGAAAATAGAGAAGGAATTCAACAAGGAAATATTATTGTCAATACCAACAATGGTCAGCTTATTAAAAATAAAAATAAAATATTTAATACATCTTTTCTTACTACCTATACCACTGATAATGCATGTATTTTTAATATCATTCACAAATATTGGGCACTTGTTGATGCCAGTGATGAAATGGTAAGCAAATTAGGTAATGAAGTACATATTATATACAAAAAAGGGAGAAGTTTTAAAAACGTTCCAGAAAACTTTTGTAGGTAACAACAAAATCAATTATAATATGTCAAAATTTTTTACTTTCATTCTACATAGGTAAAAAGGAATGGAAATTGAAGCAAAGAATTTAAGCATTTATATGATGTTAAAAATAAAAAGTTAACAAATGCCTTATACAAAATTATTAATGAACACCTGTCATATAATTTTGCCTTTTGTGTATTAGAGCAAGTTAAACCTAGTCCAAGGAGTGAGCCATGGAAATTATTATTGGAATGTTGTGAATTTAGATGGAAAGAAAGGTTAAATGCCACTATGCCACCGGGGGTTAAAGAAATTACATCTGTTGCCTGCTTATTGAAATTATAATTGTATCAAAAGTGAATTAATTTTGCATTTTGCATTTTGATTTTAGCATTTTTATAATATGTATATTTATTTTTAATTGCTGATGCTTTATCATGATGTATACTCATAGGTTAATTGATAACATGTGACTATGAACTGTCTATTTAAATTTTGTTAATTGCATGCGGCAAATTTTCTGATTATGTCCAGTATTTGTGGATGAAAGTGCTCAAAAATACTTTTTACAAATAAATTAGTGGCTTGGTAGAACAGCATATTTTTCATTTTTTGGTTTTAGTTTGGTTGAACTCTTTTTGTTTTCTTGTATAAATAAGTAATTTAACTCATTACAGCTCGATGACACCTCTAGGAGTTTCTGCTGTTACATCCTACTGATGGCTCTAGGTGTCAAATATTGCTTGTTCATATTTGCATTAATTATTTCAAAACCATGTTACATGCAAAGTATTAAAATGCTTCATCTTAAAGCTTACACAGTAGTAAGCACAACTGTGTTGATATTTGACCTCAGTCTAGTGCAGGTAAAGAGATTTTAATTAATACTAATATAATATTTATAAATATTGGCATACATTTCATGTTTTTCTAAATATCTCAACAGCCAAGTAGTACAGACAGAACTGCTTAACTTCATATAAAGACTCTCACCTAGTGAACAAAATGCTGATAATAGTGTGTGTGTTGCTGAGATATTGCAAATTGTTATTCAACATATTACAAATATAACAGTTACTCTATTTACTCTAACTTATAAAATCTAGTTTAAGACCTAGAACCTAAAGAATGTTACCACTATAAAAATAGTTTGTGCTGAAGTGTTTTCCAATTGCACCTATTTACTAACCCCTATGGTTCCAAAGATAAAGTACATTTGTTTGAAATTTGAGGACATGATTTGAGCATAAAAGCATATGCTCCACCCATTGGAAGCTATGGTGCAGACTTCTAGAACTCCATTGGAGGGAATGAGTTAAATCACATTTTACACTTTTAAATAATATTTAAAATAACTGCTGTTAGTTTTTTGAATTTTTTTTGTATTTTTCTGCACTTTATCCTTGTAAAGTGGCATTGCTTTTCACTGATATTGCTGCTGGTATTCTCTGCATTGTAGTCATTTAGAAAATGTGTATCTCCTGGATATTTTATTGCTTGCTTTGATAGCTATTTCCTGTGTGATGTTACATTAAGAAGGCTTGAGATTGCCCTCCAGTGGCAGTATAGTACAGCCCTGTCTGTCTGCAATGGGAATCACACAGGAAGGCTTTAAGTATGATTTTTGTCATTGACCAGTGGGCTATTTAGTCTGTTTAGTGAGCTTTCTCTGCCTCTGCAAATTCAGTCCATTTGCACGACTCTGCTTGTCGTGCCTTGTATCGATGCAGACACCTAGAATTAACATTTGCCCTGTAAAATATACTTGAAATTTCTTCTCCACAGGTTTAGTGTTAGATTTTCCTGAGGTAACTCTATACTCTTACAGCAATCATCTAGATCACTTAAAACGGTTCATAACTCAGGATATGAACTTTCCTACTATCTGCACAGCTATCTTGGTGAATATTGACATCCTGAGGCAATGAAGCAAGTGTCACATATTTAATGACCACCAATTAACAATTCTTAAATAAACTGATAAGGTATGTGAACGATGTGTTTACACAATGTCACTGGAGTTAAGGCTCTAACATACAAGCGCTCACAATACCAACTAGGTTGTTGGTAATGCACACACTATGCCCACCACACATAGTATGGCTGAGATACATAGACCCACATATGCTGAGGCTCTTAAATGTAATCCTTCTCCAAAGGTCACCGAGACATTGCACTTTCAGCAAAAATCCCCTGCAACCCAAAAAGCATTCCATCAAAACAACACCCTCAACCACACACACACAGGCATATCTCACAGAGGCATAACTTTAAAGCCCATAAGGCAAGCCACAACACAATCCAATTTTTTGATCAGAGGAGAATCCATTCTGAGACACACAGATGTAGCACTCACCATGCTGAACAAGGAAAAAGGCACAGTCAATTGTCTATCAGAGGCCAGGATCTACCAGATCATGCATGCACTCAGATCATTCAACATGATTACCAGCATGACTCAGTCATAGCCCATTGTGGGTGTAGATGACCTGAGACATATCTCCCTGGACTATATGAAGAGAGATATAATGGGAGCGTTGGGCTATGTGTACCAAACCAGCATAACCTTTCACTGAGCAGCATTCAACTATCTGCTAGGATAATATCACAATATGATTATTGACTTTAATAATTGGCTTAGTTTTTGGTGTTACTTGAATGGGGAACAATATTTGTCATCATAGCAGGATATGGTTAGCAGACCATAGTGCTTTACCAAGGGTGATCTGGTGATGTAAACCTGCCCTCTCCATACTTTTGAGTATTGACTGCAACATTGCTCTTCTCTGTAGAGCTTTTTATAGACAATGCCAAACTAACAAACCTTCCAACATATCAAAACCAGCCCAAGAAAATCTAAAAGTGTTACTGTTCAATGCCAGGAGTCTAAACAAAAAACTCCATTCCCAGCAAGCTCTTCTTGCTGCAGAAAGGGGGTCTGGATGGAGAGATTATAAAATCAGCAAATAAAGGGTAGTAGTATTGCTGGAACTGAATTCATCCTTAAGTCTTGGTTTGTAGGTTCATGAGCTAGACCCTGTTTTTACAAAATTTCCCCAAACAACAGTGATATATGGACTGTATCTTATATAGCATATGCCATGGATGGAAGTTGTTTTAAAATATAAAAAAGACAGCTGGGTGCACAAGTCCTATGACAAAAAAGTGTCCAATTCTGGTAGGCACAGTGGTGCCAGGACTCGAAAAAAATGTCAGTATAGAATCCTCAAGACATCTCAACATTCCTACAACAGGTTAGGCCAGACTCAGTGGGAGGATGTCCACTCCTGTTGTACAAGGAAATAGTAGTCCACAAAAAACACAAAAATTGACAGGCCAAAAAGAGCCATAAACATGACAGACTGGCCTATTAAGGATAAGAAAGAAATTATGTATCGTTATTAGAAGTTCAGAATTTTAGGCTAGAAGATATTCAAAATGATTAAGAGAAAAATTAGAGGACAGAAAAATACTTGCAAAAGAAAAACTATTTAAAGCTTTAATGCAAATTTGTGTTCATTATTACAACAGATTCATGAAAAACATTATAGAGATAAAGAAACCTTGGGCCATTTGGAAAAAGAAGCAACTGAGGACATGTGAAAATATTAAGAACAAAACATAAAGATTTTTGAAAGGTATTAAAAAAAGAAACATGGACATGGGGAAAAAAGAGAAATCTGATATGGTGTAATATTTATGCAAAGAAAAACCTAAACTAATCAATACAAAAAAGCAACTCCAAAGATGTTTGAAGAGAAATACAGGCAAAGGCACCCATATATGTAAAACTTTACAATACAAAAATACATCACAAAGGGGGGACATAGAACAGAAGATTAAAAAAGTAGAAGTTAAACAAATAGAAACTGAAGTTATGGAATATCTGCAAAGTGAAAGGCATAATGTAGCAAGTCTAACACAGTTTATATGATGGCATGATAGAACAATGAGTCCCCAACGTAAGGAGAAACAGGTAGAGTAGGAGACATCTGAATAAGAAATATGGAAATGGGAAAGAGGAAGAGATGTAATATGGTACAATATTTATGCAAAGGAGAAAGCAAAACTAAATACAAAAAAATCTTCACCAAAGATATTTGAAGAGAAACACAGGTAAAGGTGTCTGGATATGAAAAATTGTACTATACAAAAAATGAGAAAACAAAGGGGGAAAAGCAGAAAAGAGGGTTAGTAATTGAGGTATAGTGCAATATTTATACAAATGAGAAAGCAAAACTAATCAGCACAAAAAGCAGCGCCATAAGATATTTCAAGAAAAACACTGATAAAGGCACTGGACATGGGAAATTGTACTATACAAAAAATAAGAAAACAAAGGGGGGGGAGCAGAAAAGAGGATTAGTAATGGAGAAGTTTAAGAAATAGAAATGGAAGTTATAGATTAACTGTAAAATGATGGATTTAATGTAGAAAATAATTTTCTGGTAAAGTCACAGCATGATGAAACAGCGAATCCTCAAATTAAGGAGAGATAGGTGGAATAAGATGTATCTGCTCAGTTGCCACATGAAGGGACTCTAGAACCTTAAGCAGGAAACCGGTACAAAAGTTAAGCTGGAGTTGCACAATAAGGGAAGGAACAGATAGTGGTGGCAACTATGATGCAGTTTATACTGTGGAGTGCTAGGCCAGTGAGTTCCTATATGAAAGTGCAATGGATGACGCAGGATGCAGATGAAGTTAATATATCTAAATCTGGAACTTTCTGTAGAATGCCCACAGGAAAAGCAGAATAAAGAATGTGCCTTTTGTTCAGAAGAAAAAGAGCTAAGGGAAGAGTTGTTTGATTTAATAGAGATGGATAGACATATTAAAATTGATGAAAGAAATAGATTATAGAAAGTCAATAAGACCCAAAATGTTAGAAGTCCGATAAAACAAATCAACACAGTAATCAAGACTATTAACAGAACTTTATATGATATAACAAAATAAATAGGATATATTACTGTACAGCAAAATTAATAAAAGAGAAGGTCTTACCACAAAAATGCAGAGCAGTAAGTTAAAGGAAGGAAAGATATCAAATGCCATCATGGAAGTATCAAATAGAGAAAACTATAAAGCAATTGAGACAATAATTGTCACTGTTAGGAGAGTAAAGAAGAGAGAACAGATCAACAAAAATGCTTAGAAACAGAGGTGATAAAAGCAATGCTCAGTATTAGGAAAGACCATGATCTATCGTACACTATTGCAAATAAACTAAAAATATCAGCACAGGCAGAAAAAAGTAGAAGATATACAGATAAATATAAAGGATAAAATTACAAAATAAGCAATTCATTAATAATCCAAAAAAGTTTTATAGAGAACTGGGGAAAAAAAGGAATAGAAAGACCACCAAAAAAGAAGAAATAGAGATATTTTAGAGAAACACCTATGAAGAACCTGTGGAACATAAGAAAGATGCTAAGTGGACAGAAGAAGTAAAAGAAACAGTAAGAAGTTCAAATGTACAGGAAGTGAAACGGAATTAAGTAATGGCCAGATAAACTGAAACAAAATTAAGAAAAGCTCCTAAATAGAAAACCCCAGGCAGGCCCAGATACAGTACATAACTTCTGGCTAAAAGTATTTAACATCTTTACATGTATATTTGCCCCTGTAAGAACTAGTTATATGCACACTCCAAACAGACATCAACTTAGTTAAGAACAGGAAAAACAAGACTTCTCCTTAAGAGTGAAAGTGTAAACTATCCTCAAATTATAGACCAATAACTTGTCTTCTGATGATGTAAGAACTAAATACTGGAATTGTTGCTGACAGACTTTACAGTCATTTAAAAGAAAACTCAATCATGGCAAGTAGAGCAAAAGGATAACAGAAGAAAGTCATATGAAACAAAGGATCATTTGTTATTAAATAAAGCCACAATGGAGAATTGTAAAAAGAGGATTGAACTAGTATGGTACAGATAGATTACACAAAGTATTTGACAGCATCCTACATTCATGGATAAAGGAGTGCTTACAGATGTATAAGACATTACCTTCACTGATCAATTACATTACAGTGACCATGAAACAGTGGCAAACCACTTTGCAGCTAAGCCATGATAAAGGATAAATTATTATCCCAGGGATAAAAGTTCACAGAGGGATATTCCAGAATGACTCTGTCACCACTGCTCTTTTGTCTTGCCCTTAACCCATTAAGCTGTCTACTAAACAGATTAGGTTATAGTTACAGTCTGGCTCCCAGACAACAACAAAGTATAAAGACTTTTCATCTTTTTGTGGATGATTCAAAACTGTATAACTCATCAGATGAGGAGCTGAAAGCTCAACTGGAAGAGATCAAATCTTTCTCAGATGATATAAGAAATGTCACATGGTCTTGATAAATGTGCAAAGGCTACATTTAAAGCAGGAAAGCTACAGCACCAAGAAAATATCAGTCTGGGACAATAATGTGATATAAAGGAGCTAGACCAGGAGGGAGTGTGTAAATAAATATATGGGAATTGACTGAGTGATAATAAAATATGAACAAATTTAAACACAATTCATTAAAGAATATTTTAGAAGACTAAAATTAATGTTGGAGTGCTTGTTTGGCTTGCTTGCTGTATTCTGCCTAAATATTGCTGATCTCTGTCTACATTTTATTTTGAATAGAAGTTTTTCATTTAAGGTTTGGTTACTTCTATTTTGTATCATTTTCTTGTATTACATTTGTTTTATTTTGTTTTCTGTTGTGTTGGAGTTTTAACAGGTCTTGACTAGGGTCAGTTAGAAAAGTTAGCAAAGAATTCCTCTGCAAACTGTGGGTAACATCAGCTAATCAGTGGGAGGAGCTGAAAAATAGCATTCCTCATTTAGCTAGATATAGCTCTATTTAGATGGAGTGCTTGTTTGGCTTGCTTGATGTACTCTGCCTGAATATTAATCTCTGTCTGCATTTCTTTTTCACTCCCACCCACCCAACTGTTGTTGTATTCTTAAATTTGGTGGCTTTTGAGTTGTCCATCTCTACTATAAATCTGATTTTGGACATTCCTCCGAGTCTCATCTCATCAGCTCATTCTACTGAGCACTGAGAGATCATTTGGGAAGGCTCACCCCCTTAGTTTCTTAATCTTGAACAATCTTCTGTTCCCTCCCTTCCCACTTAACTTAAAAAATACACTTTATTCAGCTGCTTTTACTGTATTTGTGTTTCCTCCTAGTTTATTACTTTATTTTGCGTTTGCTGCTTGTTCTTAAAAGTGTTCAATTGCATTTATTCTGCTGCATTTAATACTGCTTGTTAGTAGCCTGATTAAATTGTAACTGTTATTATAAGCCTCTTAGTTTTGGTTTAAGCACTTGGGCTTCAGGCCAGTTGTTTTACATTAAGACGGCTTGTAGTTTACATGCTTGTGTCAGGAGAGGTAGCTTACATCCTTCTAAGTTGGGAATTGCTAGATAAAGTCTTAGTGTGTCTGTTATTCTAAAAGTGTCTTAGTTCTGGTTTAAGCACTTGGGCTTCAAGCCAGTTATTTTGCATTAAGAACGTTTGTGGTCTATACACCTGTGGAAGGAGAGGGTAGCCTTTGCCCTTTTGAGCTTGTGCCTGCTTATTTGAATTGTTTTTTTTTTCTGAAATTGTTGCGTTTTGTTTGCTGTAGCATACACTAGATTTAAAATTGCTGATTCTAGTTCTGTTTGTATAACCTGGGCACTGAATCAGGCCATCTTTCATTGGAGAGGGTTCCCCCGCACCCTAGTGGCAGGAGTGTACTGTTAGAACTCATCTGATTGAAGGTTGCTGGAACAGGCCTCAGTTTTGAGCTTTTTTATTGATTAATTTGTTTAAATCATTTTGATCTCATTTGTTACATAAGCACTGCATTTGCGCAGGTTTGCCCTTTTTTAGTAACGCTCCACAGAGTTTGGTGACCAGCTATTGCTCTGCTGTATTTATTTGATCAATCCAAGGCATTTGGTGATCTCTGCAAAATGTAAGTAGAATTTTTCACTGTATATTGCACCTTTGAACTGCATTGTTAACATATCACTGCTCATTTGAACTGCTTTTTATTTTCTGAAATTGTTGCACTTTGTTTGCTGTAGCATAGACTGGATTTAGACTTGCTGAATCCAGTCCTGTTTGTATAACTTGAGCACTGAACCACAGCTCTTTTGTTGGAGAGAGTTCCCCTGCACCCTAGTAGCAGGAGTGTGCAGTTAGAACTCACCTGACTGAAGGTTGCAGGAACAGGGTTCAATTTGATCTGTTTTATTGGTTAATTTGTTTAAATCAGTTTGATCTCATTTGCTACATAAGCACCACATTTGCATGGGTTTGCACTTGTTTGCTGATCGTGGTGGGCACCATTGCTTGTTATAGATGCAAACACTTCTGCCTGCAAATTTTCCCTTAGTACTCTGTTGGTGTTCCATCAGTGAGTTCTTGTGATTGTCCCTCACTGACAGGTGATACATTCAGCGAAACTTCTGAGGTACCAACACAGATCCTACCCACTAGCCCATGTTCTTGTTTGTCCACTTCATCTGTCCTCTACGTCACATAGTCCTACCTATCCTCTCTCTTTTTTCTGACCTCATCAACTTACCTAGCATTATGGATGGACAATTTTCCTCAGTTTCTCCAGCCTGGTCAACATGGGCATCCTTAGACAATGGAGCAATTGCCTCATGTACACTGACACATAAATTCATTATGTGAGAGATTGATCTTTATCAAGATTCTAGAATCCAGACTCTATCACTCACCAGTCAGTTCATCTGATACGAAGCAGGTTGTCAGTATGCACAGCTCACCTTCTGCTCCTACCAAACCAATAACACATAAACTTACATATGCTGAGGTCCTTACCAGTATCTTATCTAAACATCAGAGACCTCCCAAACACGAACACAAGCACGATTCACATAACACATCCTTTGAAGAACATAGTACACATAATATATCACACACCACTTTCTCACCAGTCAAGCCTCTAAGGCATAATACAAAAGCAAACATCTTAGCAATAGGTGACTCAATTGTGAAATCCACAGATGTCCATCTCACCAGGTTGGATAAGGAAAAAGTCAAAGTCAGCTGTCTGTCAGATGCCAGGATCCACTACATCACACAGGCACTCAAGTCTCTCAACAACAAACAATGTTATAACTCCATCATAGTCCATGTTGGTGTGAATGATTTGAGATGTATCTCACTGGACTATATGAAGAGAGACATGACTGAGCTCTCTGATTAAGTGTCACTGACAAATATGTCCCTAGCCTTTAAGCAGCATTTTGCCTTCACCTAGGATGATACCTCAATACAAACAAAAAATGATTGACTTCAACAATTGGCTTAGTTTCTGGTGTCATTCAAATGGGATCCAGTATCTGTCAGGTTGGGATGACATGGTCGACAGACCTCGATGCTTTGCCAGAAATGGTCTACATTCTGTCAACCCTGGGATTTCAGTTACTGACTAAGAATCTTGCCATTCCAATAGTGCCCTTTTTAGGCAATGTCACAAGAACAAAATTCCTGATGTAAAAATACTTTCTAAAAACAACCTCAGGGTTATGTTGCTAAATGATAGAAGTCCAAACCCGAAATTGCACTCACAGGAAGCAGTCCTCACATTGGAAGATGCTGACATTTGTGCAGTCACTGAGACCTGGTTTAAGGCTGCAGACAGCATCCCAGCTATACCAGGTTACATTTCTTTCCACACATTCAGTCCACAAACCAAAGTTAAGAGAACTAAAGGAGGTGGTGTATCAATATTCATTAAAGATAAATACACCTCTAGATTGGTTAAACATCACAATTACCTTGAATTACCTCAGGTGCAATTGACTGTAGGTAAGGCCCATTTTCAGGTCATCGCCAGCTGTGATATCCCCTCCATGAATCAGGACATCCACTCAGCCTACTTGGATATACTTGAGTCAATGAAGATACAATTAAACACCCTGGTTTTGGGCGACTTTAATTACTCATCCATTGACTGGGTAAATTATATGTGTTCTAGCTCACTTGCTTAAAGGTTCCTGGACTTTGTTAACTCTGATGCCCTGGACCAACTGGTGGACACACCAACAAGGGGCTCAAACATCCTGGATCTGGTGCTCACTGACATGGAGATTGCTGCAACACCCCCAGTGTGTGGCCTTCCCTGATGAAATCTGACCACAAATCAGACTCACTAGGAGTATCTATAACACAACCCCCCCACAACAACTAGACTAAAAATGTCTTCATGACCAACTACAACCTTTATGTGACAGCATAAGTAGCTTCACAGCGCCTCTCCACACTGATGAAAGACACCTATGCTGAGTTATATGTCAATGCTTTATATGAGCACCTGTACAATTGCATTGATTCTGCTGTACCTGATAGAACCAAAGCAAGATCTTCAAGGAAAAACAAACCTGCCTAGTGGCCAACTTACATGAATAGGCTATACAATATGAGAAGGACATTGCTGTCTAAAAGTAGTAAGGAATGGTCTCAAAACTGGAAACACTCCCTCCTCAGCTTAAACAAAAAAATAAGACTCCTAATGAAGTCCTCCAAAGATAACTATGAATCCAGATTAGCTTCCCTAACTAAAGATAACCACAAAGAGTTCTTTAGTTACATCTGTAACCTCAAATGTAAGTCCCAGATTTGAGTTTAACTCATAGTTATTATACAGAACCTATGGTTATAGCAAACCTGATGGGTGACAGATTCAGTGAAAACTTCACTCCCCTGTCCCCGCAAATATATCCAAAGCATCCCTAACACCTGTCCTGCACCTAGTAACTCTGAGAAGCAGGTCTTAAACACCCTATCCAAAGCCAAAAACACAGCCTGTATGGGACCAGACAACATCCTGGGCTATATTCTACATGAGTCAATACAGGAATTAGCATCACCATTGGGCACACTTTTTAATCACAGTCTAAGCAATGGCTTTGTCCCAGCAGAATGGAAAACAGCGATCATCCCTTTGCACAAAGAGGGTGCATCCATGGACCCCAGGAACTATGGACCCATTAGCCTGACCAGTCTTATCTACAAGGCCATGGAACGATTCATCATGAACCTTATTAACAAAGATATAGGAACTCTCCAAATGCTCGATCACTCAGTTTGGCTTTGTGAAGGGGAGATCATGCCTGTTAAACTTGGTGGACTTTTTTGAGACAGTCATCAAAGCTCTACACTGGGGCAAATCTGTACATATGGCCTACCTAGACTTAGCCAAGGCCTTTGACACAATCCCCTGCCCAGGTATCATTGATAAACTCACTCAGCTGGGTATCAACCCATATGATGTTAGGTGGGTTGCAATCTGAGTGACTGATAGAACTCATACAGTCAAAATAAGGGACTCCTCCTCCTCCAGCAGACCCGTAACCAGGTGGTGTTCCACAGGGAGTCATTCTGGGACTCTACTGTTTACTCCTTCTCCGATATACAGGCTAAAACTAAAGGATTGTGGCTAACAAAGTTTGATGATGACTGCAAACTGGGAGTGATCATTGAAACCCCAGTGTAAACATCCTGTAAGAAGGTCTTATGCAGACTAATGTCATGGTCTGATACTTACTGCAAAAAATGCATTATCATTTCCCTTCAGCAAGGGTGATGTTCCTGCAAACCTCCACATCAATTGCAATACACTAAGCACACAATCAGTGGTGAGAGATCTGTGCACACAGGTCGACAGCAACCTTAACTTAGATGACAACTAACAACTGCAACTGCAACTGCAACTGCAAACTGTTTTCTTCCTTGCTGCTGACTCCTTAACTGCGTTCCCTCAGCTTGCTCTCTATTGGTCATGTTTGTCTTTTTCATCTTCATACTGACAGTTTACTGTTAAAAGTCCTGCATGCTGCATTAAACAGTGCAACGAAACTCGCTCATCGCACAGCTCTGTTCTCTTACCTTGCAGTATCTCCTTATCTGCAAAGTATGTTGGCTTAGTTTTTACATTTTACAATATACTTATTTAAGGCATTATCTACTGTACTCTCTAGCAAGTTGGTATGCTGTAAAGTAGCTTGGCAGCAAGGACCGCCCCCCATTTCTCACATTTCTTAATAGCCCGCCTGTTAGTTTCAACAAACTTATGTCTATTACATGCTGGACTATAGCCTGTGTTAAGATATTTCTTACCCAGCCTGTTTAAGTTATTTCTTACCTGATAATACTACACAACAACACCTCTTATTCTTACTATGAACAGTACATAGCTTTATTCTGTTAGAGTTTTTAGTGATCACACCCACATAGAGTACTGTAAACTCTCATAACCCCCATCCCACCAATTAGACCACTGCAGGAGGTGATATTACCTACTGGGCTTCAAACTGTTTTCTTCCTTGCTGCTGACTCCTTAACTGCATTCCCTCAGCTTGCTCTGTAAGTTCTTTTACTTGTTTGTCATATTTTTGTGACTACAGCTACTTTAGACTTGTTGACTACAGGCCTGCTCTGTGTTTTAGAACTCACTAATGTAAATGCTGCCCTGTATGCATTATGTCTGATTCAACTACAGCTACTAAGATTTGTTGAGTAGCTGCCTGCTCTGTTTTAAAAGTCACTTATTATAAATGCTGCACTGTACACTTTCATGCCTGGTTCATCTACAGTAGTTTTTGCTGTCTTACTAAGGACCAAGCTATCTTGCTGTGAGTTTTATCCATTGGTTAATGCATTTGTTCGCTTACTGTTTTCCCTGCTTTAGTAACAACTTTTACTTGTCATACATTTCAAATATGCTGTAGTTATATAATGCTCGCTGCAGCAGGTGTAATAGCCTGCTGTCTAGCTGTGACTGTGTGTTCTGCTATGTTTAGTGGAATATATCACTTTTTCACCCTGATTACACATCTGTATTAACTTTTTTTCTAAATATATTTATTAACTGTAGCAGCGTTTTAAAGCTAAATTTTGTGTAGCATTGTATTTGTTCTACCGTGCTAGAGTGAATGCAGATGTGGTAGTCTTAACAGTTTGTGTTTATATTGTTTAAGTTTCTCTTTCTGTCCTTTCTAAAATACCTCCATCTATCTTTTATGTGCTAAACCCCATATTTGGTAACAATTGTTATTATTTTTTCTCTCCTCAGCTATCGGTCATGTTTGTCTTTTTCATCTTCATACTGACAGAGTACTGTTAAAAGTCCTGCAAGCTGCATTAAACGGTTGCAATGAAACTCGCTCATCGCACAGCTCTGTTCTCTTACCTTGCAGTATCTCCTTATCTGCAAGGTATGTTGGCTTAGTTTTTACATTTTACAATATACTTATTTAAGGCATTATCTACTGTACTCTCTAGCAAGTTGGTATGCTGTAAAGTAGCTTGGCAGCAAGGACCCCCCCCCATTTCTCACATTTCTTAATAGCCCGCCTGTTAGTTTCAACAAACTTATGTCTATTACATGCTGGACTATAGCCTGTGTTAAGATATTTCTTACCCAGCCTGTTTAAGTTATTTCTTACCTGATAGTATTACACAACAAAACCTCTTATTCTTACTATGAACAGTACATAGTCTTATTCTGTTAGAGTGTTAAGTTATTGTGTTTGACTCTGAGCTTGGCTCTAGCCACAGCTACATAAAGTGCTGTAAATTCTCATAACCCCCATCCCACCAATTAGACCTCTGCAGGAGGTGATATTATCTACTGGGACTCCAGGCCCCATTTTCAGTTTTTTTTCCTCGCTGCTGACTCCTTAACTGCATTCCCTCAGCTTGCTCTGTAAGTTCTTTTACTTGCTTACCTGTTTTGTTCTGCTCTTCTCCCTACAGCTGCACATGTAATTAACCCTTCCCACTACGGTCCAGGAAATAACCCCCTAAAGGACTTCCATTACGGGACACTACCACAACCTTCTAAGGACTTCAAACTATAACCCCCTCAGGATAAAATATAAAGTGTATGTACTGAAGTCTTTTACTAGTGCTCTCCACCGTGGTGCCTGCGTGTTACCCCATGCTAGCCAAGCAGCCTACAGTGATCCATAACTCCCTTACCTCCTATGCTACCTCATATATATTTTTACCACTGCTCTCCCCCTTATTGATTAAGATCTCCTAAATCTATTTTCCTTCTCTCCCAAGCTATTCCCCACTCCCATTCATACATGTCTCACTGGCCTGCTTTGACTTGACTTGTGCTGTATTTCACCACCTTACCCCCCTCACCCTCGTTTTCCCTTGCTGTCTCTGTACTTCATTCACAAAGCACAATGTTCTGCTTCAGCTGGCTGATTGTTTTCAGCCAGCCACCTTCTCTTTAGCTATTCCCGCTCCGTTCACCCTACGAGCTCAGTCCGCTCCCCTACCCTGCCCTCAACTACCATCCACCCCCAGTACTCCTACCTTTATTGGAACCCTAAACCCCCCCTTTACTATCAACCAATCACTTCCTCCACAGCCCAACCCACCTTCTCTTTAGCTATTCCTGCTCCGTTCGCCCTACGGGCTCATTCCGCTCCCCTACCCTGGCCTCAGTTCCCACCCACCCCCCCAGTACTCCTACCTTTATTGGAACCCTAAACCCCTCCCTCTCACTATCAACCAATCACCCCTTCCACAGTCCCACCCCCTTTCTCTCTATCAACCAATCACCTCCTCTACAGCCCCACCCCCGTTCCTCCACCTGCCTATCTCAGTCACTCCTCATCTCCCACCTAACTCCCTAATTCATCTCCCACTACTATATCTTTACACTTATCCACCATGCCTGGACTCCTACCTCAAACCATTCTCACCCCAAATATCTGCATTTTAGTCTTACTCCTTTTATATCTCACTACCTCCTACTCCTACCACCTACTCCACCCACCCTTCCTATCCTATCTCCCCACTCCCAACCTCCTTTCTTATCACTCAAAAACACACTTCAACAACATATCCGCTTTAGTAGTTCAACCCAACCCACTCCACTACTTCAAAATAAAATTATTTCCCACCTCAACTAAGTACTACACTCCTAGGCTAGTACTTTACTTCCCACAACTACGAAACACCAAATCAAAAATACTACTACCCTTCCTCAATTACCTCTGCTTAGCTGGAGACATACATCCAAATCCTGGACCAAACACTACCTGTACTGATAATCTCCCCACCTCAAACTATAAAGCTAAACATAAATGCCTCAAATTCTTCACCATTAATGCACAAAGTTTAAGAAATAAAGTAACCCAATTCCATGCCTGGTTGAACTACAACCAACCCAACACTGTAGCCATTTCAAAAACATGGCTAAAACCTCACATTAGTGACTCTGAAATCCTTCCTCCTGGATTCCAATCACTCAGACATGACTGCCCAAACAGAAAAGGTGGTGGGGTAGCCTTAATCTACTTTAACCTACTATCCATCACTCCATACCCTAATCCTATCCCCACATTCAATAATGCAGAAATAGTAACAGGCCTGCTAAAAGTAAATAACCACAAAAGCATTTGTATCATTGCTCTCTATATCCCCCCTGGTAACAGCACCACTACTCTGGAGGACATACTCCTCTGGACCACGACCAATATTAAGCAGGAGACCTATATACTTGGAGACGTAAACATTGATTGGAATAAAATCAATAACGTCAATCCCACCATATCCATCAATCTATTTAACTATACACGAATTACTAACTCCATCACCACACCCAATAAAACAACCCCCTCCCCCCAGGTACCACATGACTGGATCCTAGCTTCCCATCCCAATAAAATCTTAAACTCTGGCATCACAACCGACACTATAGGAGACCACTTGCCAGCATTTATCTACAGAGCTACCCACTCCTCTCCTCACCATCATCCACACACGTAACCTGACAAACTTTGACCCAACTAACTTCTCGAACTCCCTGAAACAAACAAATTGGAACCCACTAAAAACCCGTCCACTAGATAATGCCATAGAATTTTTCAACTCCTCCTTCTTAAACATCCTCAACTCCCTAGCACCACCAAAAACAAAAAGAGTAAAAAACAAATCTGCCCCTTGGCTAACCAAAGATACCAAAAAATTTATGCTACAAAGAGACAAATCCTGGAATACATACCGTTAAAACAAGCAGCCTGAAACTTTTCTTAAATATAAACAACTCCGCAACCTTGCTAAAAAAACAAATTATCAGAGATAAAAAGTCATACTATATTAAACTACAGTCTAACCAATCTAAAAGCCCAAAACAGTTCTGGAACTCCATTAATTTTCTTCTCAACCCAGGTACCAAAAGCAACCCCTGCCCTGACACCAGCAAATCTGACCCTGAAATAGCCTCTCTATACAACTCCTTCATCATTAACTTCATAGCTGAACTGACCAAAACCTTCCCTAACAATAACCCCTCCCCTCAATCCACCCTTTCATCACCACCACCTACAACACCCTCAGCCCCCAACCCTCTGCCTATATACAACCTTAAACCCATCTCAACATCCTATATAAAAAAAATTACTCTCCAAATTAAAACCTTGTTCCAGTGCCCCTGACAATATCCCATCCTCCTTCCTAAAAATAGCCGCAGATGGTATCGCTCTTCCCATTAGCATCCTGATCAATAGATCCATGCAGGAATCTTAAGTTCCCAAACTATGGCACACTGCTTTCATTCTACCTCTCCATAAAGGAGGCAAAAACAATAACATCTCCAATTTCCACCCCATAGCCATCCTCTCCTCAATTTCCAAACTACTAGAAAAATACATTCACATTCAGTACATGCCATTCTTAGCCAATAACCAACTAATCAGTCCAACCCAACATGGCTTCTGTCCAGGCCGTAGTACAACCACTGCACTTCTCTCCTTCCTAGAGACAATAAATATTGCCCGGGACTCTGAAAAAATATTTTCTACTGTTCTGCTAGATCTGTCTAAGGCATTCAATACCATCTCCAACAACCATCTCCTAAACCATCTCTCCAACCTTAATCTCTCCCAGAATACCTTATCCTTGTTCTCTAGCTACCTCTGCAATAGATTTCAAGCTGTAAAATGGGGGACAGGCACCTCAACCTTCCTTCCCACCCCCACTGGAGTTCCGCAAGGATCTATACTCGGTCCAATGCTGTTTAACATCTTTATTAACAATTTCCACAAAGTCATGCCTAATACCAAAATTGTACAATATGCAAATGATTCCACATTAATCTGCAGTGCCACCAACCTCCCAGAGCTTCAGACACTGACCCAAGCTGCTTTCTCCAACACTGAAAATCAGATGCTTCAGAATCACCTCTCACTAAGTGCCAATAAATCCAAAATACTATTATTCTCTCCCTCAAAAGCTTCCTCTCTTGATAAAAACTCATTCCAAATCATTAGCCAAAACAACTCCACTAAAGAGGTTGTTCCCTTTGTTAAACTACTTGGGGTCACTATTGATGAACACCTGAAATTCGACACTCACATCCAGCAAAACATTAAGAAAACCCATATAAAACTTGGTATGCTATTCCATGAACATCCAATTTTTCTCTCCTTCCACCAGACAAACGCTTGCCACTACCTATCTACTTCCTTCACTGATGTATGGCACTCCTCTATTAACTAACTTATCAGCCACACTCACTTCAAAATTGGAAGTCTGTTATAATAAGATTTCTAAATTTGTCACCAAAGCCAAATACTCCTCCCATCACTGTATTGCCCTTAATTTGTTACACTGGCTTGAACTCTCCAACCATCTAGACTATCTTCAGATTACCACAGCCCACAAACTAATCTCTCAACTGTCTAAGTGCCCTGCTCCATACAACATCCTTCTCCCCTACACCCCTCAGAGAACTCTCAGATCTACTTACCTAAACCTAATCTGTATCAGAAAACCCAATCGCCCTGCTGGACAACTCCTGCTAACCTTTTCCTTAGCAAAAAATTGAATTTTCTTCCTTCCTCTGTAAGGACCTGTGCAAACTTTGAAAACTTTAAATCTCAGTTACATTCCTACCTTTACTCTAACAGAAAATGCAACTGCATTTTCCCCACCTAGTCCTATAATTCTCTCTCCACCTATGATTACTAGCCTCCCTAGCTATTATCTATAGGCTACCACACATATGTACATATTGTAAATATCAAATTTGTACCATGTACATAAGAATTTACACCTGCTCTCTAACATGAAATGTAACTGTAAATTGTTCCTTAATAATACTGTGTCTGTATCTAAAGGTAACATGTACCTAAGAAATTACACCTCACCTACTCTCTAGCATGAAACATAATTGTAAGTTGTTCTTCTTTTCTATATTGTATCTGTATCTAAACTTTGTAACATGGAGCTTTTCTCCCTGGGTCTCCACTGAAAATTGGCTCCCTGTGCCCAGTGGACATCCCCGGTCATCAAACTGGAAATAATAAATAAATGACCATGTCTCCACAGTGGTAAGAAGGGAATTTTAGATTGATCATCTCATAAGTAAGGGGAATTGTCTCCAGAAAAAAAGAGGTTATAACCCTCCTGTACTCTTCCCTCGTCAGGCCAATAATAGAGTACAACACTCCCTTTGGTATATTCCTTTCCAAACACCTGCAGCAACTGCAGAGACCACAAAGGTTTCTTACAAAGAAAATTCAGGATCTTCAAGACCTGTCTTATGCGGACAGACTGAAATCATTGTCGCTTTACTCTATGTCATAGAGACTGCTCAGAGGTGACCTGTGCCTTGCATATAGAGCAAGCTCTGACCCAGCTTTAATGGAAATGCTGCACATTCAAGACAAGTCAAATGGCACATGGGTCAGTCACTCAAAAGACCTTAACCTGGTATATGACATCAACAGAACTTGCTGGAAAGATGGAGTTGTCTCACAGAGGTTGTCCCACCTTTGGAACAAGGTTCCTATTCATGTTAAACAAAGCCCCTCATTGGCCCTGTTTAAGCTTAATTTGGATGACTGGATGGGTAATTGGAAATTCATCCTGGAGGTTCCACATGTGTCCATCTTGGACAGGGACAATAGCTGCTTATTTTAGTATCTGCTTGAAACAGACACCCTTGGGAACATGAGTTGAACTTGGCTAGGATTATAAGGGCCCTGGGGCCATTAGCCTAGAAACCTCCTATGATCCTATGAATACTGAAAACAGCTCTGACATCTACAACAAAGTACAAGCTATAAACTATTTTGTTCTTCCTGTTCTAACTTACAGTTTTTGGTGATTGACTGGCCTCAAAGGGTATTGTATCAGTTGGACGAGAAAATAAGAAAAATGTTTCACACTTATCAGATGATATATGAAAATTATGTATACCAAGATTATATATTCCTCATTATGAAGGAGATATAGGCCTCCGGGAAACTGATTACATGCACAGATCTGCAATCATAGGATTGCATACATATCTGCTGACCTCATCAGATCCAAATATAGTGAAAGTTTTGAAACATAAACACAGCAAATCTAAGATGACTTCCTTGCTTAGTTTAGCAGACGCGTATCAGTGTCAAGCGGGATGGGAAACCAAACCAGAAATAGACAAAAATCAGGCAGCAACTGAATGTGCCAAAAAACAAAAGAAATGATACAAAGAGAATGAGCAGAGGAGAAGCAAGAAATGAAAAACGCATAAATATAATTGCAAATATAGAAAACTCCTGGAACAGCCTCATGTCAATGAGGATCTGATAGAGGAATGTTTAAGGAGAGGTGAATTTAATCCAAAAGATGAAAAGTTAGTATCAGTGGGCAAGGATAGTGCACTACATACGTTAGTTTACAAACTCCATGGAACATGTGGGAGAAACAGACAAATGCAGGTTCTGTAAAACAGAACTGGAAACATTTGCACATCTTTTTGCTGAATGTGATACACTGATGGCAGAGTATACTGAAAGGCATAATAATGTGGCAAGACTGTTGCATTGGGGATTGTGCAAACATTACACTACTGAAGTAATTGAGAAGCATTGGAAACAGGAGCCACACAGCATTATAGAGAATGACAAATTGTATATCACATGTGATCACCCATTATCAACAGTTCAAAAAAGAGATGCAAGAAAACCAAATATAGTAGTTCATGAAAAGAAGACAAAAGTAGCATTGATCACTGAAATTGCTGCACCCAGTGATTACAGTGTCTTACATACAGAAAAACACAAAGTCATAAAATACCAGGATTTGTAGGCAGAAATGAGGGAAATGTAGAAAAAGGATACCCACACAATTCCAATAGTAGTAGGAGCAATGGTTCTCATAAAAAATAATTTACAGTCTTATTTAGATATGCTACCAGTACATGGAACTCCATAAGAATTGCAGAAGGAGTCAGTTCTGCGCACATTGCAGGTGCTGCAAAAAGCATTCTTGGCTAACATCAAAGATTGAAACAATATTAATTTCATGAACTTTAATAATGCATTGACTTAGGAATGGGGTATGTTCCCATCATGCTATTAAAAACTCAAAAGACTTGGAGAAATTAAACTGAGAGAGCAGACATTTATGCAGTTACCGAGACATGGTTTAAAGCTGCAGAGAGCACCCTGGCAGTGCATGGCTTTAATACCTTCCACATATTTGGACCGGCTACTACACAGGAAGGGGCTAAAGGTGGAGGTTTAGGTCTTAGTTTATATAAAAAAACAAACGGATCTCAAGACTACTCAAAGAGAATGATGTAATTGAGCTACTCCATATCCAAATTCCCATAGGCAAAGCCCCATATCATATCCTTCCTTGCAAGCTATATGTCACACTCTATGCTCTAGGAAACACATAACACATACTTAAACTTATTAGCTACACTCACCATTCAACCCAATACCATGCTCACTGGTAGCTTTCTCTGTCTTACTATAAACTGGGAATCCAACATGACCCAAAATGTGCAGACCCACAGATTCCTGGACTTTGTAAACACAAACACCCTAGGCAAGTTTATCCATACACTCCCTAGAGGTGCAAACATCCTGGATCTGGTCGTAACTAACACGGGAGAATGATGCACCTCCCAGTGTAATGTCCTGTCTGATAAGGTCAGGCCATAAAACTATCTCCTTAGAAATAAAAATAAAATTTCGGACCCTAGTTAACTCTGAACCTTTTATGAAGTATTAAAGGCAAACTTCATACTATTAAGTGATATTCTGGCAACATTTTAGCCCACCTCCCTAACCCCAAACCAAAGAACAGTACTGCCTATGCAGAACTGTTCACAGGCACCCTTTACAATCCTGTTAATAGCTGCATAGAGACAGCTATACCTACCAGGAATAAATATCAGAACAAATTCATAAACAAGGAACCCTGCTGGAATCCCAACTTTGGTATGTTGTATATCAGAAGGGAGAAATCATGTGAAAATTAGGAAATACAATGCCCAGCATGATAAAAAAAAATATTCTTTCATCAATCTAAACAAGCAACTCTGATCAAGAATAAAGTCTATCAAAGCCAAATTTGAGGTAACACTAGCATCTCAGGCAAGGACTATTACAAAGCATTCTTCATTGTTGTCTGCTACCTCAAAGGCAGTACGCAGCAATTTACTGAACTAATTTTTGTAAGTGGAGCCACTTACACTAAGCTAGAAGATGTAGCAAATTTTATCACCTGACAAATTTAATTACAGTTTCACCCCTTTCACGGACACCTGTCGGGAAATACCACCAAACATAACTGTCCCAACTATCATTGGGGAACAGGTCCTCAGTGCACTATCCAAGGCTAAGAACACTGTATCAATGGCCCCCAATAATATCTCCAAATACTTCATCCTCAATAATATCTCAAAATACCTCCTAAATAGCATGAAACTGACCTTTTGAGAACACTGGAATCATTATTTAACTGCAGCCTCCATACAGACTTTGCACTAAGCATATGGAGAAATGCAACCATCATCCCTCTGCACAACAGTGAGCCATCCATGGACCCAGGTAACTACAGACCTGTAAGTTTGACTAGTGTCATATCCAAAGCCATGGAAAGAATTATCATGGGAGTGATAAATAATGATATAGGTAACCTTAGGAAACAGTTTTTTTTATCAAGGGAAAGTCATAACTACTCAACCTATACTTCTTTGAGAAAGTCATCAAAGCAATAAACAACAGCAAAATGTGTCTGCAGCCTACCTTGACTCCACTTTGGCTTTGTAAATAAACTCACAAAATTAGGTATAGACCCCTGTGTCACCCGTTGGATAACCAGCTGGCTCACAGATAGAACCCAAGAAGTTAGGACGGGTAATGAACCTCCAAAAATAGGCTGGTCATTAGCAGAGTCTCTCAATGATCTCTGCTGGGTCTGCTCATTTTTGGCATCTAATTCTCTGAAGTCAAGGCTAATGTCAAGAGCTTCTCGCTGACCAAGTTTGCAGTTGATTGCAAACTATGTGCAGTCATCGAATCACCCCAACACACTAATACCCTCTAAGAAGGCCTGAAACTCAGTGCCAGGAAATGCATAACAGTATCCTTTGGGAAATCAGCTACTCCTGAAAAATACCACACTGATAACCCACCCTTAAAAGTAGGCTCAGTAGTCAGAAATATGTGGTTGTGTGTAGATTGTAACCTGGCCTTTGACTATTATGTGTCTATGGTAGTAAGGAAATCATTCTGCATTGTACAACTTATAAGGAAGGGTATGGCATCCAAGTTCAGGTAATTCATTATTCCCTTGTATTCTGCTCTCATTAGACCAGTCTTGAGTACAATGCCCCTTTGGTATGTACCTGACCAGGCACGTGCAACAGCTGTAACACCCACAGAGATTCCTTACAATAAGAACACAGAGCATAAACATGTTCTAAGTGAATTGCTTTGAAGCCCTATCCCTGTCTGTAACTGACATATGCAGCTTGTGAATGCTTTACCACCGAAACATTAGCCTACATATATCCCTTAAAATAACCTTAAGGTATCAAAACTTGTCATAGTTATCCGGGAAGCATGGCTAGGCTTAAAATGGCCATTGTGGTCATTAGCCTAGAATAGTCTTATGAATCTATGAAACAAGGATGAAATGATAAAGAATGTGGAAGTAGGAATCTGTACAAGACAGACATATGCTAGAAGAAACGGGTACTGGGAGCAGCCCAACATCACCAGCTACTAAGCCTGATGGAAGCAGAAGCATAGGAAGGGCTGCAAGGGAGCAGCCACCCTGGGTGCAAGATATTAGGAGGCACAATTGGCAGATGATGATTCAATGGTAGTTTAGCACCACAGATTCTGAGTGCTGGTACTATATTTGAAGTCAGGGATGAAGTTCTTCAGCTCTCCGTGTGTTGTAGAGTGCAATACCAGCTTTCGGAAACAAATATCAATACTTTTTTTCCAGTTAGAGTGTGTGGTATTTAGAATGTTGCCACACACTTTTGTAGCAAGTAGTTCGCTTCAGTTTACAAAGATTTTTTTTTCTCCTCAGCTTGGTGAAGAGCTAATTTTTTGTTGGTTCACAACTTAGGGGTCACCAGATCAGAAGGCTGCACAGGGCACCACAACAGCTACAGCTTTGGATGGAGGTATCAGAGTCTGTAACAACTTTAGGTAATTATATTAACATTGATTAGTATCCTGTGCCTAGAAATGATGAATTAATAGAGAGACGCAAAAGGCCAGACACTTCACAACCCTGGACTTGTCAAAGACATACTGGCATATATGAACTAATACAGAAACAAGAACAGGCTAGATACTTAACAAAACCGGACATGACAAAATGAAGTTGTCTATTCAGAGGACTCAAGAGTCTCACTTACCAAAAGTAAAGGCTGTGTTATAATCCATAACACAGGCAGGTCTGATGGTAAATGCTAAAAAGTAAACTGAGTAAATTGGAAGCCAAACACTTAGGATCCCTTATAAGAAGGGGGTGGTAAGACCAAAATTAGATAAAAGACAGGCCATAAAAATTGGACTGTATTCTTCAATGAAAGACATAAGGCTTATCTTAGATAAAAATGGGTATTAC
>NC_056725.1:649520192-649627692 GCF_019279795.1 Protopterus annectens
TAAATGAATGAGTGATTAGCTGACTGAAAGAGTATACCAATGAGAACAACCAAAAGGCAAGTGACCGACCTCTGCTGCTCCTAGCTTGAACAGGGCTGCTTATACACACTGATAGTCCACCAACGGAGAAAGTTGTCAAACACAGTTTTAATCCACAAAAAAAGCTATTAGTGATAACAGCACATGTAATGCAGACAAGTGATACGATCAAGTGAACAGGTTTAGCGCTTTCATCTGTCCGTAACAGACTTCCTCAGAACCAATAATAATAGAGATAGTCTAACTTATATAATGACTTTTGGCACCAAATCAATCAATTCAATCAAAAACACTTGATGTGACTTACAATATGTACATTAAAAATGTTAAAATCCTATTATTTACTCCTATTAATTAAATATTCTATAATTTATATACATAAACAGCTAGAAATAAATGAATGCATATCAAATGTACAATGTTCATAGCAGCATGAAATAAAATGTCCATAGCAGCATGATATAAAATCAAATAATAATGGCCTTACTAGAAATTCAATACCCTACATAATGTACTACTAAAAATTAACTACTAAAAAATTGAATCCACTCTTAAAATTACCTAAATAATGAAATTCATAAAGTTCTAATGAGACTGAATACTACCCTAAGATGAGAAATGGCTTTAAACTAATATACTCATTTAGCCCCGGATAAGTTGTGGCATCAAGACAAATTTGCCACTTACTTTCCAGGGTACCCAACCGAGCTTTCCAATTGCCACTACCTACTGATCTATCTACTAATTCCAATATTGCAAACTTAAATGTGTGCTCTGTACCTTTATCTTTGACATGTTTACTGAGTGCATTCTTGTCGTCTCTCTTATTGATTTTATATACATGTTCATATATACGGGTTTTTAATTTTCTCTCTGTTTTGCCTATATAATATGCAGAACAGAAGGAACACAAAGCTAAATACACCACTCCCTGATTGTTACAATTACCTGTTCGAAATTTACATGTACTTTTAATAATGTTATCCAATTTTACATATTTGTCTTCATTGATATATTTACATTGTGTACATGTACCACATCTTTTTGTACCCTTTCTAATATTATCTTTTGGATGTCTATGTTCACTACTTTCAACGATCTTCTTAAGATTTTTACCAGTTTTGTATACTACTTTTGGGTCTGATCCGACTATATGTCCTATACCGTCCATGTTAGACAATAGTGTCCAATACCTACATAATATCTCCTTCACTAAATTAGTATGCAAATTATACATAATCACAGATACTCTTCTTTCAGATGTCTTATTCATCCTGTTGTTAAATCCTTCATTCCCTAATAGTGGGCAATATTTCTTTCCCCATTGTATTTTGACGTATTCCACCACATCTTCTAACATATTTTTGGGGTAACCTCTTTCCGTAAATAGTTTGTGTATGTATTCTAATTCTTCCATCATCAGCTCTTTTGTGGATGACATACGGGCGGCTCTGACACATTGCCCTTTTACAACATTTTTAAATATGTGGGGAGGGTGACAACTTCCAAAGTGGATGTAGTCATTAGAATGTGTCTGTTTTCTGAATAATTTCGATATAAAGCCTACCCCACTGTTACTTATGTATGTATCCAAATACGCTATTCCCTTTTCTTCTACTGTATGCGTGAATCTCAAAAATTCTGTAGTACTGTTAATATACTGGATGAAATCAGGTATAATTTCCTTTTTCCCTTTCCAAATTATGAATAAATCATCCAGAAACCATGTGTATAGTAAGATATTTTTATAGTATTCACTAGGGAATATGAAGAGGTCCTCCCATTCCAGCATGACTAAGTTGGCATATATGGGTGCACATGATGCACCCATAGCCGTGCCTCTCGTCTGTCTGAATACTTCGCCTTGGAACTCAATATAATTATGGTCCAATATGAGCCCCATCATGTTCAAAATAAGTTGGATTTTCTCCCAAGTGAGGTTTGAATGTTTCCTCAAACTATTACAAAAATGTTCCAACCCTATATCTATGGGTATACAGGAAAAAAGATCTTTAACGTCTATAGTAATAAAGATGATGTCTTCTCCCCACACTTCTGGAGTTAACTTACTAAGAAAATGCCAGGAATCCTTAATTAGGTGGGGTACATTTGCATATATATGTTTTGTCCACTGGTCGATAGTTACACCCATGTTGAACGTTTTGGACTTGGATCCTGATATGATAGGTCTAAACGGGGGATTTTTCAAACACTTATGTATCTTGGGGATACATACTATTCTGGCCATCATCGGATACTCATTCCTAATGAAATTGTAAATTTCTTCATTAATTCTGTTGTCTAAAAGGTATTCTTCTATGGCCAGATCTATGCGTCTGTGTCCTATGTTTACTTGATTAATGGAGACCTCCTCATAATTCCCTGAATTAAATAATATGTCTTGTACCACACTGTTGTATTCAGCTTTGTCATATAGTATGATCCCACCTCCCTTATCGGGTTTCATAATTCTAGTCTCTTTATTTAATATGATGTCTTCTAATGTTTTTCTTTCTTCATTTGTCAAGTTGTCATTAAACTTTCTGTCTGAAATCTTCTGCTTCTTGATATTTTTGTATAATTCATAAACTTCTTTACACACCACTTGTTCATATGTTGCAACTTGTGGATTGGGTGGTGGGGTGAAAGTACTTCTTTTGACTAACTTATTGACCTTTTCCTTTTGTCCTTCATTTTTATCCTTAAAAAGTATATAGCCAAATTCAATCTGCGGCAATATAATTTGATCTCCTTAATGGTATCAAATAGGTTAAAGCCAACATTTGGGATATATTTCATACCTTTACTAAAGAGAGTAAAAAAGCTTTGTGTAATCTCAGTTTCGGTGTAATTGTACACCTTAAATCCATTAAAAATATATGTCTTAGGTCTACCATCGCCATTGGAATCACCATTTTTCATTATTACATGTGGGTGTATGGTGTTAATGTCCACAATTTCCGTATTCATAATCTCTACGTCCTGATTCTTATTTTCTACTTCATGTCCACAACTACTGTTTAAAACCTTTTCTGATATTTCATTGGTGCTGGGTAAATTCTCCCCCCTTGAAAATTTTCATCCTCATCTTGCCTGTTAAATTTGTTGTATTTACCTCTCCCTGTGTTTTGTTCCACATGACTTTGTGGCCAAATATAAGTCCTCCCTGTCCGATATAGGTCGATGTCTCTCTCGATCTTATGCATCTTTCTGTTGTACACACTTCTAACTCTATTGCTAGCTATCTGGAACTGTTTGGAATACAGTTCCTGCCATTCTTCAAACTCAATATCATGTATGATTTCCTCATTTAAAACTTCTAATTCATTTAAAACGGTCGCTATCTTTTCATCATTGTACTTCATTATAGTTTTCATGTACATGTGACCAAAATGTCGAACAACTTGTTAAAATCCTGAATCATAGTGTCATTGTAATCTATACCTAAAGGGAGTTTAAAAAAGCGTAATCCCTTAGGCACAATATGTTCATTAATACATTTCTCTAAATAAGCATTGTCCAATTTCGCGCATTTTAAATGAATCAGCTTTTTCCCTAAAACAAAAATTTTGGCTTTCAAACTACTATTTGTATTGCTAGGCATATATCTGCCTTGTGGATTTCTAGCATCATTTTTTGTACAAAATTCAAAATCTTCTACTAAAAAATCAGACATAACATTGGTTGACTTGTTTTCCTTTCCCTTTTTAAAACTCTGAAAAGTAGTACTCTGTTTCGTACTTAATTTAGTGCCCATTTTAGGGCTTGATATATTGTCTTTAAAAACAGTACCTTTTTTACAGATAATGTCCGTTCCTTTGCTTATAGCATTAGAGTAAGTTCTCATGTTTTCCCGTTGTTTAGGGCATGCTCCCAATCTTTGATTTTCCGTCGTCTGGTGGAACAGGCTGAAATCGAAAGTAAATTCAGCCTCAGACATGGCATTGTCTATAGTATCTTTAATATCAAGATTTGGCATGGGCGTTGGTACTATTTGTCCTTCTCCTTGTCCATTAGGTACGTCCCCCTGGCTGTTAAGTATTATCCGTTCAGCTATGAACGGTGGTGTATCTGCGATGTCTCCTTGGTGTTGGGAAGAGTCCAACCTATTCCCCTCTTGTATGGTTTCGGTAAGCTTACCGACTAGTTCCAGTAGCTTATTGACATCCGCTTGGAGTGTAGTCACGTCCGCTCTCAGTGTGACGTACTCCGCTCTGCTCAATGAAGCCTCTGAAGCTGCTGAATCGGCCATGGAATGACACAGAAAGTATACCAATGAGAACAACCAAAAGGCAAGTGACTGACCTCTGCTGCTCCTAGCTCGAACAGGGCTGCTTATACACACTGATAGTCCACCAACGGAGAAAGTTGTCAAACACAGTTTTAATCCACAAAAAAAGCTATTAGTGATAACAGCACATGTAATGCAGACAAGTGATACGATCAAGTGAACAGGTTTAGCGCTTTCATCTGTCCATAACAGACTTCCTCAGAACCAATAATAATAGAGATAGTCTAACTTATATAATGACTTTTGGCGCCAAATCAATCAATTCAATCAAAAACACTTGATGTGACTTACAATATATACATTAAAAATGTTAAAATCCTATTTACTCCTATTAATTAAATATTCTATAATTTATATACATAAACAGCTAGAAATAAATGAATGCTTATCAAATGTACAATGTTCATAGCAGCATGAAATAAAATGTCCATAGCAGCATGATATAAAATCAAATAATAATGGCCTTACTAGAAATTCAATACCCTACATAATGTACTACTAAAAATTAACTACTAAAAAATTGAATCCACTCTTAAAATTACCTAAATAATGAAATTCATAAAGTTCTAATGAGACTGAATACTACCCTAAGATGAGAAATGGCTTTAAACTAATATACTCATTTAGCCCCGGATAAGTTGTGGCATCAAGACAAATTTGCCACTTACTTTCCAGGGTACCCAACCGAGCTTTCCAATTGCCACTACCTACTGATCTATCTACTAATTCCAATATTGCAAACTTAAATGTGTGCTCTGTACCTTTATCTTTGACATGTTTACTGAGTGCATTCTTGTCGTCTCTCTTATTGATTTTATATACATGTTCATATATACGGGTTTTTAATTTTCTCTCTGTTTTGCCTATATAATATGCAGAACAGAAGGAACACAAAGCTAAATACACCACTCCCTGATTGTTACAATTACCTGTTCGAAATTTACATGTACTTTTAATAATGTTATCCAATTTTACATATTTGTCTTCATTGATATATTTACATTGTGTACATGTATCACATCTTTTTGTACCCTTTCTAATATTATCTTTTGGATGTCTATGTTCACTACTTTCAACTATCTTCTTAAGATTTTTACCAGTTTTGTATACTACTTTTGGGTCTGATCCGACTATATGTCCTATACCGTCCATGTTAGACAATAGTGTCCAATACCTACATAATATCTCCTTCACTAAATTAGTATGCAAATTATACATAATCACAGATACTCTTCTTTCAGATGTCTTATTCATCCTGTTGTTAAATCCTTCATTCATTAATAGTGGGCAATATTTCTTTCCCCATTGTATTTTGACGTATTCCACCACATCTTCTAACATATTTTTGGGGTAACCTCTTTCCGTAAATAGTTTGTGTATGTATTCTAATTCTTCCATCATCAGCTCTTTTGTGGATGGCATACGGGCGGCTCTGACACATTGCCCTTTTACAACATTTTTAAATATGTGGGGAGGGTGACAACTTCCAAAGTGGATGTAGTCATTAGAATGTGTCTGTTTTCTGAATAATTTCGATATAAAGCCTACCCCACTGTTACTTATGTATGTATCCAAATACGCTATTCCCTTTTCTTCTACTGTATGCGTGAATCTCAAAAATTCTGTAGTACTGTTATTATACTGGATGAAATCAGGTATAATTTCCTTTTTCCCTTTCCAAATTATGAATAAATCATCCAGAAACCGTGTGTATAGTAAGATATTTTTATAGTATTCACTAGGGAATATGAAGAGGTCCTCCCATTCCAGCATGACTAAGTTGGCATATATGGGTGCACATGATGCACCCATAGCCGTGCCTCTCGTCTGTCTGAATACTTCGCCTTGGAACTCAATATAATTATGGTCCAATATGAGTCCCATCATGTTCAAAATAAGTTGGATTTTCTCCCAAGTGAGGTTTGAATGTTTCCTCAAACTATTACAAAAATGTTCCAACCCTATATCTATGGGTATACAGGAAAAAAGATCTTTAACGTCTATAGTAATAAAGATGATGTCTTCTCCCCACACTTCTGGAGTTAACTTACTAAGAAAATGCCAGGAATCCTTAATTAGGTGGGGTACATTTGCATATATATGTTTTGTCCACTGGTCGATAGTTACACCCATGTTGAACGTTTTGGACTTGGATCTTGATATGATAGGTCTAAACGGGGGATTTTTCAAACACTTATGTATCTTGGGACATCATCAGAACTTTATGAATTTCATTATTTAGGTAATTTTAAGAGTGGATTCAATTTTTTAGTAGTTAATTTTTAGTAGTACATTATGTAGGGTATTGAATTTCTAGTAAGGCCATTATTATTTGATTTTATATCATGCTGCTATGGACATTTTATTCCATGCTGCTATGAACATTGTACATTTGATATGCATTCATTTATTTCTAGCTGTTTATGTATATAAATTATAGAATATTTAATTAATAGGAGTAAATAATAGGATTGTAACATTTTTAATGTATATATTGTAAGTCACATCAAGTGTTTTTGATTGAATTGATTGATTTGGCGCCAAAAGTCATTATATAAGTTAGACTATCTCTATTATTATTGGTTCTGAGGAAGTCTGTTACGGACAGATGAAAGCGCTAAACCTGTTCACTTGATCGTATCACTTGTCTGCATTACATGTGCTGTTATCACTAATAGCTTTTTTTGTGGATTAAAACTGTGTTTGACAACTTTCTCCGTTGGTGGACTATCAATGTGTATAAGCAGCCCTGTTCGAGCTAGGAGCAGCAGAGGTCGGTCACTTGCCTTTTGACTGAAAGAGTGACTGAAGAAATGAATGAATGAATAATGAATGAGTGCTTGACTTTAATTTTCACAGACTCATTAAATTTATCATGCAGTATAAGCGTGTTGCTCCTTTTAGCACTTAACTTACATATTCATTTTTTTATCTTGGCATTTTTCCATTTTATCTGCTTTAATAAGTTATTTCACAGCAGGTAGTGTGAATCTACAGTTTGTCAGCTCGTGTCACAGTCAGCTGCAGAACTGGATGCCATGTCATTAACTTAAGCTTTCTCATCCTGAAGCTTTGCAAAATTTGAGCCATGGGTATTTTTTTTCTTATGGATCCTAAATACATTGCTTACATGTATAATTATGCGTGTGCATAATAAAAAGTTTCAAACTAGTTAATTAACCTCTTTGTTGCAATCCAGTCCCAAATTTGGATGGTTAAACTCTCCAAAAATGATACAGTTTTTAGCTGTCAGTGGTCTTTGAGGAAGGCAGGCAGGCCAAAATACATATTTTTGTCCTAATGAATATGGAGGACCTGATGTTCTATAGTCTGTTTATTGCTGCTATCCTTCAATGACATGTTTTAAGTCTGTATTGTGTTCTGCTTAAGCTGAAGCTTTTTTTCCAGCTCTCCAAGATTGTCTCCTCGGGGACTGTTATCCAGTTCTACAAGACAAAATCCATTCTAGCCAACATATTTTACTATTAAGAATGAAAATTTGCCACTGCTATTATTTCAAACTGTATTGTGTGTTCTCTGTCTCAAAGGTTTGTTGCTAGCTCATTATTCAAAAATGTAATAGTATTTGCATAAAGCCAATTAATATTAACTGTTGACATCCACCTTCTGAAGGAAGCATCATAAGCATCATAATGTAATAGTATGACTGGCTCATTATAATAAGTGTATAGGAAGTATGACAGGTGGGCCAGATTTGTCTGGCTGCTGGAAGCATGTTACCGTAAAGAAGGATAAGGCAAGAAGGGACACTCTTCCTGAAAAACATTATGTGTGTGTGTGTGTGTGTGTGTGTGTGTGTGTAATCATTTTTACAGGTCAAATACTGACACTGAACTGTGAAAAGATCAGACTCATAAATAGGATAGGATAGCCATTTCTTATAATATTCCCTTTTCTCTGAGGTATGGCGATCTCAGAGTTGGTATATATAAGTTCATGGGGTGTGGGGATCTTGCCCCCCCTCACAAAAAGATGTTTAAAGGAGAAGAGTGATCTTTAAGATTTGCTGTTCTCCTGTGTTTTTGGTCATGTCAGCACTTAGCATTTGGAGTGCCAACATTTCAATAGAGAGCTGTATGTTTGTACATGTGTGAGCATGTGTGCATATGTGCACGCGCGTGTGTGTGTGTGTGTGTGTGTGTGTGTGTGTGTGTGTGTGTGTGTGTGTGTGTGTGTGTGTGTGTGTGTGTGTGTGCACGTGTCTGCTCATGTGTCAGTGTCTTACATATCAGTGTGTCTCTGTGTGGTGTAATTAGCAGGGAGACAACATTTTAATTATTCTAAGTTATGAAATGCCTTGACATAGAAAAACACCTCATGCACAACAATAACTTCTAAAAATCATGGGGACAACTCATTGCTTCAAAAGTTATTCTTAGCCTAGAGATGTTCCATTTTTTCAGCTGAGTTGTATACCATGAAGTTGCCATGAAAAGGCATACAGCTCAAACTGCAGAAACCAGCTGCTGAAAAGGGAACATGTACTGATAGAGCATATGCAGCTTGGTAGACCTGGCACCATAACAGAAGTTTGACACATGAGGTATCAATATTTAAAGTAAAATCATGATGTATAGAACTTACAGGGAAATAGAGACTTACAAAACTCAATGTTAAACTGTTGTACATAAATACTTAGAAACATAGAAACAATGAGTTTGATAGTAGGCAAAAAACAATAGGTCCATCTAGTTTGCTCCTGTTGTTGCCTATGTTATATGCTGGAGATCTTCTTTAACCAGCTAACACAACTTGGTGTTAATACCTATCTAGTCAGATGGGTGGCCAACTGGCTCACAGATAGGACCCACAAGGTCAAAATAGATGCTGCCACCTCTGACAGCCAACCTGGCACTAGTGGTATTCCCCAGGGATCTGTCCTGGGACCCCTACTGTTTGGCATATATTTCTCAGAGGTCCAGGCAAAGACAAAGGGCATGTGGCTGACCAAGTTTGCGAATGACTGTAAGTTGGGTGCTGTCAATGACTCCCCAATTGATGTTAACATACTGCAAGAGGGTCTCACAGCTACAAATAAGTGGTGCCAAAGTCATGGTCTTAAGTTAAATGCAAAACAATGTATTATCATACCATTCAGCAAAAGCATGGCCCCTAATAATTAAAACATCAATGGCAACCCCCTAAGCACACAACCTGTGGTGAGAGACTTGGGTACACAGGTTGACAACAATCTCACATTCGACCATCATGTGGCAGTGGTGGTCAGAAAAGCCTTTTACTTGGTTCATCTCATAAGTAAACGGATTGCATCCAGAAAAAAGTAGGTTATTGCCTCTCTGTACTTCTCCCTTATTAGATGTATAATTGAGTATAATGCCCTGTTTGGTATGTACCTCTCCAAACACCTGCACCAACTGGAAAGGCCACAGAAATACCTCACAAAGAGAATCCATGGCCTCCAACACCTATCCTATGCGGACAGGCTTAAATCACTATCACTCTATTCAGCATCATACAGATTGCTCAGAGGTGATCTGTGTCTCACCTACAAGGCAACATTGGGCACTGCCCTACTAGAGATGCTCCAGGTTTGTCTCCCAAAGGCTGCCCCATCTCTGGAATAGACTTCCTATACATGTCAAACAGAGTACCTCACTGACCCTCTTCAAATGCAACCTTGATGAGTGGATGGGAAACCATAAATTTGTCCCAGGGGTTCCACCTTTGTCCCTCATTGACAGGGGCAACAGGTGCTGACTGAGATTTATTTTTGGGGATGAACTCTTGGCTAGGCTTGTAAGGTCCCCAAGGCCAATAGCCTAGTAACCTCCTATTATCATATGAACCAGCAGCTTATTTTTCTTATTTGCCTAAGTTAATTTTTTTTTTATTTTTCTCCTTCATTTTGTTTATGCCACTGTTTTTGACACTACGACTTTTTTAGGAAGTCTTTTTCAGTCATTCACCAGCCTTTCCTTAAAAAAATATTGTTTTATGTATGCCTTGACCCCTCCACGTAATATCTTTAGAATAGTTCTCCTATTGAAAGGGTATACCATTTGGATTCTCTGTGCTCCCTTGAGGGGTTTAAATGTTTATTTCATATCCCTCCCACCTCTCCTCCAGCCTCTTTTCTTCAATGCAGTATATATATAGATACATATACATATACATACATATATATATATATATATATATATATATATATATATATATATATATATATATATATATGGGTCTACTTTCATTCATCGAAAGTACATCATACTGAAACTCAGGAAGCGAAGTCAGTTTCAGCAAAAGTGCAGTTTCACAAAAACACGCTTTCATGAAACAGACATTAATGAAGCAAGTAAATATGAAAATATATCCTAATAACACATTTCTGCAGGGGGCAAGCCCCCCCCTGCACCCCCCATGTGGTGACTGTGCCCCAACCCGCTAATTATACATACTAACTCGAAGATCTCACTACAGTAGAGAAAACAGTAAATTTCCTTATCCACACTGTACTGTGATCTATATAACCATAGATAACAAGTAAATATCACCTTACCTGTTATTCCACAGGATCTCCGAACCACCAGATCTATTTCGGTAATGTCCATTTTGCTAAAGTGTGTTTTCATGAAACTGCACTTTCTCTGAAAAGGACTCCCTATATATGCCATGCTTATATTCATCCGGTTTAGGATAAAAAGTATGTAACACTTCTGTTCCCCTCTTCTCTGTTCTTTATACATGACCTGTTTCTTGAAGGAAATGAGGTCACCAGAACCAGACCCAATATCTCAAATAGGATCTCACATGATATTTATACATGGAGATAGAAACTGCTTGCTTTCTACTTGGAACACTTTTTCCTTTGCATACCATACCCAGTCTGCCTTCGTTGACATTTTGTCAAACTGCCTGCTAAGGTGTAGATCATCTATTAAGTTGTTCCTTGTATCCTTTTGCTTTTGTTAATTGTACTGCTTCCTCTTTGTTTGTGCCCTTTAGCATGTCAAAGTGATATAAATGTTACATTTGCTGCCTCACAGTGTCTGATTTTCCACTTCAGTTCGAGGCTGGCATGCTTTCTGTGTTCAGCTACTGTGTTCTCTCTGTGACTGGATAGTTTTTTCCTGGGTGATGTAGTTTGCCCCCACATCCCAAATGCATGCCATAACTGAATTAGTGGTTCTCCAAATTACAGTATGTAGGTACATGTGCATGCACTTGTGCACATGCATGTGTGTGTTCGTGTGCGTGTGTGTGTGTATGTGTGTGTGTGTGTGTGTGTGTGTGTGTGTGTGTACACATGTATACTGCAGTCATGAGGTATCCTATCCATATCCAGGATTAGTTTCTCTTGTATTTAGTGAGAGCAAACTTAGACTCTGCCCCCATGACCCTGAACATTATTAAACAGGTAACAGAATTAATAAATTATTTAAAATATATATAATTTTGCTTCTTTCATAGTGAATTACAGCTCACATATTTTACATCTTTATTCCAAGCTTGCCAAGACTTCTGTCATTCTTGTCACCCACTCTTGTTTCTCTAGATTGTAGCTTTTCACTTCTTGGACTGCCCTTATCAGTTAAGAATTTAACAAGGCATTTTTAGCTTCTCATGAGTAATCTTAACATAGTGGTAGGAAGACATCTTTCCTGCCAAAAGAAAAAGCTGCTTATCTTTTGTATAGTGAGACATCTAGCCAGCCTGTTTTAACAGATACGGGCATTCTTTTAGTTAAATCAGTGCAATATATATTTAGTAAAATTTAAACAATTCTGTATTAAGCATCATCAGCATCATCATTTAACCACTTTCCCCATTTTTACATAGGATAAGGATTTTGTATCAAATGTCTCCACTTCTGTCTATTCAGAGTCACTATCCTACCTTCTTAAACAGTCATGCTTGCCTGCCTCAAGCCTTATCTCACACAATCTATTTATCTCTTGGCTGGATGTTCTCTTCTCCTCTTTAGTTCTCCCTGTCTCTCCCAAATCTCCTTTACCAAATTGTCTTCTGCTTTCCTGGAAATGTGATGGAACCGCACTTAAGTTGTTCTCTGTTCTTTTCTGCAGTTGAGGCTTCTTCGAAGTCTACACTGATCCCTCCCACCTCTACTCCCCCCTCTTTTCTTCTGTACAGCATATAAGTCATGCTTAGTCTGTATTTATTTGGTTTGAGATAAAAAATTATGTAACATTTCTGTTCCATTCTTCTGTACTCCCTACACCTTATCTTTGTCCTGGCGGAAATAAAGTTACCAGAATCAGACACAATATCTCTGTCTGTCTGCCCCACAGTGTGCATCCTACTATCCATCTTGGGTACTTCATCTCTATCGCCACAATCTTCCTTCACTGCACTGCCTTTAGTGCCCAGACTTCTGTGCCATACAGAAGCATTGGTCACACCACTGTTCTGTACACCTTACTTTTCAACTTTTTGGAATTGTTCTGTCACACATTTCCCTTGACACTTTGTGCCATTTGGCTGTAACACATCTTATTCTAGCTTTGAAGTTCTCATTCAGACCTTCTTTCTACTCAGCTGCACCTCACAGATACTTCAACATGTTAATCTGTTCAAATATTTCCCTTTTATCTCAGTTTTAAGCTTCTTCTGATTTCCTTAGTATACTGACATGAACACTGTCTTGTCTATATTCCGCTTCATCCCATGCGCTTTCAGTTTTGCATTCCCATCCTCCTGTCATTTGTTGAAGTTCCTGTTCAGAATCTGATTATTGTGCCACATTGTCAGTGTACAGCAGCTTTCTTTTTATCCCTTCTGACATGTTTACTGATGTAGTACATCACCTGTATGAACAGCACTGGGTGCAGAGCTAAGCTGTAGCACATACCCACTCCCACTGGAAACCCCGCTATGAATCTGAACAGTATTCATGCTTTTGCCATTGGGTCCCTGTACATAGCCGGTACCGATTGCACCAAATGTTGGGGGAGTCTGAAGCATCGCAGGCCTAACGTATAAGTTTCCTATGCTTTCCCCAAGTCTATGAATTTCCATGTGGAGCCTTCCCTCATCTCTCGCTTCTTCTCTACTATCTGTCTCACAGCAAACACTGGGTCAGTTGTGCTGCGTCCTGATCTGAATCCAAACCGTACTTTCTACTGCTCTTCTTATTAGTTTATTGGCCATCCTCCCCAGTACTTTCCATATAATGTAATAGGAAAATGATATCATGTTACTGCCACAGCTGTGAATATTCTTGTACACGCTGCCTCTAGGAGGCTCATTGTCCATTCATACAGGATATGCTTTTCTTCCATAACGAACACGAATATCCTCAACAGACATTTTCTCACTAAAGCCCCAACATCTTGATAATATCTTTGATGACTTTACCTGAGCCTGCCTGTTTCGCCGACTTTAACTTACTTATTGCATTTTTCCTTCTTAGTGAGTTCTTCTCTCTGTTTCATTGTAGACCATATGTGTGGCAATACATGTTTTTCAGGGATTTCTTTATTCAGAAGCTTCATGAAGTACTTCATCCATCCACTGTTGATGTCTTCTGACCTGGTGAGTAGGCTAATGCTGACATTCTTGTGAGTGGCATCTGTCAGACATCATCTTTTTGTCATTGTCTTGCAGCTTGTTAGAGCTTCTTTGTGCCATCTTCAGAGTCACCTTCTAGAAGTTGGTAGAATTTTTCTGATGTCTTGTTTATTGCCATTGTGACTGATCTGTTAGCATCTTTGTTAGGCAAACAGCATTCTCTCTCTCTCTGCCTGACCTGTCCTCTAAACTACTTTTTTTTTGCACTCATTCTTTCATTTATTAACTTCCTGGATCTCTGCATTCCACTACCAGTTTCCTTATGTACCTTATTTACATAGCTGGCTGACCGCATATGCACTTTACTATCTTCCCACATGCTGTATTGAAACACTGCCATTCTTCTTCAAGCCAATTTCTTTCCTCTTCTTCCTGAGGTGCTAGAGTGTGAAGTATTTCCTTGAACTCCTGGGCTTTCACTCCAATCAACTTCCATACTAATAACATATAAATTTTAATGTCGAGCACTGCATACATGAAAATGTATACATTAGTTTTACAAAATTTGCTACATCTGCCTTATTTATTCTTGGTTGTCTGTATTTGGTCTATGACTGAGAAATTATACACATAGTGTTTATTTTCTACTATTTTTAGCACCTTTATTAAATTATCACTTAAAACGTAGTCACATATACAGTAACAGAAAATAAAACAAATCATATTAAAATTTTTCAATTTACACATATTATACATTACATGTTTATTTGGTTTACCTCCATAAGGTCGCAGGTGGTTTGTGTGAGGGTCACTTGAGCGAAAGTACAACAGTAAAAATTCAGAATGTCGCATCACAGACATTCGAATGGCTAAAGTGTGAATGCACTGTGCCATTCAAATGAATAACATCTGCTTGACGTCGGGATTCCACATACTGAGTTTCGACATATTGCCGCATACACGTTCTGAAATTTGGTCATATCGGTCGATATCACGCACAATCACACAAACCATTATTGACCATATGGAGGTAAACCATTTACTTTCTTTATAACAACTCTCTTTCAGTGCATTTCAAAAATCCCACAGTTCCTGCCTTCCCTTAAACCTCACTCCTCTTCCTGAATATTATTCTGCATGTATTCTACTCACAATTTACTTCTTCCCTTTTCTAACAATCCCTCTTCCAATTCAATCTCTTTTAGAATATTCAGTACTTCAAATATAATTGTTTTAGATTTTGATTTCCATTTTCTAGTAATTGCTTTTTGGCAGCCAACAGAATTAAACTGAAATGTGGAGAGTAAATGGCTGATACAGCGGACTTACATATACTAAGTCTGTGAAGTCGTTTTTCGGATTATTCTCTTTTCTCCATAGCATGCCAATCTTGGCATTGGTATATATACATTTGGGGGGTGCAGAGAAGGGGCTTGCCCTCCCTGCAAAAAGAAGTTTTCGGAAAGGAGCAATTTTTGAGATTCATTCTTTTGCATGTTTTTGGTATTTTTTTTCCCGGCTTTTCGGGACTTGGCATTTTGAGTGCTGATATTTCAATAGGGACCTGCTTTACTACATCTAGGTAATTCAGATCCTGTGTCCCAGTTCAAAAGAATGATTTCCTTAGTTACATCCATTTGTTCCTCTAATATTCCTGACAGAGTACTCTGTATGGAACTTTTAAGATCTGCCAACTCTTGACTCACAACAAACATGTTCCCGTTTACCTCATTGTTTGCCATCCCACCTTCAACATTTGCTGTCTACCTTAGGAAAAATTCTTTAAATTCTGCTTGAGGTATAAAAATACCCATGAAAACACTTCCAAGCAAAAATCCTAAATCTTCTGGACATTGATCCCTGCCTGAGACCCATACATATGTCCGCTCAGACTAAGAAATTATAAAATACACAAATGTACTATACGCAAATGGCAAAACTGTAGTGAGATGTAATATAACTACAGATTTTACTATCATACCATTGTGTTTCATTTTTAAATATATTTTTAAATTAGTTTTGTCTTCCTTTGTATTTTTTAAGTTCTTAGCTTGTGACTATATTCACTTTGCCGTAGAAATGAAAGCATATTATGTCCCACTACATCGACTACTGATTGTGAACTTAACATTCTACAGTGGCTATAATCACAAAAAACAATGTATGACACAAATATAACAGTAAATGGGAATTTCTGTCTTTTAGATCCCTCGTTCTGTTTGCAGTGAACCTTGTTCTCCAGGGTATAGGAAAGTTTCCCGTAAAGGTGAAGCAGTCTGTTGCTTTGACTGTGCCCTGTGTCCGGAAGGAGAAATTACCAACACCAGTGGTAAGTGCAATATTAAAACAAAGAAGGTACTCATGTGTGCTAACCCTAAGGCTAACCTTCTGACTACCCCTAACCCCAGTCCTACACATTAGCTTTCTGAAAACCCTTCCCCTAACTGTACCCAAGACAGGCCCAGATGCACACATACACACAAACCTACACACACACACTGCAGACATACCACCACATATTCATTAAGTTAAAAAGAATGACCTTACCTACCCCTTTCATTAACCCTAACCTTGAAAGACACACTTTCACAAAACACACACACACATACATATACACACACTCCCACACCCACACTGCAAAACATTCGCACACAGACACACTTCCACAACCAAATCTATCTCCTTACCTAACCTTTATTCTAATACTAACATGCAACCTCCCTTTCCTGCATGCAAGCACATCTGACATACCGCAAAAACTCTCAACAAGCCAGTGTTCATCATCTCCAGACAGGGGCTTTAGTACATGTCAGTGTGTTTTGTTACTGTGATGTGTGTGTACGAGGGGAATGTAGCTTGTATGGTGATGTTTTCATGTGTTTGTCTGTGTAGTGCAACCTTGGAGTTAGTATATTTAAGTGGGGGTGGGGGGTTGGGAGGCGCATATGCATGTCCATATATCAGAATGTTGAAATATGAAATGGCAAGTGATTGAGCACAACTGATCAATCACCAAGTTATTAATAAGCACACACAAAAAAGTAAAACATCGTTTTTTCTGGGGGGGGGGGCAAGCCACCTGCACACCCTCACACCCCCTGCTAATTATATATACCAACTCCAAAGTTGCACTACAGTGGTGCATTCTTCAGAACTGTGTGTTCATTTTTGAATTGTATTATTTATGTTAACTTTCAGTACAACAGTATTGTTCTGTTAGTGTTTATTGCATGTTTGCATATTTGCATATCTAAGACCTGTATCTTTAGGATTTCATTCCTCATTATTGCCAGTGGTTGCGGCACTCAGGATGTTAATTTTCAGAATTATAATATTTTGTAGGGAACCAATTTGTATGTACACACACGCACAAACACACAGGGAGACAGAGAGACAGCGGACTACTATAGGCACATTAACGAACATTTAATTTAAGATTATAATACCACAACCAGAATGTCCAATTCCATGAATGGCTTTGTAAACACTACAAAATCTCTTACATTGTCAACCATCATATGTGCTTGGGAGTAAGCATCTCTGTATACCCCGTTACTTAAACATAGAAACTTCATAGTTACCTGTCCATAAAGGCAGGGCAATACTACAATGATAATCATGTCAGTAACACAGAATTGCCACAACTTCTAAGGATGATATTTAAGTAAGGAGATGGGGTGGTGAAGCTCCCCACATGAGCTGTGCATACACAAATGAGCTTTAATATGAAAGTACATTTCTTGGAAAAAATGATTTTGGAAAGCAACACATTGTGTACCAGGCCTAAACTTTGAATCTGTTTGCACAGACTGCAGGTCATGACTTCCAAGTCATCACCAATTGATTCTCCCCATTTTGTACACAGATTCAGGGTTTTGCATCAATTGTTTACATCTCTTTTGATTCAGTGCCACTCTCCTACTTTCTTCAACAGTCATGCCTGTCTGTTGCAGGTCATTTCTTACACAGTCCCACAATTGTAAATGTCCCCTTTGTTTTGCACACTGGCCCTACTATGCATATTCTACAGTCATCTGGGATATGCCTGTCTCTCCGTACTGCTATATGCACCCCAGGAACCACTTCTCCCCTAACTCACTCAACATAATGCTCATATCTGCTGTGACCTCATCTGAGCCTGCTGCTTTCCCTGACTTAATTTTCCTTACTTCTTCTAGGGTGTGCTCCTCTTCTTCTTTCATCATAGGCAGTGTCTAGGTAAGTGCAACTTCTGTGGGTTTCCTTTATTCAGAAGTTGCTGGAAGTTCTCCTTCCATCTGTCTTTGATGTCCTGTGGACTGTTGGGCAGGTTGTTGCTGGCATCCTTTATAATGGGGGTCTGATGACTGTCTTCTTTATCTTTCTGTCTTTGCTTTAAAGTCTGATGTATTTTCTCTTCACCATCTTCTGAGTCCCTTTCCAGAACCTGGTAGAATCCCTTTAGTGTCTTGTTCTTTCCTACTGCTCTATTAACCTCTGTTAGCCAATTAGTATTCCTTCTTAGCCTGGTCTGTCTTTTCTATATTGCACTTTTTCCTGCATGCCTTCTTTCTTTTGATGGCTTCCCAGACTGCAGCATTCCACAACCAACTTTTCTTATGTACCTTATTTCAATACCTGGCTTGGATGTTATCTGTTCTATAGTCCTCACACTTGCTGTTTGGAGGCAATGACATTCTTCTTCAATTTCACTTATTTTTTCTTCTTCCTTGGGTGCTAGAGCCCTGAGTAATTCCTGAAATGTTTGTGCTTTCTCTCCAGTCAACTTCCAGATCTTCAGCCTCGTTTCTGTTGTCCTTAGAGCCTTCTCTGACCACTGGTTACAACCTGGCTGTGCCGATTATCGGTTTATGCTGTGGTGTGACAGTGATGACTTAGTAATGACTGAGTATGACAGTGATGACTTAGTAGTGACTGAGTATGACAGTGATGACTTAGTAATGACTGAGTATGACAGTGATGACTTAGTAATGACTGATACTGCCCCAGTACCCTTTCTTTACTAGCAGGAAGTCTACATAACTTGCATGTAGGCTACACTTTTATGTGATCTTGTTTCTCTGTTGTTGAAGCATGTGTTAGCCACCACCAAGCCATTTGCTAGAAGGAAGTCTAGACTGGCCTTTCCTTCTTTATTCCTATTGTGCCACCCTTGGGAACCCAGGAAATCCCCATAGCCTGTTCTGTCTGTCCGTATATGTCAGTTTAGGTCCTCCATTATCAACACTAACTCATGTTGTCCTGCATTATCTAGTATGTCATGCAACTGCTGCTGAATGTAGTCTTTTCCTCACTATCACAACGCTGTTGTCAGGTGCAGTCTCAGATTATGAATAATGCCATATCTTTATGTATTATTGCCATAAGTCTGTCACTAAGTCTGGTGTATCCCTTACTGTCTTCTGAAGCTTCTTCCTCACCATAATTCCCTCATCATTTCTAGTATGTCCTCCTCCTGAGCAGTAGACTCTAGATCCCAAGCAAAGTGACTTTTCTGTACCATATGTTGTCTTCTAAATGCAGAGGATGTCCAGTTTCCTCCTTACCATTGTGTAATCTGCTTCCAAGTTGGAAGTGAACCTTTATTGAGTGTAGTAATTCTTAGCTCATGTGTGACAGGTTGACTGGTTTTACATCCAGTTATCATTCAACAGAGCTTTCGAAGGTAGCCCAGCCTGGGCAACTGGAGACCAGCAAGCCAGTAACTGGGCATTATGGTAGGCACACATTGGCTAATAGGGACACATAGATCCCTCCAGCATTAACATGGCTTTGTGTAGGTCAGAGTAGGCTTCTAATCTCACTTATCACCAGCAAATACCCATTCCCATTTTTGGAGCCAGTTTTTATGCCAGCTGTCCATGACACAGAACATAGTCTGTGATCCATGTTGTCCTATACAGGTGATACTGTGCACCACAGTTGATGCCCAAAGTGGTTGGCTTGTACAACTCTTCCTCCAAAAGGCCAAATCTAGAGTCTAAGCTGCTGCTGCTCACTGCTCCATTCCTGGGTAAGTTTGAGGTGGAAACACTCAGCATGTTTTGGGAGGTGGGAGAAACCCAAAGAGATAACATAAAACTCCATACAGGCACTGGCCAGAGGTTAGTATCGAACTTTATACCTCTGGTGAAGACCTTAGCCATTATGCCAAAGTGTCTTCACAACATATAACTGAATGAATAGGCTTAGATGTTCTGGTTGCATCATTAAAATCTTAGATAAGGTTGGATTGATCTTTTGATTCAATACTTTATGCAATGATCAATATAATGGCTATGGAAAGCTCAGGTTCTCAGGAGAAATCACCCAGGAGTTTGCCTCCATAATGGTTTATATCATAAACTGACTCATCCACTAGTTATTTAAATGCCTTAAACAAAGCTAAAGAGAATGATATTCTAATATATAATAGTAATGAATTACATAATCTTCCTTCCCTGTACACAACGCTATTATGCTTAACTTGAACAAAAGCAACAGGTAAGCTTTACCAATAAATTCCTATTCCTAGTATTGACACAGTAGTCAGTAAATGCAAAACCAAACACTAATGACATATTGTCATTACTGAAAATAAGCGTAACATCATCTCTCAGCAGTCTCTATGCAACCAAATGTAAATTTAATGTCTTAAATATATAATTACAAGACAAACAATGAACACCAGTAATCTGCCTTATAAATGTTTTGTGGATTATTCAGTGCCTATAAGCACATAATTTGGTATAAGCACATGCCACCCCACCATAATCTATATGTGGCCCAATAAGGGTAATGTATAAGGGTAACATCTCCTTGCTATATCTGCTGGTGATAGTTCTCAGAAAGTCCTTCATTATCCTATAACATTTATGAAAGATAACAGACATGGAGTTGTTATCTCAAATGGGTTATCTACAGTTACCTCTAGATCCTTAACATTGGAGGCTACTGAAATGTCTACCACATAAGGACACCGATAGTTTAATGCCCCAAAATGAATGACATTACACTTCCCACAGTTAAATAACCAGTTCATAAGTTCATAGATGTATACTAGGCTAACGACTATTATGGCCCTTAAAAACCTAGCCATGCAACCCAAATATGACCCACAAACTTGATTTATATTTGACTTATAGAAGACAATTTACTGACTGTCTCCATCCATCAGAGACATAGGAGCCAGACCAGGGGTGAATTTCTGATTACCAATCCATAGGTAAAAATTGCAGTTAAACAGGGATGTTATCAGGGTCCATTGAGTCCATGTTCATGGCTTTAGTGAGTGCAGGCAGTACATACTCCCTAGTTATAGTTGGAGGGGTTATGGTTGAGGATATTATTGCAAAGATGGTTGGGGTGAGGGGGGAATAAAGTTGGAAATGAATTTGTCTGCCAATATATTCACTATTTCACCAGGCTTGATGAATGTGGCACCATTAACCACCTGTTCACTATATTGCTATGTGCTGCCCCTTGAGGTTTCCGACATAGCTGTAAAAGGCCTTATGGTTATCTTTCACCTGGAAGGATATCTTAACCTCAAGGTTGGCTTTGCTTAAAATAATTAGCCCTCTTAGTTGCCTATTTAATTTGATGAGAGAGTTTTTATCATTAAGGGAATTACCCGTCCTGATTTTTGACATATTTTTTTTCCTTTTGTTGTATATCATGTTTAACTTGGGATGCTACTAGGGCAGTGTCTTTCTGGGGCTAGATCTGGGGTTACTTCTGGTAGGTACAGCAGTCACTATGCAGCCCTTGCCATGGTTCCACAGAGTTTCTGAAAAAAAATTCAGCATAGGCTGCTGTGTTCATGAGGTTTAGCAAGACTTTAAATAAAATAAAATCACTTAATAACAAGTAATTTGTCTTAGAATAGTTCCTAATTGCTACTGGTTGTAATGGCATTATGGAGTTGATTTTGATTTTGAAGGAGAAAGCTTTATGGTCAGACCCTACCAGAAAGGATGAGACACTGGCGGGGCAGCATTCTTCCAAATTTGCGAGCAGGAGCTCCAGTATATTGGAGCCTCTAGTGAGCATAATTACGATTTGATTCAAGGGTATAAGGGTGTTTGTATTTACAAAGTCAAGGAATCTCTGTCCCTGTAAACTTCAGAACGTGTAGGATTTCCAATCTATAGAGGGGTAATTAAAGTTTCCTATGAGTAAGGTGTTAGGTTGTATGGTAAATATCTCCTGTAGATCCAAGCATGCATTAGCTTTGACAGCAGGTGATCTAAGTGATCTTTGAATTTTTAGGAATATTGCTTTTAAGTGGCTTAGAATATGCCAGTTTATGTAAGTACTGTGTGCTAGGTGAGATGGATGTTCTTTGTGTGGCCTCAACAACCTGATGCAGACTTGTATGTAAGAGTTAACCATGACTGGCAATACAAATCATCCAAATACATCAGCAGGATAATACAATTGGCAATGCCTCTCATTACAATTCAAGCTTTGCGTCCTTAGCATATTTGCTGATCAATACATCACTGGAAGAAGAAAATAGATTGACAAAACAAAAAAGACACAGGCACAGATCCCTGCATAACATCAATGTCTACAATACCATCCTCTGAGTACTTCTCCCTCACACTGACTTTTTAATTTCTGTCATGCAGCCATCTTATAACCTGCACTATAATGGAGCTTTTTTCAGTCTTTCTATATCCTCAAAATAGATTCCCTATTGAAATGTTGGCACTCAAAATGCCAAATACTGAAAAGTCAAAAAAAAAAAGACTGAAAACTTTTTGCAGGAGGGGGAAGTCCCATTCACCCTCATGTTGCGGGGGCAATCCCCTCAAACCACTCAAACATTTATATACCAACTCCAAGATCGCCATACCTTGGAGAAAAGGGAATATTCCAAGAATGGCATCTCGGACTTAATATATGTAAGTCTGTTCTTTTGGCCATTCGGACTCTGGGTTTCAGGACTCGCTGTAGTGAGTCCCAGCATTGCAAATGGTTACCTGAAAGATGCTAATAAGTGGCACAGAACCAAATGCCTTTCTTAATCTAAGTAGACAACACAAGATAATTACAGGAAAAGGAAATGGTAACAAAAATCTCTGTACATGAGCCTTAACTGAATATCAGTGTAGGCTGTAATATTACTGTCACTATTCATATCCATTGTGCAGCTTTTTGGATTAGGAATATTAAAAAAAATGTTTACAAAGGGTGTTTGTAGAACTGATTTATCCAACAACAATTGAATTATCTACCAGTAACTCAGTGTTGCAGAATATCCCATCTATAAATGGTGAACATGTTTAAATGAGGTGTGGCAGTTTTTTCAAAGTATGCCATTTGTCTTCTAATGGCTTCTTCTTTTTTTCTAAGGCTTCCAGCTCTCCAAAGCTTACTAAACCTCACTTTAACACTCAGACACTATGGTTATCAAATAAATCTTTACTAGAAGTCTCTAGAACTAATAACAATGCAAGAGACTCCTTATACTCTTCCTACATCTCAAAAACTTGAAATTCCCTCCCCCATAATATTAGAACCACTGACAACACATACTAGTTTAAAAACTACTCAAAAATTATGTAACTGACACTTGACTCTGCTTATGCAACATCTCTGGCTGATCTCTTGTTATCATAAGGCCACTGTCTGTCTCTTGGACAGTGATTTTATTTGCATTATGATTTTTCTTTATTTCTTTTTATTCTTAAATGTGTGATAAATCTAGAATTATTTTCCCTTTACAAATGTAAACTAATACTTTTAGGTTCTATGTTAATAATATCACTATGTTAAGTTTATGGATGTGGTGAGAGAGGACATGCAGGTGGTTGGTGTGGCAGAGCAAGATGCAGAGGACAGGAAGAAATGAAAACAGATGATCCACTTTGGCGAACCTAATAGGGAACAGCCGAAAGAAGAAGAAGATAACTATGTTAAGTTCCTTATCTGATGTTGTATGCACTGTTAGACTTGCTGTATCTGCTGTAGCTTATGTTATATATATATTGTTTGTCATGCTGCATTTACTGTTAATAATGTTGAATGCACTGTTAGACTTGCTGTATCTGCTGTAACTTATGTTATATATATATTGTTTGTCATGCTGCATTTACTGTTAATAATGTTGTATGCACTGTTAGACTTGCTGTATCTACTGTAACTTATGTTGTATATATTGTTTGTCATGCTGTATTTACTGTTAATAATGATGTATGCACTGTTAGACTTGCTGTATATACTGTAACTTATGTTGTATATATATATATATATATATATATATATATATTGTTTGCCATGCTGTATTTACTGTTAATAATGTTGTATGCACTGTTAGACTTGCTGTATCTACTGTAACTTATGTTATATATATATTGTTTGTCATGCTGCATTTACTGTTAATAATGTTGTATGCACTGTTAGACTTGCTGTATCTACTGTAACTTATGTTGTATATATTGTTTGCCATGCTGTATTTACTGTTAATAATGTTGTATCCATTCCACTGTTAGACTTGCTGTATCTACTGTAACTTATGTTATATATATATATTGTTTGTCATGCTGCATTTACTGTTAATAATGTTGTATGCACTGTTAGACTTGCTGTATCTACTGTAACTTATGTTATATATATATTGTTTGTCATGCTGTATTTACTGTTAATAATGATGTATGCACTGTTAGACTTGCTGTATCTGCTGTAACTTATGTTATATATATATTGTTTGTCATGCTGCATTTACTGTTAATAATGTTGTATGCACTGTTAGACTTGCTGTATATACTGTAACTTATGTTGTATATATATATATATATATATATATATATAGTGTTTGCCATGCTGTATTTACTGTTAATAATGTTGTATCCATTCCACTGTTAGACTTGCTGTATCTACTGTAACTTATGTTATATATATATTGTTTGTCACGCTGCATTTACTGTTAATAATGTTGTATGCACTGTTAGACTTGCTGTATATACTGTAACTTATGTTATATATATATTGTTTGTCACGCTGCATTTACTGTTAATAATGTTGTATGCACTGTTAGACTTGCTGTACCTACTGTAACTTATGTTGTATATATATTGTTTGTCATGCTGTATTTACTGTTAATAATGTTGTATCCACTGTTAGACTTGCTGTATCTGCTTTAACTTATGTTTTTTATATATATTGTTTGTCATGCTGTATTTACTGTCATTAATGTTGTATGTGCTGTCAATTTTTGTGTAGCTTTTCTCCCTGGGCCTCTGCTGAAAATGGGCTCTGCCAAGTTGGACTTCCCTGATAAACAAATGTAAAATAAATAAATAATACATATTGGAGTTCTGAGATGCAACTTTGAGACTTCCTGCTCATATTCTGAACTATTTATTCTTATAAAGATGCTTTTGAAGTGCACATGACAACCAGAAATGAAGGGAGGAGGTCAAGAGGACCTTAGTACCCTTTCGGTTTTGTGATCTAATCTCCAAAGGAATATATATGTATGTAGGTTCATAGGTGCTCACTAGGCTATTGATCTGTGAGGATCTTGAGAAGCCTAGCCTTACATTCTCATGGTAGTTTTTAGCTCTTTTATTTTGCATATGAATAACCCAGGACAAGGGTCAGAACAAGGACATTTCGGGACTTTTACTTTTTGCCCCTATCCATGAGAGACATAGATTCTAAAATGATGGGGGGTTGCATTTGTAGTTTCTCATCCATTTATCCAAATTATGTTTGAACAGAGCAAGAGAAGTACTTTGCTGTATTTGGAGTGGAATATGGTTCCCTAAAAGAGGTAATCTCTGTGATACATACATGTCCCTCCAACATGTTCTATTCATGTTGCAAAACAGCTTGATATCCCTTGAGCAGGTGTTCATGGTATTATTGGCCTTTTGAATGTGTAACAGTTCTGACCGGATAGGGTTGTTGAGACTGTGTATGTGAGGTACCTTTTGGTAATTTTTTTTTGATTTGTATGATTTTTAGTGAAAAAGCATTGTGGCCATTCCAATTGTGGCAAGTGTTTGGACAGGGTCATACTAAACCAGGTATTATACTCAGTAACTGTCTAAGAGCCAGGTACAGTTAAATGATTACATCCATGGACCTGAGCACATAAGCTGTGTGAAGAAAAATGACTTCCTTACAACAGTGGATAAGTGGTGATCGAAGGACAGATCATTGTCATCATAGGTTTCCGGATCCCTAACTATAGCATCAACTTTCAGTGGTGTGTTGTCAGTGTAGCCATTACAAGGAGAGTCATACTTGCCGAAAAATAAAATTATACACTTCTTGGCATTTAATTTTAGTTCATGGTTTTGACACCAGCTATTTGTTCAGGACAGATCCTGCTAGAGGATCTTGTCTTGGTGTCCTTTGGGTAGTTTATGATGGCAGCAGGTTTTCAGAAATGGGTGACCACAAACTTTTATCCCTTTGACCTCTGAGAAATAAATGGAAAGGCTCAAGGACTTAACTCTGGGGAATACCACTAGTGACAGGTGTTTTGGATCATATGATTATAGGAGGTTACTAGGCTAATCACCCTGGGGCCCTTACAAGCCTACCCAAGAGTTTATCCCCAAAAAAGAAACCTCTTTCAGCACCTGTCACCCCTATCAATGAGGGACACAAGTGGAACCCCTGGGACAAATTTGTGGTTTCCCATCTATTCATCAAGGCTGCGCTTGAAGAAGGTCAGCGAGGTACTCTGTTCAACATGTATGGGAAGTCTATTCCAGAGACAGGGCAGCCTCTGGGAGACAAACCTCTCTCCAGCAGGTTTTGTTGATGTCACATATTACATTTAGGCCTTTTGAGCAGGTAATGCACAAGGAGTTAGACTTATGGATATGGAGCATCTCTAGTAGGGTAAGGTCAGATATTGCCTTGTAGGTGAGACACAGGTCACCTCTGAACAATCTTTATGGTACTGAGTACAGTGATAGTTATTTGAGCCTGTCCACATAGGACAGGCACTGGAGGCCATGGATTCTCTTTGGGAGGTATTTCTGCAGCCTTTCCAGTTGGTGTAGGTGTTTGGAGAGGTACATACCAAATGGGATGTTATACTCAGTTGTTGGCCTAATGAGTGAGGAGTACAGAGAGGTAATAACCTCCTTACTTCTGGATGCAATACCTTTACTTATGAGCTGTACCAAGTAATAGACTTTTCTGACCACTGCCGCTACATGATGGTCGAATGAGAGATTGTTGTCAACCTGAGTACCCAGGTCTCTCAATACAGGTGGTGTGCTTAGGGGGTTGCCATTGATGTTTTAATCAGTAGGGGCTGTGTTTTTGCTGAATGGTATGATAATACACTTTTTGCATTTAACTTAAGGCCATGACTTTGGCACCAGTTATTTGTTGTTGTGAGACCCTCTTGCAGTATGTTAACATCATTTGGGGTGTTAATGACAGTAAACAACTTCAAACTTGGTCAGCCGCAGGTCTTTTGTCTTTCCCAGGACCTCTGAGAAGTAGATGATGACTTTTCCTCATCCAGGGCTTGGTGACAGTCTCAAAGAAGTCAACTGGGTTCAACAGGCAAGATCTGCCCTTGACAAATCCAAACTTGGTGGGCTCAAGTACTTGGAGATTTCCTATGTCCTTGTTTATGAGATCCATAATAATATGCTCCATGGCTTTACAGATCAGACCTGTGAAGCTAATGGGGCGATAGTTTCCAGGGTCAGTAGTGGCACCATCTTTGTGCAAGGGGATGACAATGGCAGTTCTCCACGCTGCTGAAATGAAGCCTGTACTTAGACTATGGTTGAATAGGGTGCTCAATGGTGAATTTAGTTCTTGCTGGAGATGGAGGAAAATATTCCCTGGGATACTTTCAGGTCCCATGGAAGCTGTGTTCTTTGCCTTGGATAGAGCCTTTAACACTTGATCTATGGAGATGTGAGGTGCAGGACAAGTATCAGGGATGTTGAATGGGCCTTTGGGGGGATGGGGGGTGAAGTTAGCACTGAACCTATCTGCTAGCAGGTTGGCTAAGTCAACAGGATCAGTGTAAGTGGTAAGTTAAGTACTAATTTGGAACAAACCTGGCTTTGCCATGGAGGTTCCTGATGTAACTGAAGAAGGCTTTGTAGTTTACCTTTGTTTCGGAGGCTAGTTTCAGTTCATAATTGGGTTTAGATGTTTTCACTAGTGGTCTAATTTGCTTGTTGAGGCTAAGGAGGAAGTTTTTCCAGTTTCCTTTTTACCCTTGAATAAAAGCTTATCCCTTTTGTTGTAAAGCTTGTTGACAGAGGATGTCCACCAGATAGGTTTGTGTTTCCTTGAGAAGCAGGTTTTAGTTCTGTTGGATATGGCTGAGTCCATACAGTTGTACAGTTGCTTATATACTGCATTGGTGTACTGTTCAGCATAGTTCTCTGCATCCTCTGTGGGGGCCAGTGGTGTGAAGCCACTGATACCCTCCCTTAGGAGGTTGTAGTCAGCATTTGATATGTTTTTTAGCCTGGTTATAGCTGGGGGGGTGTAGCGGGTGGGAAAGAAACTAGAGCCTCCCACAATAACTTCCTGGGTTGTATTTGTGAGCCAATTTGCTATCCAATGAGTTACATATTAGGGATTGATATTTAGTTTGGGAATGATTATCTACAGTACTTGAGTGTGTGATGGTGTCATATTCCTCTGTGAGGCTTAGATATGTGATTATCCACTATTATTACCATTATCCACTGCTTCAGTAACTTTTTCAAAGATGTCAGCCAGGTGAAGTAGGCTGGATCTCCCTTGATAAATTCAAACTGGGTTGGGTCAAGAGTCTGTAGCTTACCCAAATCTTTATTATTAATTTGATAATTACCCTTTCTGCAGTCTTACAGATGAGACTCATCAAGCTTATGGATCAAAAATTGCAGGGGGTTGTTGAAGCCGCACCTCATTTGTACAAGGGTCTGACTGCTGCTGTCCTCCATTCATCTGGCACAATGCCTGTTCTGTTGCTGATATTGAATAGCTTCTGTAGGGAGATAAGACAAGTCATGTTTTATGATCAGCCGTAGGCAGCCTGATATGTTATTTGGCCCCATAGATGCAGTCTTTTTGACCTTATACAGTGCCTTGGGAACTTGTTCTTGGGAGATTTGAGGGAGGTTAAGTGCAGGCTATGTGATCCGAGAATATTGGTGGAGGGGGGAGATGTAGTTTGAGCTGAATTTGTCTGCCAGTAGATTGGTTATCTCCTCTGTATCTGAACATGTTATATCATTCATGACTAGTTTTGTATTGTGTTTGGTGTAGTTTCTGAGATCTGAGATTTTTAACATAATTAAAGAAGGCTGTGTGTTAATTCTTCAGCTGGGAGGTTGTTTTACCTCATATCTGGTTTTGAGTGATTTGATCAGGGTCCTGAATTTCTTGGTTAGTTTAGCGAGATAGTTTTTGGCATCTGGAGAGTTACATTTATTTTTGCATTTGATGATTTTTCTCTTATTATACAGCCTGTTTATGTTTGGGTTTCACCTCAGAGGTTTATTTTTGAATTTGCATTGTATTTATTTCTGACAGGAACAGATCTACTTATGCAGCTATTAACATGTGTATAGAATTTGGTAGTGAAGGACAGCACATGACATCAGCCACCTAGATATGTGATGACTAGAATTGTCCTCAAGGCCATTCTGATAGCATGACATGCCAGTAGTCTATCCTAAACTCTTCCTAGTGTTAGCCCTCCCTTCAATGGCTTTGCCCATGTCTTGTTCATTGGCCACCCCCGCATCTTTACTCATCTTCCCTCTGTATGTATGTATGTATGTGTCCAGCTTAAACACACCTTTTGCATGTACACCACCCCTGACTGTCTATAACTCTGTTATATATTTGCCTGTCTGAAACTGCTACCTGCCTTTCGCCCTCAACCCCAACCAAATCTATACCTTACAATCTTTTCCAGCCATCTCTTTTATATATGAAAATTTAATCTATCCCACTAAAAAGTATACACTGCTTCTGCCTCCATCTGTAACATATTGCGTACTCCTATGTTTTTCCTCATGCTTGTTGTACTCCCATTTCCTGTTTCCTATCTACACTTTTTCCTTCCTTTTTATATGATGAGCAGCTCAGCCACTGTGTCTGTTTCTGCTCTATCTGTAGCTGTTTGCAGTAGGCTAGCACTGCATTACACAGAACTACACATTCTGCCTCAGGTACAGAGAGAGAGCCTTGTTATGATGTACTGCACTTTGCCCATCCATGCTATAGAACCATTGCTCCTTTGGTATCCTGCTATACAGCTGCTCCCCTTGGTACCACTGGCCATTTGTTTTATGGTGTGACCTTTTGCTCAGTATACTGGTACTCCTCCTTGCCTGTTACATTCCTAGTTAGCTTTCTGCTGCATCATATAGCAAACCTCCCTCAGTTTTAGCTCAGCCCAGGCATGCTGCATACCTGTGTGAATTTAAGAATGCCCTCATATAACTGAAGAATGGAATCACTAGTCAAGATGTGAAAACACTTTCAAAAGTAAAAAATAAAAAGTAAAATGTGTGCCACATATCAAATAATGAGGTTGTATGTTTCTAAAACATAATAAGTGCAGCAAATATTATACAAATAGAAAAATTAGGTCTAAAAGTCTAAGCAGGCAGGTGACATTTATTGCCTTGAAATGAATTGTTAGAGATGACAATAACAAGGTAGCAGTGAACAACTCCATCCAGTCCTTACAGACCTCTCTAATTATATAAACTTTAGACCCATCTACAAGAAATTATTTCAGAAACATATCACATGCAAATGCAAAAGCATAGGTCACATCACATAACTCTTCAATTCTGTTGCATTTCTACACCACATAATATAAACCACTCACTGAATTCCGCGGTGGTACAGCAGTAGCATTGTTATCTCACAGCAAGAGGTCCTCCCGTTCGATTCAAGGCTTGGCTTGGGAGTGCCTTCTGTGTGGAGTCTGCATGTTCTCCCCACGGTTGGGTAGCGTTCGAAAGACATGCGTGCGTAAATGGGCGTGCCTTTGTTGAAGGCTGGGTGTCGAGCTGGCACCTCGGTGTTTCGTAAAAATCTACTGCCAATCATTAGTGGACCGGAGTTCCGCTGTGGCGACCCCTTACCAGAAAAAAGCCGAAAAGACAAACAACATAATATAAAGCACTCACCAAACTACTCTTCACCACAGTGGACGCTCCATTTTAGAACATAGTCTCTTCTTCCCATTACAGCTCACTCTAACTTTTTCCCACTTGAAACTAATCCATTTGCATATATGTAGTCTTGTGCTAAGTAGTTAGATTAATGCAAGTTTAAAATGATAACTGAGATCTTTTTTTATAACTAATTTCCTCATACATTTTATTTGTTGTCACTTCTTGTATAACTGTAAAGAAACTGTCAAAATGAAAAGGTTATATTACAGGTCAGGGATGTATAAAGTAGTATACCAAATGGGAGTAAATAACTTAACATTATGGGAAATGTGCTTAATTACTGACTGGAAGACACAGAATAACAGAGGAAGGTATGAAGCTGTGTTGAGATTAATTTCATGTTATCATACATAATCATGATTACCATTTACAAATTTAGATGCTCATAGATCGGTTTTATTATCCAATCTTCATTTATACTTGGTATATAAACTATAAACAGCCATCAGTCACTGGTATTACAGTACAGCATCACTGTAGTGCTCTGTAGTGGTTAATGAGCTAAACAGGCCTCTACAGCCAGAAATAGTATGTTTTTCATCTCATTGAATCTAGTAAAGAAATAGAAGATGGCTTTGAGCTCCTGTGCTCTGTAATGCTAATTATAAAGATGTTTAAGTTCAGAATGCATCTCATTAAAGGTAACAAGCAGTTCCTGAACTTTGACCTTAGATTAGAAATAGCTTTGCTACCAGCTGTCAGTTTGCATTTTTACCACACGTGGCTGAAGAGTGTTACTCTGTGGCAAAGATTACTAGACTACCAAATGAACGGGAAAGATTCAGAGACAGTAGTCAAGAGGGAAATGTGCAAAGGAATGCAGTCTTTGCTAATATAAAGAACCACTGCATCCTACTCGCAGGAATACAATGCTGATCATGTCTAGGTGTCAGTGATACACATGAAGATTAGAAGGATATTTAGTTTAGCAGCATTTGATGTACAACCAAGAATGACTACTAGACATCCATATTCATGCTGCAGGATTCAATTATTTTAGTATTTATTTGGTAAAAAAATGCTTTCTAATACTTTATCAAAGGTAGATGGGATTGCTCCCTTCTTCTTCATTGTTGAACACTAAAAAGGTAAAGATCCGTTTAATTCCTTGGAGAAGTAATGTTTGTACTATTAAAAAATGTTGTCCCTTCCTTTCTCAACCAGCAAGTCCCTTCCTCACTCTAATAATTTATTTATTTATTCCCTCCCCATTGGTTGGCCATATTTATACTACCAGTTTGGCTGCCATGAGCAACCCAGAGGAGATATGGATGTTTTATTATGCCTCACCCAGAGTCCTTTCTTGCTCCTTGTCTGCAGTGACAGTAGTGTGGACTAATGACTGGCCAGAGCATTGTTCAATCTTATGAATTAGGTAGGTTCCCCTTGTCTCAACTGTGGGCTGTTGCTCTAGATAGAAACTGCCTTCTTCTCCCATTTACATTCCACTATACCACTTCAAAAAGATTAGGACTGTTGCTCATCCCTCTTAACACAGATGACAAACAGGCGGGGTAGTTTGTTTAGATGCTTTATTACATAGAAACACATCAGGATGGATAGCGGCATCATAAATTATAAATGAACTGATTGCAGACAGACCTTACAGACCTACATGCTTACATCTCAACAGCTTACTACAAAATGGCAGTCAGGCTTGCATGAGCTCTATATTTATACACTTGTGCAAGCCCTTATTTAGTTTTTTAAACATACACACAGACACACGGACACACATACACACATTGATCTACATCCTCCCTCTTAAAAAGATTGCCCTTAAATGAAAATGACACTGGAGTTAGACATGTATTACTATAGACATTAGAAACAAACACAATATTCATGTCCAAGTTGCCGTGTATCTATAACATGGTCTGGAGATGTGACCAGATCTGGTAACATAAAAATCTGGACTGGGTTTAGCAACAGGGACAGTCTTTGGTGAACAACTCATATCAGGGACTTCGGGATTCATCACAGGAATGGGAATACTCTCTGGAACTTCCTCTGGAACTGGAATACTGGACAACTCACTCAGATAATGAGTCTTTCTCACAGGCTATGTCATGTGGTCTAGTCTCAGACACCAGCATCAAATGTTTCCAATTCCACTTAAACGCTACTCCTTGTGATTCCATAATGTACAATCTCAGGTCTGAGCAAATATTCTTCATAACTCCTATCTAATCATAACCTTTGGACGTTTGCATCCTTATCACATCTCCATCTCATAACGGATTGAGCAGTTTGCTGGTCTTATCATAATAGGACTTCTGGGTTAAACGCTTCTTCAACAGATTAGCTTTCACTGACCTGTAGTTCTTGACGCATGAAACCAACAATTGACTACTGATTGGTAACATGGTTCGGGTTGTCTCAACAGAAGTCTCTGAGCAGGTGAACCAAGATGTTTATCATGAGGAATATTTCTGAGATTCAAAAGATTCAGGAAAACATCACTGCTGTCTCATTTCAACTTCTCCAGTAATTATTTTGCACTTTGAACTGCATGTTCTGCCAAACCATTTGACTGCTGATACTCGGCTACTCGGGACATGAGTAAAGTCCCACTCTTCATCAAATATTTTGAACTGTTGTCTTGTAAACTGTGTACCATTGTCAGAAATACCTTTGTGTGGACTACCATGGACTGCAAAATGATGCTTCATCTTTGTAATGACAGCACTGGATGCTCAATTAGGAAGTAGGTCAATCTCAAACCAATTTGAATAAGAGTCTACTAACACCAAGTAAAGCTGCCTATTCCACTCGAAAATGTCGGTGGCTACTAACAACCAAGGTAGTTCAGGAATCTGATTTAGCTGAAGTGGTTCTTTCTGTTGATGAGACTTAGTACTATTACACACAGAGCAAGATGAAAGTACTCTCTCAATATCTTCTGCCGTAGAAGGCCAAAATACTAGTCCTCTTACCCTTCTTTTGGTAAAGTCTGCTAATTTGTGACAACGATGTAAAATAATAATGTACTCTTGTTGCAAAGACTTGAGAACAATCACTTTAGGACCTTTCATGGCAATACCATTGTCAAAAAAACTCTCATCTCTGTATGGAAAATAAGGTTGCACTTGTTGAGATAAACGAGATTGCTTTGATGGCCATCCTTGTTTGATAAAGTGGTTGAGCTATTGCAAAACTGGATCCATGGATGTATGCTTTCCCAGCTCATCAGGATGTGTGGAAGAAAAAATTCTCACTTCCTGACTTCAAAATCAAGTTTCTCATTCTCATGCTGTTCAGTGGTATTTCAGTGCAATCTGGATAATGTATCAGCAAGATAAAAGTTTGCCTGTCTTGTAGACAAGATTGACATTATACTTGTGCAATCTCAACAGCATATGTTGCAGTCTTGCTGGAGCTGTGTATGCATAGGCTTTCTCAAAATAGTGACTAGAGGTTGGTGGTCTGTTTCTATCTGGACAGGTCTGCCATAAACATAATCATGGAACTTTGAACATGCATACACAATTGCCGAAAGCTCTTTCTCTATCCAAGCATATTGCATTTCAGTTTGGGTTAGAGTTCTGGATGCATAGGCAACAGGTTGACCCTATTGTCGAATGAGTGAACCTAGACCACATTTTGAAGCATCACAGGAAAGAGTAGCTGGCTTGTGGACATCATAGTATCTGAGAGTTGGTGGACTGCCAATTCTCTGTTTCAGGACATCAAATGCCCTTTGGTGCTGTTCCAACCAGGACCAGGATACATCTTTAGGTGGCAGCTCTCTGAGTGGTGCTGATATTTGACTCAAGTCTGGAATGAACTTGCTTAGGTAGTTAACCATGCCAAAAAGATTACAGGGCTTAAACAATGTCTTGAGCTGGCATCTCGATAATAGCTGTTTGCTTAGAAGGGTCTGGTCATAAGCCTGATTAATGACCAACATAAGTGACTTCTGGTAGTCTGAATTTGCATTTCTGTGGATTGTGCATAAGATCACTTGATGTACTCTTTCCAGAACTTTTCTGAGGTTTCTGTCATACTCTGCTTCACAATTATCTCCTGCTTGTATGGCATCTACTATAATAGCACAGGAATAACCAGAACAAATTTTACTCCATTGCATGCTGAAAGACTTCACTTACAGAATGTGTCCCAAATGGCATTCTCCAAAATTTGTACCTGTCAAACAGAGTACTGAAAGAGGTTAGCAATGAGGATTTCTTGTCAAGCAAAATTTGCTAAAATGAACTATTTGTATCTAAGACAGAAAAAAAAACAGTGGCATTTGGCATAAGAGCAGTGACTTCTTAGACTGTACACATTGGATGATGAGGTCTTTTCAGTGCTTTGTTCAAATTTCCTGGATCAATACATATTCTGATGTCATCTGAGCTTTTCTTATGAGCTACCACCATGGAAGATACCCATTCACTCGGTTTGTCTACTGGATAAATCACACGTTATTGCACCATTTTATCTAGCTCAGCTTTGATTCTGTTCTCCATCACTTTTGGAACTTTCCAGGCTGGCCTAATAACTAGGCTGGCATCTGGGTCTAATTTCATGGAGTCCACAGCTGCCTAGTTTGTCTTCAAAAAGATCAGCATAGGTAGAAAAAAATATACTGGCTGAAATTAGAATAGTGGTCTTTTAAGCTAACTTAATGGACTTCCTTGTTAAATGAAAGCAGTCCCATTTTCAAACAGTCTCTGAGCCCTAATAATGACTGGACGTGCATCTTGACCACATAAAATAAGTCATAGTTTCTTCCAGCAGAGTAACATGAAAGCATTACTGAGCCTTGCTTCACCACCATAAGCAACAAGCTTTGCACACTTTGCCAAATCAAGCTTTTCACCATCACATACTCTACAAATGTTTCTGCTGACATAACATTGCACTTTGAACCTGTGTCAACAATGAGCTCTGTGGCTTTGCCATTTATCCAAACAGTACAAAATACTTCATTCTTGGCCCATAAATCTACTGCATTAACTGTTTACTAAGCACTGACATGCCATCAACATAAAAAGTAGGATCACAGCTTTCTAATTGATCAACTCATTTCTTGAAATGTTCACTTTTAATAAAATAATGTGTGTCTTTTGGTTTGCAAAACCTTTTGAAATGATTCCATTTATTACATTTGTGGCATTGCTGACCAAAAGCTGAACACTTTCCCTTTTAGATTCATGACTTCCACCATGATTATGACATTTGACAATGAAACTTGGTTCAGTCCCATTCTTTGAGTTTACTGACTCACTCTTATGCTTCACTGAGACTGTGCAAACTTTGGAACTTGCTAGAAAACTCTAGGGTTTATCAGTGAGTGCTGCAGGGGTTAAGTTGCTGCCATGTGCTTGGGCTTGTTTCTTTTAACCATGCACTGCATACTATCAACATGAGTTCTAGAAGTTACTGGAAGCATGCATTTCTCATTTGTAAGCATATTTCGGTGCTTTTCCGTGAGTTCATATATCTGACAAATCTCAATGAACTTATTCAAAGTTAAATCACTGTCATGAAGCAAACTCTTTCTCAGAGCATCATCTTTAATACCACACACAAGTCTGTCTTTTATCAACTCATCCCTTAAATCACCAAATCTGCACGTTAGCTTTGTTTCTCAAATCGGTTATATATGCTGCAAATGTTTCACCAGGGTTTTGATCCTTTGTGTAAAATAAATGCCTTTCCATTGTAATGTTCATCTGAGGGTTACACATTTCTCTAAATTTACATTTTAAGCACCCAAGGTCCTCCCTTGACTCAGCTGGTACAACAATATGACAGATTTCCCCTCTCCTGCAAAGATAGCAGATGCATACACAAATGAACTCCCCCTTTCAGTGGCTTCTGACCCAGCTAAATTAAGCAGAATAAATGCCTTTGTATGGTCATCTTTATCAAAAAACACATCCTCTATGAAAATGTCATACTCTTGCTCAAACACTCTCCAGTTCTCTGCAATAGTATTGTCAAACACAAGTGCACTGAGTTTTCAAAATCCATCTGCCATGCCAAAGTATGCAAAAATGCACTGAAAATATGGCCCTTGTAATTATGTACAAACAAGCTGTGTTGTGAGAGAGCTTGTAATAACATTCAAATGCACAATAAACTCTTTGAAATATTGTACTTTGTGAAATATGCTCTGAAATGGCTGTATTTTGTGAAATAAAGTTACACTTCATACACTTCTGATAACGTGGGTATCTTTAATGAATACGAAAAATACATACTTAGTGAAAATTCAGTCTTTTCCTTTTATTTTTATGTTTTATTCAATTTGGACTTTATTTCAAACATTTTCCATAGTAATTTGAATATTTCTATCAATATCAGACATCTCAGTTTATTTAATATCATTTAGAGTGTTCTGTATGCTTTGTTTCATATTTTGCGAATAAGAAATTATTTGAGCAAGTTTTAACATTTGAAATTTGTTTCTGACCTGTTTTGCAACTTATGCATGCAGTAGGGATGATCCACTCCTCTATATTTCTCCAGTACTAAGTGGATGCCTCTCGGACTCAAATTGGAGAAACTGGAACTCTTTCTGGCAACAAGTCATTTTAGCCATGCCTCTTCTGACACCATGTCACTCATCCTTCATAATGCAGATAACAAACAAGTGGGGTAGTTCATTTAGATGCTTTATTACATAGAAACACATTAGGATGGATAGCAGCATCATAAAATATAAACAATCTGATTAACAGACAGACCTTACAGTCATACATTATTTATTTATTTATTTGACATTTGTTAACCGGGTTAGTCTGACTGGGCAGGAAGGCCCTTTTTTCAGCAGAGACCCGAGTAGAAAAGCTCCAAAATATAGTTATTTATTTATTTATTTCCAGTTTGATTACTGGGGAAGTCCACTGGGCTGAAATGACCCATTTTCAGTGGAGGCCCAGGGAGAAAAGCTCCAAGTTGCATAATACATTTACAATACAAGTGGTACATAGGTATAACAGATACATTATACAAAAGTAAGAATTAACACATTTGGAGTCATGGTATTTAACAGAGTTCAGGGTTTTACAATTTCATTTAAGGAGCACACTAATGTGTGGAGTTTGACAACAATATATGCGTGAACATGAGTAGAGAGAGAGAGAGACGACAGCTAAAAGACATAGAGAATACACTCTGCTTACCCACAATTAAACATGGATGCTATTTATACTATTTACAAGGTTGAGTTGAGTCAGAGTAGCTATAGGTATTATCAAATGCATAGAGAGCCCAAGAGGAAGAGAGAGAACACATTGAGAGCAGAAGGTTTAATTTGGATTAGGTACGGCAAAAGTATAGAAGGTATAAACAATGCAACATAGTATAAACAATACAAAACTGTATAAGCAATACAAAAAGGCTTAAACAATACAAAAAAATACATGAACAGAAGAAAAAAAAACTTGACATTGACTGCAGAGCATAATTATTAGTAGAAGCATGGTAGATTTAAGCTATACCAGCAATAAAACAAACAACATTAGTAAAAGCATGTTAGATTTAAGCTATACCAGCAATAAAACAAACAACATTAGTAAAAGCATGTTAGATTTAAGCTATACCAGCAATAAAACAGACAGATTTAAGCTATACCAGCAATAGAGCAGACCACTAGTCAGAAGTCTTAGGATAGTTACATAGAAACTGAGAGTGACAGCATAGTTAAAGAATAAGTTAAAATGTGACACGTGCATACACACAATCTAAATTTTGATAACATCAGCCTGCTGAGGGAAGACAGGAATGTCAGGACATTAGTGGAGAAATAGAGGAGGAGAGGAGGGATGAGGAGAAGGTATGTCAGGTTGGAGTAGGCCAAGGGCAAGGCCATGGTTTGTACATATAATATTTTAACATTTGTTTGAACTGGAAACAGTTAGTCGCAGCTCTTAGGTTTGGGGGTAGTTTGTTCCAGGAGTTGGCAACTGAATGACTATACAGAAGCTTACCTATTTGTTTTAGAGGCTTATATACTTCCAGAAGATTTTGGTTAGCACTATGGAGGCAGCATTTGGGAATATAGGGAGAGATTAAGGTAGAGAGTGCAGGGCAGTGGGAGGGATTAGTTAGAGTTGAGTGAGTAAGGTAGAGTTGTGGAAGTAGGAGATGGCTGTGGACTTCGGGCCATATAAGATTTTGTAAGGCAGTGCAGTGGTGGGATCGACAGGGAAGGTTTGCTGCAAATCTTGCAATTTTATTGTAGGTGGTTTCAAGTTTAGACATGAGGTTTGACTGTATGTTAGTGAGTATTGGCGCAGCATAGAAGAGAATAGGTAATAAATATGCTTGAGCCAGGGAACGTCTATTGTCTTTAGTGAGGTATTTTTTATTCCTCTATAATAGACCCAGTTTTTGGTGATTTTTTTTTTTGATGGTTTGTAGAACATGGATATCAAACTTAAGCTGGTCATCAATAACACACCAAGGAGTTTAGTTTATGTTTTGACTGTGATAGTAGTATTATTTGAGAGATGTGACTGTGAAGGAATTTTTACAATGTTCTAGAGATTTAGTAAGGAAGAGAAGAAGTTTTGTGTTTTTTGGGATTGAGTAAGGGCTCATTGCAGTTTAGCCACTTTTCAACAGATAGAAGGGAGTCTTAGGTGAGGGAGAGAAGGTGAGGGAGATTATCAGAACATGCTTACATCTCAACAGTTTTCTACAAAATGGCAGTCAGGAGGCTTGCACATGCTCAGTATTTATACACTTGTGCAAGCCCTTAGATAGCTTTTTAAAGATACACACACACACACACACACACACACACACACACACACACACACACACACACACACACACACACACACACACACACTGATCAACTAGAACCAAAGAGACTGAACCACAATTAGACCATATATAAATAGATACTCCCCAGACTCAGACTACCTAGCCCCTTTTTCATTCACATTTGTAAGGTCTTCATCTCCAGCTCTCTCACTCACATTTACAACCCCAGGTTTAACTAATTAAATTATGCTTCAGATATGGAAAACAGCAATAATGACTCATATTCCAAAACTACTCAAGTCAACTACTGCTTCACAATTTTGTCCTATCTCAGTACTTCCTAATTTAGGTAAGATGCTAGAAAAAAATTATCTACAACCAAATTACTGCTTATTTACATCAATATCATTTACTATTCAGGAAGCAGTATGATTTCTGGTCTGGATGCAGCACCATAACAGCTCTCTACTCTGTCATAAATTACATCCTATCCAGTATGGACAAAGGTAACCTGACAGGAGCCATCTTTACTGACATCACAAAAGCCTTTGATCTAGTTGACCATAACTTACTATTTGACAAATTAACTGAAATACGCATTAGTGACATTACAAAACCTTGGTGTGTAGACTTTCTTACCAATAGATCCTTCAAGGTCAAAGTAGGCACCACATTCTCTAAAACAACTCCTCTTATAAAAGGAGTCCACCATGGTTCCTCTTTAGCCCCTCTACTCTTTTCCATATTTATCAGCAAACTCCCATCTGATCATTCTCAGATACCTCTAATTCTTTATGCAGATGACATGGCCATCTAAAGGTCAAAGAAATTCCACTCTGTTATACAAGCGTAGCTCCAAGATGACCTCCAAACTATCAACCAGCAGCAAATAGGCCCCAAACTTATATTCAGTCCCTCAAAAACAAAAGCAATACTATTTGGAACCAAACAAAAAATAACCAAAGCACCCAGCTTTCTTAATATTAAAGATGTTAACAATATCACCAAAGAAACTACCACATCTTTCAAACACCTTGGCATTTGGCTAAATCTGTCTCTTAACTTTCAAATACACATTCAAAACACATGCAAATAAATCAGTACACTGCTGTTCTAGGCAAGAAACCACTCTGGTTCGCTTGTATCACTTTTCAACTGGAGCCTACAGTGAGGTTTTGTGCCCAAGGAATGAAAGATAACTACAGTCATTCCCTGTGCAAAGGACCTCCAACCACTGATATGGGTAACTACAGGCCCATAAGTCTGACCAGCTTCGTATGTAAGGCTATGGACAGAATCATCATGGACATGATAAATGAGGATATAGATAACCTACAAATGCTGGAACCATCATAGTTCTGCTTTCATAAAGGAAGATCATGCCTATTAAATCTGGTGGACTTTTTTTGAAACAGTCATCAAAACACTGGATGAAGGCAAGACTGTGCACAAAGCTTACCTTGACATGGCCAAGACTTTTGATACATACCCCATTCAAGCATTATAGATAAGCCCACTAACATAAGTATAACCTTTTTATCACCAGCTAGATAGCCAATTTGCTCACTAGTAGGACCCAGGAGGTCAAAATAGGTGAGGCCAATTCCACCAAGAGGCAAGTCACTAATGGAGTCCCCCATGGCTCAGTACTGGACTTGCTCCTTTTAGGCATTTATTTCTCTTAAATGGAAGGGAATACATAAAATAAAGGTTTATGGATGACTAGGTTTGTAGATGATTGCAAGCTGGGGGTTATCATCCACTCCTCTGCAGACACTAAGTTTCTTCAAGCATTCTTCAAGTAGGCTTAGCTCTTACTAACAAATTATGCCAAAGCCATGGTCTTAAACTCAATGCTAATAAATGCATACTTGTACCCTTTAGGGAGTCAACCATCCCAGCTAATTACCATGTTGATAAAATGCCCCTGAGTTGACACAGTGGTCAGGGATCTAGGTACACACAGAGACACTAGCCTTACCTTCGACCACCATGTGGCCACAGTGGTGAGGGTATGGCATCCAGGTCCAAAGAGGTCATTATCCCACTGACTCTGTCCTTATCAGTCCAGTCATAAAGTGCAATGCTCCCTTCATGTACCTGATCAGACATATTTTATTTATTTATTTTATTGTACATTTATTTACCAGGAAAGTCCAACTGGCAGAGCCCATTTTCAGAGGAGGCCCAGGGAGAAAATCTCTACAAAAAGTGACAGCACATACAACATTATTAACAGTAAATACAGCATGACAAACAATATATACAACATAAGTTACAGTAAATACAGCAAGTCTAACAGTAGATATAACATAAGCTATGGAACTTAACACACTGATACTATTAACATAGAACCTAGTAGTATTAGTTTGCATTTGTAAAGGGAAATTAATTCTAGATATAGCACACATTTAAGAATAAAAAGAAAAAAACATAAGATAATTGTCCAAGAGACATGCTGAATAATTAATGGAGAGTGAACTTATGACAACAGGAGATCAACCAGGGATGTTGCATGAGCAGAGCCAAGTGTCAGATAATTTTTGAGTATTTTTTTTTTAACTAGTGTGTTTGTGGCAACTACAGCAATTTCAGAGGTTCCTTACAAGAACAGTACAAGGCATAACAATCCTGCCTTATGCAAAGCACTTTACTCCCACTAGTCAGTCTCTTATAGATTGCTGACAGGCGATCTGTGCCTGGCTTACAAGGCATCCGCAATCCCCAAACTCACTAATCTGCTTCATATTCATAAGTCAAACAGTACCAGAAATACAAGGGCTAGGGACCTGAATTTTTTATGACTTAAATGGAACATGATAGAAAGACATATATGTGTCCTAGAGACTACCCCTCCTGTGGAACAGGATTCCCATCTATATGAAGCTGAGATCATCCATTACCAAGTTTAAGTGCAACCTAGACCAGTGGATGAGGAAAAGAAAATTTACCCTCGGCCTGGCCCTCATGTCCCTTATGTACAGAAGTAGCTTATAAATGCCTGCACCTCAATGTCATATTTGGATACAGAACATCATTATTCTTTTGGAAAAACTTTGCTAGGTTTAGAAAGGCCCCCTGGGTCATTAGCCTGGTAACAATATATGAATCTATGAACACGCTATCACTTCTTCTGTCCAAGCCAGCCATAGGCAAAGGCATACTCTTATCTCAACTTAAGTATGGACTACCCATTGTAGCTGCAGCCTAAAATAAATATGCCACCACCTTACAAACCATCTCCAATAAAATCTGCTGGTTCATTACTAACTCCCCCAACAATGAGCACTACTGCCTAACTTTTGTCAAAGCTAAATTTCTCCCAGTACAACAGCCAACATCCTACTAGGATCACGCATTCACAAATCCCTTTCTCATGAGACATCACCCCCTCTCACTCATAAACATTTCACCAGAACCCACACATATAATCACAGGGGTATCTCTCAATTTCAACCCACCCTAGAAACTCCAAAAAGTAAACTCTTTTGCACTGACCATGCATTCTCCATCCTAGCATCTAAACTATGGACTCCATTACTATATCAGTCTGAGACATCCAAAAGTACTCTGACTTCAGACAACAGCTCAAGGAGCACCTCTTCACCCAAGCAAAGTGCAGCTGCACTCACTCAGGTCACGTTATATGAATCCTGAGAGTCTTTCACATGTCTCTTTAAATTTATTTTCTCCTTCCTTATCTCATCTTGTCATCCCCTTTACTTAGTGCTTCTCTATCATCCTTCTCTCTTACGTTTACATCTCTCACACTTCTTTTTCTTTCTATTCCTGTTTTGTCTGCATGCCTCTCACGCCTTTTCTGTCTTCTCCCATGGTATTTTTTCTTGCAGCTATTCTCACTTGCCTCTTCTAATGTCTTCTTACCTCACTGTATGGTGATATACTACTATCGCTGTGGCATAAGCCATCTCAGTCATTATGGCTACATCTTTTCTATAAAGCTCTGATAAGCATAATTCCATTTTTCCATCTATGTTATAACATTACACGAAAAAGCTAATAACCAAACCAACACACTACTTAAAAACTAAAAGGAACGACTGTGCAGGTACAATTACAGCCTATTTATTTGTCAAAGATTAAGTGCTTTCATCTGGCTTATAACAAAGACTTCCTCATAATCAACATTAAAAACTCCTAATGACATTTGAATACAACTCCCTATAAAACACATGATCAGTCTAACCCAATCAAATTACTACAACAATTCCAGCATTCAATTAAAAGCAAAAATGCAAAAGAAACAGTATAAATAAATACATATATATATATATATATATATATATATATATATATATGTGTGTGTGTGTGTGTGTGTATAAATAATCAAAAATGTATGTATAATATGAATCTTATTAAAAACTTTAAACATGAATATAAATTCACAGTCTATAAGAACACAATTTTAAAATACTAGACAATGATAGGCATTCATTTAAACACGAGGGTGAAAGAGCATTTAATTTAATTTGCAACTTCAGTTCCTTCACCTCAAGAAATCTTCCCATGGTCCTCCCCTTGTACTTTTATGTACGACCTCCAAGCCAACAACAACATAAAAAAAAAATGAAAATGTGTGGGAAACTGTATGGTGTGCTTAAATAGTACATTGTTACAGTTCTTGTTCCTTATGTTTAAAGAATTTTCATAAATACAGTCCCTAAGCAGTCTTTTTGTTTTACCGATATAATGTGTTTTAGTAGGAAGGTGTATTTAAATGTCATTAGGAGTTTTAATGTTTTGAAGAAGTCTTTGTTATAACCCAGACAAAGTGCTTAATCTTTTAACAAATAAATTGCTTGTAATTGTACCAACACAGTCATTGCTCCTCTCAGTTTTTTCAGTTTAAGTAGTATCTTATAACATTTTTAACTGTTTCTTGAAGTTAGTATTATAGCATATTCTTGCATCTGTAAATATGTATATATGTGTATATGTGTGTGCGTGTGTGTGTATATTTATATATATATGGTCCCCCTTCAAACCATCGAACGTTTAAAACATCAAAGTTCAGATCATCGAGTGTGGGTGGGAGAATGTTTGTGTTTTTGCAGGGTACCAAGGTGCCCTGCATACTGTGTGTGTCTATGTGCCATCTGTGTGATGGCACTACAGATACGGTACGGAAAATCTCTTGTTTAGCAATTTTGCATACAGCGCTAAATGGGAGATTTCCATTTACTCCACTGTAGTGCAGTCTCAGAGTTGGAATATTAAAGTAGGGGGCGAATTTTGATGTTTTGAAATTTCGATGGTTAGAAGTGGAACTATATATATACATATATATATATATATATATATATATATTTTTTTTTTTTACAAGACAAAAATCGCAAAAATGAAATACTCAAACAGCAAATTTTTCCCAGGGCAAGTAAACATTTGGCCAAACTTCAACAAAATATACCCTGGAGAAAATAAAACCCACCTAGGTTGGGGGCTACTCCCTCCACACCCCCTTAACTATATATACCAACTCTGGGATCCCACTACCGTGTATGAAAGGGCATATTGGACACGGTCTTCTCACTCAATCTTAGGGCCGACAGCCCAATCTCAGATATTAGAAACCTTACTGTTGGAGGCATCAGTGTTGGAATAATCAACAGAAATGGACTTAGCTAGAATCTTTGTTATTTCCTAATAATAAAAAAGCTTAAATCATTGAACCATGGCTAAATGCCAATAGTTGGTACTGCCCCATATAACTTGTAAATAACACATCTTGTCTGATAACAGACCAGGAAACAACAATGTATGGAGTACTTACACTAGTAAACAAAGAATCTAACCTCCTCCCCTTTCAAACTGGCAAAAAGCAAATTGTAGTTTACAGCAACCCAAACTGAAAAATAGTTCAAACATTCCTTGGAGGTAAAACAAAAATTTAAATTGTAACTATCTATATCCTGCCTACATTATTAGCAACCCACCTAAATAAAAAAGCACAATTTTTGCTAAATCAAAAAGAAATAAAATAATAATGTTAGATGACTTGAATATTGACTGAGGAGATTCAAACCCATCACCCAGACTATTTACATTAATTAATCTCTCACAAGTAGTGGAGAAAGTAAAAAGAAGGCCAGGTATAACCACTGGAGAAAGTATCACATAATCCTAATTCATATTCCAGACAAGCTAAAGACTCTGCATATTATTTCCCATTAAATTAGTGAATGCTTCCTTAAATGTTTAAGTCAGTCATTAAAAATTTTCAAGGCACCCCCCAAACCATTCTAGTCAGGTCAGTGCCAGAGCCCACAATATCTGTTTTATTACACATATTAGATTCTGTTAATTGGTCCCAATAAATAATTTGACAGACCCCCCCACCTCTTCTCTATCCACATTTTACAATGTACTTGCACCAATACATAACTGCCTATATATATTATAGTGGAGGTGCAATTGAGGAAACAGAAAACCATGTCTTACCTGGGTTAAAAAATAAAGAAATAAAGAAAAAGATAAAGCAATGATAGACTGGAGAGCACATCCTAATGACCCAACGAAGTTATCATACTGCCAGCACCAGAGTAATGCTACTCATATTAAAACAGATAGCATGAAAGTCAACTAACTATGTAAACTACAAACCAACCTACTTCATCATCATCTTCTTTTGGCTGTTCCCGTTAGGGGTTGCCACAGCGGATCATCTGTTTCCATTTCTTCCTGTCCTCTGCATCTTGCTCTGTCACACCAACCACCTGCATGTCCTCTCTCACCACATCCATAAACCTTATCTTAGGCCTTCTTCTTCTCCTGTTACCTGGTAGCTTCATCCTTAGCATCTTTCTCCCAATATACTCAGTATCCCTCCTCAGCACATGTCCAAACCAACATAATCTTGCCTCTCTGGCTTTGTCTCCAAACCTTCCAACCTGGGCTGACCATCTAATATACTTATTCCTAATCCTGTCCACCCTTGTCACACCCAGTGCAAATATTAAAATCTTTAACTCTGCCACATCCAGTTCAAACTCCTGCCTTTTTGTCAATGCCACTGTCTCCAATCCATATAACATAGCTGGTCTCACTATCCTCTTGTAGACCTTCCCTTTCACTCTTACTGGTACTCATCTGTCACAAATCACTCCAGACACTCTTCTCCACCCACTCCATCCTGCCTGTACTCTCTTCTTTACCTCTCTTCCACACTCACCGTTACTCTGAACTATTGATCCCAAGTATTTAAACTCATCCACCTTCGCCACCTCTACTCCTTGCATCCTCACCATTCCTCTATCCTCCCTCTCATTCACACATGTATATTCTGTCTTAGTCCTGCTGACCTTCATTCCTCTTCTCGCTAAAGCATATCTCCATCTCTCCAGGGTCTCCTCCACCTGTTCCCTACTCTCACTACAGATCACAATGTCATCTGCAAACATCATAGTCCACTGGGACTCCTGTCTGATCTCGTCTGTCAACCTGTCCATCACCATTGCAAATAAGAAAGGGCTCAGTGCTGATCCTTGATGTAACCCTACCTCCACCTTAAACGCATCCGTCACTCCCACTGCAGACCTTAACACTGTCACACTACCCTTGTACATATCCTGTACCACTCTTTCATATTTGTCTGACACTCCTGACTTCCTCATACAATACCACAACTCCTCTCTAGACACCCTGCCATATGCTTTCTCTAAGTCTACAAAAACACAATGCAACTCCTTCTGACCTTCTCTGTACTTCTCCATCAACACTCTCAGAGCAAACATTGCATCTGTAGTGCTCTTTCCCGGCATGAAACCATACTGCTGATCACTAATCATCACGTCCCTTCTTAACCTAGCTTCCACTACTCTTTCCCATAACTTCATGCTGTGACTGATCAATTTAATCCCTCTGTAGTTGCTATAGCTCTGCACATCACCCTTATTCTTAAAAATCTGTACCAAAATTATTTTTCTCCATTCCTCAGGTATCCCCTCACTTTCCAAGATTTCATTAAACAATCTGGTTAAAAACTCCACTGCCATTTCACCTAAACACCTCCATGCTTCCACAGGTATGTCATCTGGACCAACAGCCTTTCCATTCTTCATCCTCTTCATAGCTATCCTTACTTCCTCCTTGCTAATCCATTGTAATTCATAATTCACTATCCCCACATCATCCAACCTTCTCTCCCTCTCATTCTCTTCATTCATCAACCCCTCAAAGTAATCTTTCCATCTGCTCAACACACTCTCCTTGCTTGTAAGTACGTTTCCCACATTATCCATTATTACCTTTACCTGCTGCACATCTTTCCTAGCTTGGTCCCTCTGTCTAGCCAATCGGTACAGGTCCTTTTCTCCCTCCTTAGTGTCCAACCTTTCATACAACTCTTCATATGCCTTATCCTTAGCCTTCGTCACCTCTCTCTTTGCCATGCACCTCATCTCCTTATACTCCTGTCTACTTTCTTCATCGCTCTGACAATCCCACTTCTTCTTTGCCAACCTCTTTCTCTGTATACTCTCCTGTACTTCCTCATTCCACTACCATGTCTCCTTGTCATCCTTCCTCTATCCAGATGTCATACCAAGCACCTTTCTAGCCATCTCCCTTATTAGCTCTGCTGTAGTTACCCAGCTATTTGGTAACTCTTCATTGCCACCCAATGCCTGTCTTAACTCATCCCTGAACTCCACCTCACAATTACCCTTTTTCAGTTTCCACCATTTGATCCTTGGTGCTGCCCTCACACTCCTTGTCCTCTTCTTGATCACCAACATCATCCTACAAACCACCATTCTATGCTGCCTAACTACACTTTCTCCGGTCACCACTTTACAGTCTCCAATCTCCTTCAAACTGGCCCTCCTACATAAGATATAATCCACCTGTGTGCATCTTCCTCCACTCTTGTATGTCAACCTATGCTCCTCCCTCTTGTTAAAATATGTATTCAGCACAGCCATGTCCATCCTTTTTGCAAAATCCACTACCATCCGACCTTCTGCATTCCTTTGTTTAACACCATACCTACCAATCACTTCCTCATCCCCTCTGTTCCCTTCACCAGCATGCCCATTGTAATCTTCACCAATTACCACTCTCTCAATCTTGGCTACAGTCATCACCTCTTCATCCAACTCACTCCAAAATTGTTCTTTCTCATCCATTGCACACCCAACTTGTGGAGCATATGCACTAACAACATTCATCATTACACCATCAATTTCCAGCTTCATAAACATCACTCTATCTGACACTCTTTTCACCTCCAAAACACTCTTAGCATACTGTTCCGTCAGGATAACTCCTACGCCATTTCTCCTCCCATCCACACCATGATAAAACAATTTGAACCCATCTCCGATACACCTAGCCTTACTCTCCTTCCATCTGGTCTCTTGCACACACAATATACCAACCTTCCTTCTGTCCATCATATCAACTAGCTCTCTCCCTATACCAGTCATACTGCCAACATTCAAAGTTCTGACCCTCACTACCACAGTCCTAGTATTTCTCCTCAATTCCTGCCTTCGGCCATGCCTCCTGCCTCTTCTCCTCCTTCGGCCAACAGTAGCCTAATTCGTGCCAGCACCCTGTTGGCTAACAGTACTGGTGGCAGTCATTGTTAACCCAGGCCTCAACCAATCCGGTACCTACTTAGTGAGCCAAAAAAAGTTCTGCCATTTCATAATTCTGTAAAGCTACCTATAACACATTCATTGATTCAGCCAGCTTGAATAAACTAAATATTTCACATTTACCAGCCCAACTTTAATATTATTTGCTATCTTCTTTCCTTACGCTTGCATTCCGATGTATAAGTATCTGTCATACCACATTCCAGTTTCAATGAGTCAAAAAATCTACCATTAAAAAGCACATTGAAAAAAGTTGTCTGCTGTTAAATACAGACTTGCATACAGTGCTTCTAAATATGTACATTCTCCATGTTAGCTTGGTCACTTGTGCTTATTTATCCCTTGTTGAATGGGTTAGCCCCACTAGGCAGACCTGAGGCAGTATTTATGCTACTAAAAGAAATGTGGCCAGGGCATTGGGGAACTTCGCCTACTCATTAGAAGAATGCTTGATCTGATCCTTGTGCAGTGGTGGGTGGGAGAACAGTGCTCAAGGAGACCCAAGATGGTGGATAGCATAAAGGCAAATGGTGTGGTGCTTGAAGCTTTACAGGATTCAGAGAAGCGGTTTCACAAAATGTATTTCATCAGAAAAAAAATGCTCAAAACAATGATGGGTGTTTTATTGCAACCCTCCAGTCAGGATAGTTGCAGGATGACACTTTGGATGAATTTTTGTTGCAGAGTGAGCTTGAGAGTGGAAAAGATGTTTCATAGGATAAAATTATGGACAAAATCCAGATGGAGGAATTAAAAGACAGTTTGCCAGAAAAATAAATCATATGCCAAGACTGTTAAGTAAACTGCAGGGAAATCAGTGAGAGATGAATAAAGTAAAGGAAATGTCAACAGTCAAAGGAAATTCATGGTAAGAATTCAAAACAAAGAAGAAAAAGAAATGGACAAGCATGATATTTGAGATAACTTAGTGGCCCCACTGAAGTCAGGGTTCATTATGTAAGAACTCTTATTCTTATTCATAAAGAAACATTTTGAGACATTATTGTTGATACTGGTTCTGTTATGGAAAGTTTTTGGGGAGAGCATAAAAAGAAAAAATGTGTAATCCATAGACCTCATATGTGGTTAAAGTATTTCATACAGAAAGAAAAAAAGAAAATAGATGCTCAATTCTGAAATAAAGTTGAGAGACTTTAAAGAGACATTTGTAAAGAAGTTATTGACATTAGCAAAGTGTATCATAACAGGATTATGGACTGGTGGATAGGACTGTTATACTGTATTGAAAATAGTAAAATAAATAACTGCTCATATCCTTAGTATGATAAATGTAAAAGGTAACAGGTGTTGTAAAATACTGGGGACAACCTAAAACATTTGTATTTGGAAAATATGATAATTTGATAAATAATTGTGATAAGAGGAAATGTTATTGTTATGGGAAAACAGGTCATGATGAAAAAAAAAGTGTAAATAGAAATGTTATAAATGTAACAAAATTGAGCATTTATGGATGGATTGTAATCTAGATAAAATGAAAAAGAAAAGAAAACTGAGGACAGTATAAAGAGAGAAGAAACAGTTACAATAAAAGATAAAGAGGCACAAAGGAAGCAAGATCAGGGTAAAATAAAGATAAGGCTAAAGAGGAAAAAAACAGGAGATATTATAGAAGAAGGTTCTGAAATAAGTGATGAGGAACATATAAATTGGAAAGTAGTCAAAGGTAAAAATAATCCTATTGGCAAAAGAGTAAGAGACAGAAAAATAAAGTTTAGATAGAGATGTGTAAAACAGAAAAAGGGAAATAGATAATGCAAACGATCTAAATATTTCAAAATTTCCATAATTTCTGGTAAGTTACAACATAAACATAATGACAATTTTAGAGTTCTTTCAGTAAATATAAACAGTATTATAATTATAAGTAGAATACGCATCCTAAATTGATGTAGTAAATGTGATATTTATGTAATAATATTAGAGGATGTAAGATTTGTTAGACAAGAAGAGTAATTACAAACAAAGAAACATTTGGGGGAGATACAATATGGAACCTAGGAAAAGAACTATGTTCTGGTATAGTTGTACTTTGTAGAACGTCTATGAAAATATTGAATATATAATTGGTAATGATAGGAAAAGTAACTATTGTAGATCTCAGAAGGCAAAATCAGGTATATAAAATTATAACATTCTATGCCTATGTTACAAGTGAAAAAGAAAGAAAATGTATTCATAAAATTCTGGATTAAATAGTAATTAATAATGACTATAATATTAACAAGACAAGTTAATTGTGATTTGAGAGGGAAAAAGAAGAAGAGAGGAAATGATGTTAAACTTTTTGACGTAATCAAATGTGGCAATTTAAAGATTTATAATAATAATTTGTGAACATATAGTTAAGATATATATATATATATATATATATATATATATATATATATATATATATATATAAGACTGAAATAGATTATTTTATTGAATCATAAGGTTTAAATATAGCTGTGGGAAAGACACTTCTAGGAGGATTTTCAGATCATTCAGCCATATGAATAAATATACAGGGAAATAGGGAGTATATTAAATTGGGGAATGGAATAAAAAGAATAAATGAGAAATCATGGGATAAAAAGAAAAAGAAAATAAGTATGTAATTATGGAAAGATCACATTTCCACTCAAAAGTGTTATAAAAACTAGCCTGTGTGATGGTTAGCTTTTAAAGAAAATTATAAAAAAATGTTTTTAGAATGGCAGTCAGATGTAAGGAACCTGGAAAAAGAAATTATAAAACAGTGCATATAGATGCTATCAGCATACATTTCACTTAGCAATTAAAATTAAAAGTGTACTGCAGAGATGGTCGTAGGTCCATTATTATATTCCCTTTTTATTAATGATTTTACCTAACTTTTCCAGCATCATTGCATTCTATATATAAATAATATTGTTGCTAAATGGCCTTCAGTGTTTGCTGGGACATAATTAAAATGTAAAGCACATTCGACTGTTTTTATGTCATGCTTACTGAATGCAATCACTCATCCCTTTTACTTATTTTAAGTTTTGTTTTATGCTTTTTTCAGTGGGGCAAGTGATAGTCAAATCTGCAAAATGAAATGTGGTCCAGTGGAAATACTCAGCTGTTTGAAACATTAATTCTTGCAAGATAAAGCTGCTTGCTGATGTAAATGCTATACATGCAAAGAAACCTTATTACAGTGCTCAATGCAAAGTACAACTTTTACCATAGCTCAGTTAAGTTACTAATATTGCAATGAAAACAGCCTAGAAATACATTAAATGCAGAATGCCATATAGAACTAGTTTACTATAAATATGCAAATACTATAAATAGCAAACTATTAATTGCTACATGAATTAGCAAGGAAAACAACTTATTGCATATGGAAATAGCACTACCATTTCCTAGCACTATATACAATTTTCCCTTTAACTCAGAAACTGCCATTGCAGACCCCTGTTAAAACCCTAGACTTAATCCTAAACAGTTCACCATATTACAGGACTGAACAACATAGATATGTAATTTTCAAATGTTTCTGTAGCCAGCATGGTAGATGTGGGCATTCTAATGCAATGTAGCAATTATCTCAAGTTCTCTGACAACCAACTAATCATTAAAGAAAATAACATGGCATGTGAGAGATGTAAATACACAACTTCCATGGTGGTAAAATTCCCCTCATACAAATGAGATTGTCAGGAATACCCACACTATATCTCTCATATCCACTGTTCGCCACACCCAAAAATTGTCTTATGCTGAGATGCTAAGAAACCTTCCCAAATCACAAAGCCATCTAATGGCAACTCTGTTCTTCAGCAATCACTAAAACATACAATAAAAAAACACCAAACATATCACATTAGCCTACACCCAATGGTTTCAGAAGAGCAAAGACCATAAGGCAAGCATATACTTACAATATTCATGTCATCACTGGGGTCTCCATTATGCAACCCATAGATGACCCATTCACCAGGTTAGACAAGGAGAAGATAACAGTTAGTTGCCTATCTGGAGCCATGAGCTGCAATAGCACACATACATTCAAGTCACTGCACCCCAGATACCAGTATGATTCTATCATAGTCCATGTGGATGTAAATGACTTGAGATGAACCTCACTGGACTATATGAAAAGGGACATAATTAATCTCTTAAAATATGTGTCACAGGTAGATACAAGCCTTCTATTAAGCAACATTCTACTTTCACCAAGGATGATGCACAGTATGAACATAAAATTATTTATTTTAATAATTGTCTTAGTTTCTGGTATCACTGCAAAAGGATCCAATATCGGTCAGCATGGCAAGACATGGTTAACAGACCACATTGCTTTGCCAAGGAATTGTCTGCACCTGTCGCCCCAGGCTTTGGGATATTGATACAAAACTGTATCCATTCTTTTCAGCCTTTTTAGGCAATAGTAAAAAGAAAAAAACTACCAATATAGTGAAAAAATCTCCAAAAAAACTCTTAAGGTGTTACAGCCTAAAAAAAAAAAAAACTCCACATCCTTCAAGCCATACTCACTCTGGAGAATGCAGATGTTCATGCCATGACTGGGACTTGGTTTAAAGCCATATAAGGTATTCCAGCAGTGTAAAGCTACATAGCCTTCCACACATTTAGATCAACAACAGCACAGATAGGGCCAAAGGTGGAGGTTTCTCAGTGTACATTAGCAACAAATATACCTGCAGGTTGATTAAACAAGATGATACCATGGTGCTCATTGATGTGCAAGGCACATTAGTAAGGCCCCTCACCATATCATAACTAGCTACAGGTCACCATCTATGCCTAAACCTACTATTGGTGGTCATTTTTCAGCCAAATACACTATTAATGGGTAACTTTAACTATAACTTTATAGACTGGTGAAACTTACATGGCCTCAAACTCACAGGCATAATACTTCCTGAACTTTATTAACACAAACACCCTGGAACAGATAGGGCATGAGCCAACCAGAGGACCAAATATACTGGATCTTGTACTCACCAATATGGGAGATTATTGCACCCCCCTTCCCATGTTACATCCTTACTAGTGAGGTCAGATCAGAATTCTGTCTCTGGACCTTTGCCTGGCTTACAGTGCTTCCTTAGACCCACCCAATGGCTCTATTGCACATGTCCAAAACAAACAGCACCAGAAACACTAGATCCAGGGAAATGATCTTTGCTTAAGACACAAACAGAATATGCTGGAGAGAGAGATATGTGTCCCAAAGGATCCCAGCACTATGGAATAGCCCCCCCCCCCATCCACGTAAAACAAAGTTCATCCTTGATGCTATTCAGATAATATCTTGACATTTGGATGGGAAATCATAAGTTTACCCCAGTCTGCCTAAGGGACACAGGCCATCAATAAGAAAAGTATAATCCTAGCTAACACAACCCTACAAATCCTTAGTTACCTTCCAAATAATATGCTCCCCTGTACAGATGCCCAAGATTCTTGTGACCCAGTTTGGTTTGGGTTCTGCAGCTAGGGTCATAAGATCCCTAGTGGTTGTCAGACTAGTAAGAACCTACAAACTTGTGAACTTGTATTTTAGTAATGTATGTTTGCATCTATGTGACGTTAATCTATAATACCTGTCCTTTAACAGGTATCAGTACTTACCAGCTTAACAAAGAACTTCACGCTCCAAATATAGATTTCACCATTTAGCTGAGATACTTATTATCCTTTTCCATTAAATTCAACATATTCCATAAATCAATTTGCAGTTTTTAATGGTATACATTTTAAAAGCCAATGTCCGATTGGTTGTGTTATTAAAGGTGCATTATACAAAATTATTCTACCAACATACCTATAAATCTTAATTATATTATTCTTACCTCTGCGTTCATGTCTGCAAAATATATTTTACTTATTGACATTTACAAATGGGTAGATGTTTTTGTCCAGGAGTGCCTGCCCAGGATATGAGAGGGAAGGGGGAAATTAAGGGAAGTTAGGAGGCACTGAAGGATGTAGAACAGTTAGTTGTTGGTTATATTTGCTGGAGAGTTTAAAAAGGAAGTCCTTGGATAGGCAGAATATGATATAGTTAGTAGAGGGAGCCTGGAATCTTTGGTTTCTTGGGATGGGTAGTTGTGAAGTAGGGCATTTTGGGTAAATAGGCCTTTGATGGCAGGTGTCTCATTTTCTTTATTGAGTCAATGGAAAGGGAAGAGTGGGTGGAATTATACACTGCCCTTGAAGATGTATCTGTTATGATGCATGAGCTTTATGTAGGCATTCTAAGTACAGACGGATAGTTGCATTTGAAGGTGAGCAATATTTGAAATTACCTGACATTTGGTTGTTATTTGACTATGTATATTTGTATGGGTATACTGATTGTGGATGTTGAAATTTACACATTTTATGTATTTTATTGATAATAAAGTTAGTTGTAATGCAAGATTTTGTCTGTGTATGTTTTTTATGTTTATTTTTATTATTTGTCCAGGCAGGTGGTGATAGACAACTGCATTACATGATATGTTGTCTTGTTTTATTGTAAAACATTACAGCTGCGAGTGACATTATACTTGCAATACTTTTTTTCTGCTGTATGCCCAATTCATAGCTAAAAAGAGTACACTTGAATCATGTCATCATACCAGTTAATATTCACATATAAAATTAATATTTCAATGAGTTGTACAAAAATAATTTAAACTTGTAAATTAGTTTACAACTATAATATATTTGTCAACTGCAGATGTTTGGTAATCCTTTAACATAAATATAAGGATTTTCATTTAGCTGAATTAGTTATTTCTCACAAAAGCATTCATGACTCTCATTGTATTCTTCCTGTCTTTAGCTAAAGATGAAAATAGCACAGCCTAGTCACTTCAGCAGTATTTGTTTAATAGCTGAAAACTATATAACATTGCATTAGCTCAGTACATTGTCTTGGTCCCATTCCCTTTAGAGAAGATAAAAACAATGAACTCACCCCAGCTCTAGCTGAGTCCCTGGTATTGACGGGTTGCATGTTTAGTATAGGCATACTATAATTACTATTTAAATATGCGACTTAGCTATAAATTTTAATTGCATCATTCTTTACTATGGGTGCATGTTTAATGTTTATATAAGCACTGTTCTATATATTTTTACCTCTTCTGGCATCTAGTATGTATCATGTCATAGTTCCGTAATCGTGGTTTTTCTCTTCAAACAGCTCCCCTTTAATGATTTTATTAAGGGCATTCCATAATCACTGGAAAAGTATACATTTCAGATACTGAAGGCTAGCAGAGAAATAACCTTCTTTTACCATGCACATAATTTATTAAAATATATTCTTCCCTTTAGAAAGGTTAAGTTTCATTATTTGTAGATGTACATAGTTATGTGTGTTTGTATTAAGTTAACAGGTTATGTGGGTGTTCTGGGTAGTGTTTTTTTTTTTGTTTGAGGGTTTTTATTAAAACAAAAAGTCTTGTAAAATGAGACAGAGTTTCCAATATAGTTGATAAAAAAACTGTATAAAGGATTAACCTGCCAAACATTAATGGGTACATGTTAAACAAAAGCTGCACATAGACATAACAAAGCTGCCTTATAAAATAGGTGGGAATAATGACTTGTTACCATAATGGTGACATGTTCCATATTATCTTGGAATGTGAATGGATTCACAGGTATAGACAAAAGGGAAAGAATACTTAAATTAAGAAATGCAGAGTGTAAATAGCAATGCTACAGGAGACACATTTGGAAACAACTGAGCATGTGAGTTTGATGAAGAAAGGATTTCAGGATTGCAGAATATCAGGGACAAAGGAAAAGAAGAGATTTATATTAATTGCTAGAGGACATCTGGTAGTGATAGAAAAGGGAAAACAGATAATAATGGAAGATTTGTAGAAATATGGGGCCACTTGCAAGGGACAAAGATTACTTTGTTATGTATTTATATTCCACTTAAAACTGCTATTTTGGAACATAAAAATTTGGGGGAGAAATAATTAGCTTTCAGCAGGGAATATTGATTATAGGTGGGACTGGAATTTGATTTACAACAACAAGGATATGTCTAGGGAGCCTAGAAGAGAAAATATAACAAACCAGGGATGATTTCTGAAGATATTTATGAACATATTTGCTATGAAAATGTGAATTCAATAGTAGGAACTCTGAGAGAATTTATACATTATTCAACAATGTACAATAACTGAGTTAAACTAGAAAGAAATTATATTTCACAAGAACATGTGGATTTAATTGAGAACTTTGTCACACATCCTGCAATACATCCAATAACTATTTCAGTTCATGCACCAATAATGACTAAGATAAAAATCCAGGTTATTGAAGTATAGATGAGACACTTTTGCTTCCCCACCTACCTGTTAAACAAATAAGAATTTAAGGAATGGTAGGGAAAACTATCTGGGAGATAGAAAGTACTCCAGAAGTTATAGCTAGTGAGTGGGATAAAATGAAAGTGGACTTTTAAAACAATGTAGAAATAAAATGAAAATAGATCTGGTTAAGAAGTAATACAAATTATTTAGAGGGGATGACAAAGGTTAATGTCCTACAAAATAAGCATAATCTCATATAACAAGAACTGGTACAACTGCAAAGTGCTAAAGAGAAAATAAGAGAGTATGGGAATAATATGCAGGAGTTTAGAAAGATTGCTGTTAAGCAGCTGTTTTATAATAATAACTCCAGAGCACAAAAAACGTTTGGCATGACGACTTATGTAACAAAGTAGAAAGGGTTATTGTCTGACTTAGGGAGCATATAACAAGAAAAGTAACCAGAGATCCTGTAGAGGTATTAGAGATATGTTGGAAATTTTATGAGCATTTGTATAATGCAGAGAACTGAGGAAATCAAGAAAAGGCACAAATGGAAATATTTATGGAAGACTTAAAAATGCAAGGTTTGAGGTAGATGAAGCTCAACAACTAATAGCTAAGATAGGAAGAAATGAGATAAAATGGTGATGCATAAAAAATCCACAGGAAAGTCTCAAGAAATAGATGGTAATCTAGTGGAAACTGGAAGCTATGAGGGGAAGAAAGTGATAAAGATATGGAAGGTTTTGTTTAACAGTATTTAAAAAAAAAAGAAGAGAAGACACCAGCATCCTAGAAAAAATGCTGTGGTGGCTATAATACCTAAAGACAGTAAAAGCCCATCTGATCCAGCTTCATATAGGTCCATTTCAATTGTAAACCATTATAATAAAGTGTTTATGTCTATAATGGCTAAATTAATGTCAAATGTGATGTCAAAACTGAGAGATATGGACCAATGTGGTTTTGTGGAGGGGAGGCAAATATTTAACATTAACAGAACAATGATTATCCAAAGGGAAGTAGAAGGTAAGAAAACACCTCTGTTATTGGTAGGTCTTGATGCAGAGAAAGCATTTTATTGAGTAAGCTGAGATTTTATGAGTAGGGCAATGGAAACATCTGCATTTCCTGGTACAATAATAAGGTTAATTAGAAGGTTATATGAGGGATCAGTGGCAAAAGTCAAAGGGCGATAGTTCCTTTATGATCAGTTGTGTTTGTAAACAGGAACCTGGCAGGGGTGTCCTCTTTCCCCTTTGTTATTTGAGTAATATCTAGAACCACTGGCAATGAAAAGAAAGGGCTCAGAAATATAAGGATACATTTGCTATGGTGTTCAAAAACAGTTAGCTTTATTTGCAGATGATATTATTTTGAACCTGGTGGAATCAGAAAGGGACATCTCAGTTTTGTGGGACATTTTGAGACAGTTCTGTTTTTTAGGATATATAAAACAAAGGCTGTAGCTATAAACTATGTACCCACATATGAATTGGTTCAGCTTTGCACATGAATTGGTTCAACTTTACTCATATTTATGAGGACATGATACAATGATGTATTTAGGAGTATGGATTAAAAAATATTCTGTTATGGCAGTTAAGGATATGTGGGATGTGACTAAACAAAAGATAATACAGAAACTGAAAAACTGGAAGCTCTTGCTTGTAGATATGTACATCAAGATACAAGCAGTAAAAATGTTTTTAGTCCCTTTAATTTTAGACACAGGTCAGGTATATTTATTATCAACCAAAATAGAAGTGCTGGATAGTACTTAATAAATAGTTGAATGATTTTATTTGGGAGAAGAGAGGGCAAGAGTCAAGTGGAATAAGATGATCACCCCAATAGAATAAAGAGGTTTAGGATTACCTGATTTGAAGAGATACTTTAGAGCTGCACAGTTAGGGCTCTTATACATAACACATGCAAAAAGCTACAATTCAAAGTAGAAAATGATGATGATGAAGCAGGGGATAATTCAAGAAATAAGGAAAGAGTGGGATTTTGGATGCAGATCCTTAAGGAGAATAACAACAGTCTTACAGAATATTATATTCATAAAGTAGCAGAAAGTAGACTAAGAACTAAGCCTACATGGGAATTGAGAGAGGAGATTCTGACAATAGGATGACTACAATTAGGGGTACAGAGAAGAGGCAAGAAAGGGCCGGAATTTACTGGAGGAAGCTGGCAGGCAAAGGAACCACGGTATTGTGAGAAAATAATTAGAGAGGGAAAGGTAATAGAATGGGAGGAGGTCAAGAAGACATTTGGATTGCAGGCTAGAGATTGCCTTTCCTGTCAGGGATTGATATCAGAGTATAGACAAAGAGAAAGGTATAGGGGAATCCTAAATGAAAGACCTGTACTGGTTGAGCTTTTAACTGAATCTAAAAAAGAAGCTGCTGTTAGGGATAATTAGTACATCATACAAAATATTGCACAATAACTATAGAAGTCAATCAAAAGAAGACAGAAAATATTGGGAAGAGAGATTAGATATGCAGCTCACAAAGAAACAATGGGAGGACATATGCATGACTCCCAAATATGCAACAAAATGTAGAAAATGTAGGATTTCTGCCAGAAAGTGTTTGCATAGATACTTTTATACTCAAAGTAGAATCCAAAGATTTTTTCCTCAGGTTGATGGCAAATCTTGGAAGTATAATTAGGGAAGAAAGAGATACCTGGGAGTATATGTTTTCAGAGTCTAATGAGTTGGAAGACTTTCCCTACAAAGTAATCTGTCTGGAGTACAGGGTGAGCAAATCAATTTAGCAAAGAAAATTATTTTTTAAGCTGGGATTTGGGATCTGAATTGCCTAGACATAGTAAGGCCTTGTTAAGTTTAATACTGGTGGCTGCCCAAAAAGCAATTACTAGAAAATGGAAATCAAAATCTAAACCAACTATACCTGAAGCAGTGAATATTGTAATAGAGAATAAAAGAATAGGAAGTGGGCTCTTTACAAAGGAGTATGAATAAATTGCAAAGAACAAGTGGAAATTGTGGGAACAATACATGCTGAAAATGTTTTCGGAAGGAATGAGATGTAAGAGAAGGCAGGAAGTGAACAATTTATGTAATGCTGTTTTGAGTATATGATAGATAACAATGTGTGTGATGTATAATGTTTGTAAATATGAACTTGTTAATATGGTTTAATTACTTTTATTTAAATGTAAGTTTGTCTATGTCACAAGTGACAATTCAATGAAGGTGTTAAAAACATAAATTCTTCCTTATTCTTTTTTTTCTGGGATGATTCCATCAAAGCTCAAAAAAGTCTTGTCTCTTCTTCAGAAGAACATGAGATGGTTGATATCTTTATTGAGTTTGAACCTAAAGAAGAAAATACCCTTGACATGGTAACATAGTCCTTATTTTTCAAAGTTTTGTCTTAATTAAAATTCCCAAACTGTTAATAACAAGTTTATATGTCTTCAAAATGTAAAAGTAGAAATAGGATCCTCTGTGCTGGATCTCCCTTAACAAGATGGTAATAGTCAAGACTTCCCAGTGTTACTAGTCCTTATTGGCCTACAGCTGTAACCTCTGAGTAAAACCTTTACATAGTCATGTCATAGTGGTGTTCTCTCAACAGAGAGTAATAATGTACTCTCTCTCTTTTACCCCTGACCTGCTGGCATGTTGGTCTAATCATGAGACAGATTTCTCAGTTTAGGTGAGATAATCATCAGGGAAAATGGTCTTGATTAGCTGTAATTATACTCATTTGTCCTATAGTCAGGTGGCAAAAGTACAGCTGTAACACATAGTTCAGTTTTACCCCTCCATAGGATATTTTCCACTAAATATCTTAAGCTAGTTATGAAAAGTTATAGTAGTGTAAAATGTATATTAGAGTGTAGACCATACAAATCCTTTCCATCATTCAGGAGATGTTTCCACTTCCTTTCTTTTAAGTGGCCCAAACAATAGCTTTTTTGCTTCAAATGTACTATATTAAACAACTAGTAATGATCAAAAGAAGAGTTATCTTGTAAAACAACACCACAAGATTACCTTTCTCTAAATATTATTCATACAAAAATTTAAATATGTTAGCTCTTCTTGATATTAGCTCTGTTAGGATAACTTTACTTACTTAGCCTTTTTTTTCTTAGGTTCATAGACTCATGGGTACATACCAAGTGTTGAGGATGTTTAGAAGCCTAGCCATACATTCCTATGAGGTTTCTAGCCCTGTAGTTCTTATATCTTAAGTACAAATGACTCAGAGAGGAACAGAACATTCATATGTCACCACTGTTTATAAAGGATAAGGGTGCTAAATCACCTCAATGTCTGGGTGCCCATCCATTCATTGAAATTATGTTTGAATAGTGTAAGACAAGTACTTTACTTTACAGGGAGACAAAGACAATCCCCAGGAAGTGGTATTCTTTGTGGTGCATACTTATCCCTCCAGCACATTATATTTATGTTGCAAATGATATTGAGCTTTCTTGATTGTATGTTTATAACCTCATTGGACTTCTAAATGCTAATGGATCAATTTTCCATGGGCATGTTGTCATTATGATAGTTACAGGGGACTTCCTGCCTGCCAAAGGATACTATTATACTATTTTTTGCATTTATTTTTTTCCACAGTTTTGACACAAGCTATTAGTTTATGAAAGGACCCCTTGGAGGATCTTGGTATCCTCTGGTGAGTTTATGATGGCATAAAATTTACAACTGCAGACTTGGTCAGCTATAAACTCTTAACAGTTGCTTTGAATGCTAAGAAGTAAATTTCAAAGAAGAGTGGCCCACGTATTGAATCCTGGCACAGCTAGTGACAGGTCTTTTGAATGAGATAGAGCTGTGCACTCTAATTTCCTGGGTTCTATTTATTAGCCAATTTGCTATCCAGTGTTTTACACAGTATTAACATTTACCTGGGCTAGTTTATCTGTGTCCCATGAGTGTGGGATAGTGTTGAATGCCTTTGCAAGTTCTAGATATGCAGTGTGTATTGATTTCCCCCCATCCATTGCTTCAGTAACCTACTCAAAAAATCAACCAGGTTAAGTAGGCAGGATCTCCCCTTCATAAATCTGAACTAGCTTGGATCAAGAGGTTATAGGCTATCTATGTTCTTATTTATTAATTCCATAACGATCCTTTCCATATCCTTACTCATGAGGTTGGTCAGACTTATATGTGTATAATTTTCTGGTCCATTAATGACACACTATTGTGCAAGAGGATGTCAGTTGCTGTCATTCATTTATCTGGCAGAAATCCTCTTTGGAGGCTTATATGAAATAGCCTCTGAAAGGGGTCTGACAGGTCCTGTTTCTGGTTAGCCATTAGAAGGCCTGGTGTGTAATCTTGTCATGTAGAAGCAGTGTTTTTGACCTGGGATAGTGTGTTGAGGAATTATTCATGGCAGATTTAAGAGACAATTGTAGATGTGATCATGAGATTTGAGAACATAGGAGAAGAAAGGGGTAGTGAAGTCAAAGCTAAACTTATCCACTAGAAGACTGGCTATGTCCTTTAGGTCTGAGTCTGTGTTATCATTTACTATTATCTCAGCACAGTACTGGACATTGCTTCTAAGGTTTCTAATATAGATGAAGGATATAAAGGATTTGTTGTTGTCCTTTGCCCTTTGCCTGGGTAGCTATTTTTACCTCATATCTAGTTTTGTTTGATTTAATCAGGGTCCTGAATTTCCTGTTAAGTTTATGAAGACCTTTTTATGAATTTTGAAAGTTACATTTATTTTTACCTTCAATGATTTTTTTTTCTTTTATTATAGAGACTGTTTATATTTGGTTTCCACAACAGGGGATTATTTTTGAATTTGGCATTTAATTTACTTTTTAAGGGGACCGATGAATCTATGCAGTTATTCAACTGAATAGAATTTGGTGGTAAAGAATTCCATGTAAGCAGTGGGGGTCATCGAGTCTGAAGAGGATGTTGAATTCAGTCAGATTATCAATCAGTTTAATTAGACTAGACCTGGCATAATCCCTGAATACTGAAGTATTGGAGGATGCTTCTAACTTCAATTTTAAGGTGAATATGACCAATCTGTGGTTCAGTTTAACCATGCAGGGAGTTACAATTGGTAAAGAGCAGAATTGTCCCATACTGGTGAAGACCAAGTCCTGCATTTTATTCTACTGGTTTGGGTGCAGACTAATTGGCCCAGAAATTTGTGATGATGAAGTCCAGAAATCTCTGGGCATACATCTTGGAGAATGCATATGTCTCCCAATTAATGGAGGGTTAGTTGACATCAACTAGTAGAATGATGTTTTGATTAATTCATAAGGACACCATATTAGTTAGGTAAGAGTTATAGCCTGAGAGGACTTAGCGGGGGTCCTATCATTAGCCATGATGTGATAAGTAGTATTTGTAATGGTAATTTGGAAGTGGAGGAGTTCCAGATCATTATCTTGTCTAACAAGTCTGGAGACGGTCTGTTTTTTTGCAAATATGGACACACCCCAGCGTTAATGCCTTCATCTAATGTGGTGGACCTGAATGTGCTATAAACATTGAAACTCAACATGGAAGGTGGTACTATCAACAGTCTTGAACAAGGTCTCCATGACGATACATACATCAATGTTTTCCAAGGTAAGGAGTGTTTGTAGGGGGTGGAGTTTTTTTAAAGCTCCTAACATTGAGCAGGAATACCGTCATGTTATCTGGATTTGGTTTTGTTATATGGGAATTGTTTAGGGAATTACATTGTCTAAAAAGATAATATGATATGGACAAGGTTTTAGCCAATATATGAAAGCCTTTATGAGATGGAGAAGGCTTGAAAAATGTATCCACACTCAGCTTATGAACTAACTTCTCCAGGAAAACTTGCTAACTCCCAGTCAACACAGCTTCAAGCCAAACCATAGCACTGCCACAGCACTATTATCTTTTACCCATACTGTAGCTGAGGCCAGAGATAAGAGGCATCCTGATATTTCCTTGATCTCTCTAAGGCCTTTGATATTGTTTCTCATCCTTTACTTCTTTCTAAACTATCCAGTCTCAACCTCTCTGGACCCTCTCTTAGCCGGTTCACAAGTTACGTCTCCAATAGGCACCAGTCAGATGGCTCTCCTCCTGTTCCTCCTTCCTTCCTGTTACAACTGGTGTCCCCAAAGACTCCATCCTTGGGCCTCTACTTTATAATATATTCACTAATGACCTCCACACTGCTTGCAAACAGTCCACCCTTATTCAATATGCACACAATTCGACACTCATTACCATCTCAAACACTATTTCTCATCTACACACACATATCCAAGATTCTTTCTTGTCCATTGAAAAATGGCTCTTTGACAACCAGCTAATCTTAAATCCAAAAAAACCCGAAACTTTTGCTATTCCTACCTTGACCTCTATCGCACCATAAATCTGCCTTTGTTATTACATCCCTTGATATAACCACCATTAAAGCAGACCCCCACACAAAACATTTAGGAACCATTATTGATGATGAACTAAAATGTAACCTTCACATTCAACAAAGTATTAAAAAAAAATCAAAAACTCAGTCTATTATATTGAAATAAGAAATTCCTTACCTGTGACACTAAACTCTCCTTGGCTCAAGCACTCCTCCTCCCCTCCCTTCTCTATGCAGCCCCACTCTTTACTAGCATTCAATCTAGGCTTTTATCCAAGTTAGAACAAACTTACCACAAAATATCCCAATTTGCCACTAACCTACCACACAACTCATACCACTGCCTAGCTCTCAACACACTCCAATGGCTAGAATTTCCCCAACAACTCCACTTGATACAGTTTTGAATCTTACACTGCATTCTATACAAACCCACATCTTGCCCCTCATGCTCCTCCTTCATCTCTTCCTGCATTCCCAACCGTTCCCTACGTACATCTAATCAACAACTCCTTGCTACCCATAAACCTAAGAAAAACATTGGCAAACAACTTTACAAAGACTCTGTAGCCCAAGCCTGGAATAAACCCCCCTCATACTTAAGAACCATCTCTCACCCACTACACTTCAGAAATGAGCTCAGACACGTCTTCCTTGAAACTAAGTCCTGCCACTGTCATAGCCTTACCTAATTCTGCCACACCCCTTCTGTTTACAGTACCTGTCCACAGGGCTCTCTTACTCCTGTACTTTTGTTACTTTTTTTCTCTACTCCATAAGCCAGGCCAACACAACCCATGTAATTATGTAGATACAGTTCCCACTCTGTTATTTTCTTTCTACTAAATAATACCTCACTTCACTATATTCTTGTCTGATATGTCTGTACTAACACTACACTTTTTCCTACTTATCACACCAAATGTATGCTTCATGTAACATTACTATGATCAAGTATATTTCTTCTTACTGTATCTACAAGTATCTCTGAGTTTGCTAGTAATATATTTTTTATGTTCCCTGCTGTATTTTACATAGTCCTCTGTTTCATTTTGTTGTTCACAATAACTATGTGTTGCATTTCATTATGTTAATGTACTGGAGCTTTTCTCCTCAGGTCTCCACTGAAAATGGGCTAATTTTTGCTCAGTTGGACTAACCTGCTTAACAAATGTAAAATAAATAAATGTAATAGCTGTTTCTACTAGCATCAGATGGATTTAGCCCTGAATTAAAACTGTAGCAACTGCTGGATTTACAACATAAGTGTTGAACCTGGAGTGTATTATGTAATAATACAAATGAACGAAATATCCTTACATGTTGTTACTTGGAAATGTAAGAAAAAGGTGGGTGATTTGTACAGCAATGATTTGAACATGTAACAGCAGAGACTTATGTGAATACGTGTCCTCTATCAAGTACTAGGCCTCAGGCATCAATGATTCATATATCATACCTCTCAAAAGTACTGATGGTCAACGAATGTCCTTAGTTTGACCTCATACTTTTGTAGTGGAAAATCATTAACGTTAGAAACTAATGAGACACATTTCAGTTCAGACTTCACAACCCTCAGATGATTATGAAAAATACTGATGCAAAAATGTATTGATTCTTTCAACTGTCTAACTTTCTCAGACTAAAATATGTCAACAGTAAAATCAGCAAAACAACAGCATCCCCCCCCGCAAATGTAGATTTACTAAACATTAAGTCAGCTATGCACCCTGAGCATCAGACACAAATCTTATGTATTGGTGAATCCAAAAGATAGAAATCAAGGATGTGGCACAGTTAGTATCACTTGCAGAGGATGTTGTGGGGGGGGGGGGGACTAGGCTGACACAAAAAGTGGGTGAGTGAGTGTGAGTAAGAAAGAGAAGGAGGCAGACATTCAAATAATGTAACAAATTGCCAGTGGGGTAAAATGAGCTTTAAGCTTCATGGCTGAATCATGTAACTGTTGTGTGTGTGTGTGGCTGTATGGGGCCTCCAGGTGAAATTGGTGTGTGAGTGTCTGCAGGAACACAGCCAAGCTGTGTCACAGCTCTACATCTTGATATGTTGGACAGGTGAGAGCCATGCATGATAGAGGTGGCAGTTCATTGTTGCTGCACCCTACTATGAGAAGTGGCTCTGGCAGGAGTTGCACTGGCACATTCTCACCCATGGTCAAATACACTGCTGCTATCTGAATGTGACTGATGTCTGCTGGATGAGCTCCCCTCATGGGGATGCCCAGAACCTCAACCCCATGGCCTGACATGTTTAGGTGTAGACACCTCAACCACTGATGCAGTAGTGGAAGTAGTGTCACTATGGGAACGTGATCGGGCATGGTCATGTTAGCTAACATCAGATGATGTGGCTGACATACATCCACGTGGATGCCATCCACCTCCCAGCAGATATTTTATCGCAGATACAGCCCATTCCAATGTGCCATTCACCCGATCCATTGAATTGGCAACATGGTGGAACCTGTCACACATGTCATACTGTGCCACATCTACAATTCAAAGCATTTCACTGGAGGACCTACTGGAACATGTTTGCACCTCCATGTCGACCCTAAACTTACATTGAGTGGCACAGGAAGATGCACTTGGATCAGGAGGAGGATGGAAAGCATGCATCCTCCAAGTATCCCTAATAATCTTCATGCATGGTACCTCGCTCACACTTTGGCTATGGCCAGAAGCAACAGGCACTGAAGCCACAATAACCACACTCCCTTGACTGAGTATTTCACCCTCCACCTGTCCAATATCTGAGGGCTCACTGAAATGTGTTGCAATAGGCCTACTAGTTGTGTCCAGTGGAATTACAGGGGATGGCTGAATGTCAACCTCAATGTCAGAGTCAACCTCTGTACCCCCCAAGTGTGCCACAGTTTGGCCAGCATCATCATCAGAGTCTGCTGATACTCTGACATCAAATGGTAGGAGTCCCACACTTCCACTGTTAGGATCACCTGTGATAATAAGCGACAAACACAGGAAAAAAATTAATACCTACGCTACTATAATCCAACATATGCTAACTAACAGTGGTGCCACTATTACAGACAGTACAGCAATACACACAACAGTCCTGACACTCACATCACAAACTAATTACTTCTTTGAACTGCTCATCAGTACTGACATAAAAATTTTGGCTTACCATGTGCAGATGATTGTAGGCTCCCTATGGTGGATAGTCATGGAAGAAGTTAAGCAAAAGGTAAGAACTCCATTATCAGAATGATCAGTAACACGGGGGTGTTAAAACTTTTTGCCCTTTGTATGTCTATTGATGATACTTTTAGCAATAACTTGGATGACAAGCCCTCCTCAAGCCCATGTATAATCAAGTAGAATGTGTTTTTAACTGTATCAGTCTACAACTATCCCCCAAACAAACTTAATGTTAAACAGAGTTAAGTATTGCTGACAATATTTTACTATACAAGAAGTATTTAACAATTGAGATGGATAAGCCTACCTGGATGCTCCTCCTGGGACACACTTGCCCTCCCTGAAACAGTAACACCAACGTCAATGACATGCTGTTGTGCATGTTCCAGTGAGCTGACTGGATCCCTGACTGTGGACAGGACCTCTTCATTTGATGTCAGTGGTAGGTCTGTATCAGACCCTCTCCTGGTAGGCATCCATTCATGGGCTACTGCAGCTGCTCTCCTCGGGCCAATGAAATCTTGTCAGTGGCCCTATGGGGCACCTGATCATATGTCCTGCTCTGGCCACCTACAGCATTCACATAGTCAACTGCCTGTTGCCACATTTGCATTCTGCCAGACATATCCCCACATTGCCTCTCAAACTGAAAGGCACCATGATGCTGAAATGCTTCCACAATGACTTTTTCAGGGTCATTTAAGGGGACTTTGGGGGATTGATGCTCCTGGGTGCCATAGTCCAAGGTGACATAAAACACAAAAGAAGGATAATACACATAAGTATCACATAAATAAAAGTCCTGCTTCAGTCTTCTTCTTTTGGCTTTTTCCTGGTTAGGGGTCGCCACAGTGGATCACCTGTCTGCTCATGATTGGCAGTGGAGTTTTATGGTGTCGAATTGCCAGTCTAGCGCCTAACCTTCTACAGAAGGCACACACACACCTAGGGCCAATTTAGAGTGTCCAATCCACCTACAGCATGTCTTTGGGATGTGAGAGGAAACTGGAGCACCCGGATGAAACCCACGTGACCACAGGGATGACATGCAGACTCTGCACAGAAGGCACCCCAGCCGAGGATTGAACCAGAGAACCTCTTGCTGTGAGGTGGCAACGGTAACCGCTGCTCCACCATGGCCGCCCAAAAGTCCTGCTTCAGTGTAACACATAAAAGTTAGTATTTCAGTATTACTCACTGGAAAAACATAAAACAGTCAAGATATTCAAATATAAAAAAGGAATTGTGTGGTTATAAGATATTACAATCAGTCAAATTAAGGTTGGATTCAAAACAAGGAGAGTGACAATAGCAAAATCTTCTTTGTGCCAAAACAGAAATGCAACTTTACTTCTTCACCCCAAAACAACAGGCACATGACTCATTTTGCTAACAAACCATTGAAATGCTAAAATTGCTATCAAATAAACTGTCCCTGAAACATGTGTACAGATTTACCACAGAACATTCTATTTTAAGCAATTGCCAGTCTTGCCTACTTGTGACCTACACTCCCTTAGAGGTCGGCATGGTCCGTCCTAGAAGGCTAACACTCCTGTGGCTTTGACAATATAGGACATTTACATTTAATGGAAATAACAATAGAAGAGTGTGCAGAGAAAAACAGTTGTAACATTAGCACTTGTGATGAGATGATGAGAGTTAATGAACTGTACATCTGGGAAAATAAAATGCCCTGAGAAACATGCCTATGTCATCAGTACACTTCAAAGAAAGAAAACACAGGAACTGCTACCAACCAACTTGAACAAAAAATACGGTTCCAAAGGAATGCTCAAGTGTAGCAGTATAAAGTAGCTAAAATTAGCTGTAAATAAACTGTAGATGAACACTAATAAGTGCCTTAAAAGTAAATTTATTTGAGTGCGCTTTCGTCTAAAGTAACAAGACTTCATCAGAAACATTTAAATGACAAAACCAGTAGTGCTTTTATATCTTACAACAGATTGAATAATTTCCAATCAATGAAAATACTTCCCTCTCATTATTTAAAGAAACATTTTTACTGTTCACTGTTCATCCATTTAAAAGTACCCTTTTAAACATCTATACTTTATTATTTAAAATACTACCTAATATATTTAATATAAACTTTACTAAGCAACTTCAAAGAAATGCACACAGTTAAAGGTAGCATTTGCTAATGCATATCTATAAATAGGGTCTATATTATAAAATTGACCGCTTAGAATGTCGAACACTCAAACGTCGACAGCTAAGCTGCAAAAGCTTAAAACCGTGAACGGCCACTTCTGCAAAGTTTTACCTAGAGAAAAAGTTTTCTTGGCAATCGGACACTAAAACAAACTGTTAAACCCTAATTAAGTGGGGGGCTTTGCCCCCATACTCCCTGATGTGGGGGGCTGTGCACCTCATAACCCCCAAACTAAATATACTAACTCCAAAATCGCTCTACATTGGGGAAAAGGGTAAATTCCTGATAACAGCCAAGCAAATTTTTCCCTATGAAAAAATTTGCGGAACTGGCCATTCCCGGTTTTAAGCTTTTGTTGTTTAGCTGTCAACATTTCAGTGTTCGACAAGGTAAACTTTTGCTGTAATAATATAGACCCTATAAATATATATACATATATATGATTATTAACAGATTTTTCTTAATGACATTTCAGCATATGCAGTATATAGCAGAAAAATGCAAGCATACCTTATCATGATAAGTAATCTTCTGTGGAGATAAATCCCAAAGTAATATCTTCTTCTGTGTTATCCACATAAACAAGTCTCCTCACATTCAGGTTCCCTAGTTACACAGTTCCCTTTTTATAGTGTAGATTCAGGGTGAAGATGCAAATGAGGTATACACTCATTAGAATTGCTGAATCCCAAATACTTGGCTCTGTGTATCCAGATGTAAACATAGTGCAGGCACCCCCTCAGTGTCTGTTGCTAATGAATTGCAACTGTGAATGATTACTGGTAGGAAGAAGGAAAACACAACAGCAACTCAGACTCCCCTACCTCCAGTAGGTGTGTCAGCCACATTAAACTTACAAAATGTAGACATAATTGTATCAAGGTTTTAAATGTAAGTAAACAGCATGCATTTCTCAGTTTCTGTTCAGTAACATCCAACCTCCCCTTCATTTCTTGACAATTGTATATTACTGGCATTTAATATTCTCACACATTTTAAGGACAATGATACAGAATGCCTTACAGATTGTGTGTCTCAGATTACTGGCAGGTAAGACAGGAATGGGCAACAAACAGAGAGAGATAAGTCAGAAGCTGCATTTATGCAAGCAATAGTCAAAAATGGCTCTGTGATTACTCAGTGCACTACTTCTGAAATTAATACATGTACAAACAGCTGTCATATGTTTTGTTAGTACTGCAGATAATTTTGCAGTTGGGTGAATGCACAATGAATTTAGTTCTCTGATGGAAACCTGTTTGTGTAGCAAAGAGAGATAAGGCACCGATATTTTGGATTGAAGTTCCATAGAGTTCAAATCCAGATGTGTAAAAATATTTCATGTGTGCCAACATAAATTTTGTAGAGCTGTTTATTTAATAGCTAATAAAAACAAAGAAATGTACCACCAGGGTAACCCAACTGAAAAATTAAGTGAATAAATCCACAGACTTGCAGAAATCACTGGACCCATTTATTAGACCATGAAGTAAAACCATTCACTAAGCACTTTCACACTCACACTTACAGGACTTCATCAGACTGAATTAAACTAAAAAAACTTCTTATTTAAATAGTAAACAAGTTAATTACAAATGTTAATGAAGTCAGTTTGTAATCCAATAGTAAATAAGCATTTCCCCCCTCATAAAACTCCATTAAGTACCCAAACCTTTGTGAACAAAGAAATCATGTCACAGTTTAACAATAAGACAGTAAATCTTATTAAAACCTTGGAAAGATAAAACCAAAATTACTTAATACATGTTAAGTAAAATTAGACCTATATTTCAAAATACTGGCAATGGAATAACATTCATTTATGCCAGGTAATTTCAAGCCTTAGTTGCCAAGGCATTTTCTTACTTCCAACATTTTAGAGTTGCCTCCCCTTTTATTTTCAGGTGCTTTGTCAGTTACAAAAATGTAAACCTCTTGAAGTTGTTGCATTTTGTACTGTGTGTGTATACTGCACAGATTCCCAATTAGACTGAACTCACTAATCAGCCAGGAAATGCTTACCATCTATCCTTTTACTACATTCTTTTTTTTTTTTTTGGTAAAATGGATGGCAACTACATAAATGAAGAAGAGAGTTAGAATAGGTATTTTTACTAAAATAGTTGAACATATCTGCCATCACTCTCATTTCCATATAATAAAATGTCCAAAAAATCTATTTTATCCTGGTTAGCCTTATTCATAAACCTCAAGAAAGTAGTAGTAACAAGGAATCTGTCGCTGAGTTTGTGAATTATCTTAACAATACGACTACATTCCAGGCTGATTAGTGAGGAAGACATTTTCAAAAGGGAAATCTATAACTTCATTGACATGTTTAGAAACAGGGGTTACCCCTCAAATTGTTGGTAAAAATCATGAATCAAGTTATTAAAAGAAAACCTTTGTCTTTTCCACCAATTTTAAGGACAGAGGTAGAGGTCGGCACCATTGAGACAAAAACAAAAGCAAGAGTGGACCATTTGTGTTGTAATATAATGAGAGTGTTTTCTGTAGAGCTGAAAAACATTATAGGAACAGAACCTCAGATCACATACAGCAGGGGCAGTAACATAAAGGAATTGTTGGAGAACAATGTACATTCTGGACAGCACTACACCTCTAGGATGACCAAATGTGGTATGTGTAATATTTTCAAGTTCATCAATGATGGTCCCTATGTTTCTATTTATCAATACAATAGGTCCACTAGATGTCCGGGCCATTGTAATTGTAATACCAGGATGGTCGTGTATGTGGCCTCCTGTTTAGGATGCCTGGCTTTCTATGTGGGTAAAACCACATGTAGATTGAAGTTGAGAATTATGAAGCACATAAGGGATGTTAAAAACAGAAAGAACACTAGTGCACTATACACACACAGTATGAAATGCAACAACTTCAAGAGGTTTATATTTTTGTAACTGATAAAGTGCCTGAAAATGAGATGGGAGGTGACTCTAAAATGTTGTTGGAAGTAAGAGAACACCTTTGGCAACTAAGGTTTGATGCTACAAGATTACCTGGCATAAATGAGTGTTATCTCATTGCCAATACTTTGAAATATAGGTCTAATTTTATTTAAGATGTATTAAGTAATTCTGGTTTTAGCTTTGCAAGGTTTTAATAAGATTTACTGTTTATTGTTAAACTGTGACATAATTAATGTGTTCACAAAGGTTTGGGTATTTAATGGTTAAACAGCAGTGTTTTATGAGTGGGGAAATGTTTATTTACTATTGGTTTACAAACTGACTTCATTAACATTTGTAATTAACGTGTTTACTATTTAAGTAAGAAGTTTGTTAGTTTAATTCACTCTGCTGAAACCCTGTAAGTGTGAGGGCGAAAGCGCTTAGTGAATGGTTTTACTTCTTGGTCTAATAAACGGGTCCAGCAGTTTCTCAAATCTGTGGATTTGTTTATTTAACAGATTTCTGTTCTTCATTTCACCCAATGTTCCCTTTGTTAATGCCTGTGCTTGCATGGTACACAGCATGGGAAAGGAAGAAACACAATGAATGTCAGGTTTAGCTGTGCTTATCTCACTTGCATGACTTAGCAGTGTGCAAACCTGGACTAAAGGCTCACAAAAGATGCAGACAGAACACCTGCTGACAGGGTGTAGACAGTGCAAAGGTCCAAAAGGATACATTGTTGCAGTTTTTGCTTTCCATCTCATAACACCTTTAAGCAATGCTGTGTGGTGATTAGTAAGCTTTCCCAACACTTGCAGCCATTGAACACCTGCAGACAGGAAGCAGTCAACAACTTAAAATGGAAACATTCTATCAATTCTGTTAGGCAAAGAGCAAACACCTTAAGAAGTATTGTGCGGCAGTTAACACACATAACTTAAGAATGAAATGGAAATCATGCAACTGTCTAACTATTCCTGTGGCAGTAGGTGCAAGTGTACAGCTGTAATACAGATGGTTCTGGGCTCTAATACAAGAAGTGAGACATGTTTTTACTGTTGTGACAGTCCAGTTTATAGTAATGAGCATAAACATATACAAGGGTTATTTAAACATTCTTGTGGGAACAGGTGTTAAGTGTAGGTCTGCCATACACATGGTCCTGGTTGTAATACAAGAAATTCCAGACATTCTTACTGTTGTTTCATTTCACATTATATTCAACCTCACTTATAACACGTTAGACATTATCATAAATAGTGGAGGTGATAGGAATTATATGTATAAGGACTAAGACACCCTTACTGTGTTTTGAAGGTTCAGATGTATGACTGAGAGTATACTGTCTACTGTGTTTCTGTAAATATAATTCTGTATCTGGACTTGAATGGCCTTCGCACTTAAATAAGACACATGCACAAATTAATCTATATATATAAGTACCTTGTCATGTCACACACATACATGGTTAACACTTCAAGCTGTCATCTATTTTTAAGAATGATTCATGACAATGTCTGAGGACTTCTTCTGTGGCAAAGATGGAAAATCACTACTGTGGAAGAAAATGTTTTGTCCCTTATGCATGGGTTTGAATCCCACGCTGTAAAAATCAGTTTTATCAGTGTATAAAACCAGACCAAAAATGTGTTAGATTGAGAAATATATACCCCAGTGTATGTCTGTAAAGTTAAATCACCTAACAGTTACAGCAGCAAACACCTTTAAACTAATGTTGTGTCAGATTAACACTCCAGTTTAAAAACATTTTTCCTCCTCTTTTTAATTTTTCCAAATCTTTTGGGTTTCTAATACCATGATGGGAATTGACCCCATTCCTAAGTCAAAATAAGAGTAAAGATCATGAAATTAGTATTGTTTCAATCTTTGATGTCAGCCAAAAGTGCTCTTCGCAACACCCACAATGTGCCCAGTAATAATTCCTTCTGCAATTTGTATGGGGTTACATGTATTGCTAACATATCTAAATATAATTGTAGATTCTATTTTATAAGACCTGTTGCTCCTCCTACTACTATTGGAACTGTCTGTGTATCTTTCATCCACATTGCTCTTGTTTCTGCCTGCAAATCTTGATATTTTATGACTTTGTGTCTCTCTGTAAGCAAGGCACTATAGTCACTGAGTGTAGCGATTTCAATGATCAATGCTACTTTTGTCTTCTTTTCATGGACCACTATATCTGGTTTTCTTGCATCTATCTTTTGAACTGTTGGTGATCCCATGTGATGTAGACTTCATCATTTTCCATGAGGTGCTGCGGTAGCATTGTCGCCTCATAGTAAGACGCTGTCCGGTCCGATTCACAGCTAGAGCATCTTCTGCGTGGAGACATGCCTGAATGGGCGTACCTTCATTGAAGGTTGTGTGTCAGGGCTGGTAACTCAGCACGTAAAAATCAACTACCAATCATTCGCGGACCGGAGTTCCGCTGTGGCGACCCCTAACCGGGAAAAGCCGAAAGACACAATTTTCCATGATGCTTTGTGGCTCATGTTTCCAGTGTTTCTCAGCCACTTCAATACCATAATGTTTGCACAACCCCAGTGTAACAGTCTTGTCACATTATTATACCTTTCAGTATAAAATCCTTCTGCCATTAGTATGTCACAACCAGCAACAAGCTGTATGACTTTTTCCAATTCTGTTTTACAAAACTTACATTTATCTGTTTCTCCCACATGTTCAATGGACTTTGTAAACCAACGTGTACATAGCCCACTATCTTGGGCCACTGTTATTAACCTTTCATTTTTTGGTTTGAATTTGCCTCTCATTAACCACTCCTGCATTTGATCCTGATCAACAGGAAGTTCTTCCAGAAGTTTTCTATCCTTCAACTATATTTATGCATTTTCCACATTTATTGCCTTCTCATCTGATCCTTCACCTTCTATTCTTTCTTTTATTTTTTGGCATATTCTGTTGCTGCCTGATTTTTATCTAATTCTGGTTTGATTTCCATTCCTGCTTGATGCCAACATGCTTCTACTAGACTAAGCAGAGAAGTAATCTTAGATTTAGTCTCCTCATGTTTCAAAATTTTCACTATGTTTGGGTCTTGTGAGGTCAGCAGATATGTGTGCAGTCCCATGACTGCAGAGCTATACATGTAATCAGTTTCAAGGAGGCCCTTACCTCCTTTGGAATGGGGAATATATAATCTTGGTATGCACTAATTATTATAAATCATTTGGTGAGCATGAAGCATCCTTCTTGTTTTCCTGTCCAATCTATACAATACGTTTTGTGGCCAGTCAATCTCTCCAAAACTGTAAGTTAGGACAGAAATAACAAATTGGTTTATAGCTTGAATTTTGTTCCTAGATATCAATGCTGTTTTCAGGATTAATTTAAGTCTTTTGAAATATTCATTAAGTTTTATTCACATTTGTTCATGTTTTATTGTTAATCCTTCATCAGTTCTCAAATATGTATACACTCCCTCTTGCTCAAGTTTTTTTTATTTCACATTCTTGTCTAAAACTGATGTTTTCTTGATGCTTCAGTATTCCTGCTTTAAAGGTTGCTTTTTCACCTTTATCAAGACAAAACGACATTCTAATATTTATTTATTAACATTTGTTAACTGGGTAGTGTCTGACTGGGTTGAAAAAAAAAAAAAACGTTTTCATCGAAGACCTGGGGAAAAAAGCTCCACAACAAAAAGAACATTATTAAGGTACAAGCAGTAAACTTAGTTTAAGTATTACATTGCTGACAATGAGCTTAACAAAAACATTATAGCAAAATAAATCATCTGGAAAAAACGTTTTGCCTACTTGCAGTAGTGCTTTCAATTCCTCATCTGATGAACTATAACATTTGACATCAGTGACAAAAGAGAAGATGTGAGAACTTTATACTTTGTTGTTTTCTAGGACCCAAATTATAGCCATGGCCTAATCTATTAAGTGGGCAGCTTAATAGGTTAAGGGCAAGACAGAATAACAGTGGTGACAATGAGTCACCTTGGAATATCCCCTTTGAATTTTTATCCCTGGAATTATAATTTGTCCTTTATCATTACTTAACTGCAAAGTAGTTTGCCACTGTTTCATGGCCACTGTTATATAGTTGATCAGTGTAGGGCGTATCTTATATATTTTTAAGTACTCTTTTATCCATGAACGTGGGATACTATCAAATGCTTTTCTGTAGTCAATTCATGCCATACTTAGAGTCTTCCCTGTTTTACAGTTCTCCATTATGACTTTATTTAGCAACAAATGATCCTTTGTTCTATATGACTTTCTTTTATTACCGTTTTGTTCTATTGCTTTGATTGAATTTTCCTGTAAATGACTATAAACTCCGTCGGCATCAGTTCCGGTATATAGTTTATACGTCTTCAGAAGGCAAGTTATTGATCTATAATTTTTAGGATAAATTGCAGGTTCACTCCTAAGTAGGAGTATTGTTTTTCCTGTTGTTAACCAGGATGGTATCTGTTTGGGGTGTACATATAAATACTTCTTATCCATGGATAAATCTTCCTGCAAAGATGTTAATAATTTTAGCCAGAAGTTAAGTACTGCATCTGGGCCTGGGGTTTTCCTAATTTTATCTCATTCTCTCTGGCTGTTACATCACCCCATTTCATATCCTGTACATTTGAGCTTGTTTCTTTTAATTTTTTTGCCCATTTAGCATCTTTGTTATGTTCCACAGGATTTTCATAGATCCTAAATGCAGTGGCGGCTGGTGACTTCAAATCATAGGGGGGCTGCAGGAGACAGCTGGATGGGTGTGGCCAACAAGACGGGGTGTGGCCAACAAGATGGGGTGTGGCCAACAAGACAGGGTGTGGCCAAAAAGACGGGGTGTGGCCAACAAGATGGGGTGGCTATGGTGCAATGGGATCAATGCTTCACATACTTATTTACATGAAATAAATGCTCAGTCAGTATGGCACATGCTGAATAGTCTACACAGCACACATTGTTACATACACACATTGGTTTGAACACTTACCTCTGCGGTATACTGCAAACAGTACTTCATACTCAGTTTCTGCACCTGAGGAGAAGCTGTCGTGCACCTTAGAAGCTGTGGTCTGGAACACATCAGGTCATTCTGGATTTCTCCCACACCCTTTTTCATGGAGGCTCAAAATGGACAGTTTTAAGTTTCCCAAAGCAAATAATATTCACATGACCCCCAGCTGGTTCCAAATAGGTGCTTGCAGTCTTTCAGTTGTTCCAGTTAGGGGTTTGCCACATCAGATCTGTTTCCATTGGTTCCTGTCCTCTGCATCTTGCTCTGTCACCACATCACTTCCTCTACCACATCCATAAATCTAATTACAAGTCCTTCCTCTTTTCTTCCCTGGCAGCTCCATCCTTAGCATCCTTCTCCCAATATACCTAGTAGCATCCCTCTTTAGCATCCCTCCTCAGCACATGTCCAAATCACACTACCTTTGGGCATGCCTTCCCCTTCTAGAGCCAACAATAGCCTCCCCCCAATTTCTGCCTTCCCCTCTTCTAGAGCCAACAGTAGCCTCCCCCAATTTCTGCCAGCACCCTTTTGGTAAAGAGTAGTACTGGTGGTGGTGATTGTTAACTTGGGCCTCGACCAATCCTGTATCAAAATCTGTATTGTCCCACAAAATTTTGTCAGGAGGTTATATGTGGTGATGCCCAGGCTTCCTGACATAACCCTCCCCATTTATCCGGGCTTGGGACCGCACGAAGAAATGCACTGGCTTGTGCATCCCCAGTGGCTGGGTTACATAAGTGCTTGTAGTACTAGTATAGTACCAAATAAGTGCCTCTTGTGTTCTTCTGTATGGTGTTCCGTTACTTATAGATAAAGTCCATTCGTCTCTCTTTATTTTGTGCAAAATAATCAATAACTCTCTGGTTGAAGTTGGGTATACTTCGCATTAACTCCTTTCCTATGGAAAGCATAGCCAAAGCATTCAATCTGTCTTGCCCCATTGTAGAACGAAGAAATGTTTTAATCTTTTTCAGTGTTGAGAAACACCTTTCTGCCTCAGCAGTTGACATTGGTGTGGTGGCTATAATTAACAACACTTTGTAAGTCTGTGAAAACACATGGGTTAAGGAGTTGTCCAACAAGAATTTTAACATCTTGACTGCACTGCCAGCTGCTTTAAAGTCTTCACGTTGATACACACTCCAAGTTCTGTTCTAAGTTGTCCCCTCATCAGGAATGGATAGCTGTCCATTGTTCCTGTGAACAGATTTTCTGGAAACTCTCTTATGTATGTTGAAAACTTTCCAGGCAGAAGTAACTGAGAAGCTTGAAGATGGCCAGTTTGTTGAAATCGTGATGTTGCCTGGAACCTTATGACATCACACACTTCCTTTGCAGCAATTGGCAAGGTCTCATGCAGTGGTCGGGAAGCTGATGGCCCTCGTCTATGTTTTGACCAGATGTTCTCTGTATGTAGGTACTGTTCTGCAATACCATCGATACCCGATCTGACACTGTCAATTGCATCCAAAAATGTATGAACATCCTTTTCAACAGCAGTTGCATCTGTGGTACGACACTGAAGTTGCCTGTACAGAACATCAACATGGGGCATTATACAATGGAAGACAGCAAGCCAAAATTTTAATTGGTCATCTTCAAGTGATCGCAGTAGCCCATTTGCTTCCAGTACAGTTGCTGTACCAGATGTAGGATTCCTACACAAATAATCAAAGCACTCTTCCAGCAACTCCAAGTTCTCGTACACTGCATTTACAGTACGGATGTTAAAATTCCACTGTGTTCCTGACACTCTTGGCATGCATCGTGATACTATATTATCCAGAGCAGCTTGTCTTTGAGCTGAACGACTGAAAAAGGCTGGAATTCCACCAAGTGTTATAAAAAATATCCTTGCTTCAGTATTCTGTTGTGCGGCTCTTTGCATTACCAGATTAAGTTGGTGGGCATAGCAGTGTACATAGTAGGCATATTTAAACTTTTCTCTTATGATGGCCTGGACCCCATGCTGAATACCACTCATAACCGATGCACCATCATAACTCTGAGCAATCACTTTTTCATGCTGGTCTCCCACTACTTCCTTCAACTGTTGTTCTATCACAACAGCAATATGTTGTGCTGTCTGTCCAAGTGGTGTAAAGTATCCCCAAAAACGTTCCACCACCTGTCCATTGACAATGTAACGGAACACTATAGCTATTTGCCACGTCGCAGCAAAATCAGTGGTTTCATCTGCAATTACTGCTATAAATTTTGCAGTACGAATCTCTTTTTTTATTTCTTCTCTGCATACTGTTAGCATGCAGTCCAGGAGTTCATTTTGAATAGTTTTTGATGTTCCTTTGAAAACAGTTGAAGCTGTCACGTGGTCTAACAACTTCTTATCAAACTGGCTGACTAATTCTACTATTGCCCGGAAGTTTCCTGTATTCCTTGACTCTTCAGACTCATCATGACCTCTGAAAGCTAGTTCTTGTGCACCACACGTCTTCATGCATTCTATTAAAATAGACAGAACATGACAGTTGTCAGCCACTTTCTTGTTGTGTCTTTCTACTGATAACTGGTATCCACTACTTAACTGAGACCGGATATCCACAGTTCCCAACACTGCTAGACTCATTTCATTGTCTAGATGTTTAGCAGACTGTTCATGCCTTCTGGACTTTTCTTCCAGTCTCTTCAGGTCATCCATACCCTTTGATGTCCAGGCTTCCTCTCCACCAAATAACAAACATGGGAAGCAGTACAAGCTGTTTGTTTCCTCACAACCACAGATCTAGGTGTGTTTGTCATACACTGACCTGTTGAAGCTGCGTGTGTATGTTCTTGACCTACTTGTACCTGCAGACTCTATCTTCAGATCAGGTGTGGGTCTTCCAGTCCTCTTGATTCTTAACTTCTCATTAAGAGTCAGCTCTTTAAAATTAATAGATTTCAGATAGGCCACTGTAACACTCTGCTCACTCTGTTCACTCATTCTGGTTATTGTAGTTGAGTTGTTGCAACTCTGAAATGAAGATATTGCAGAAATGATTTAAGTGCCACTGTTGTATACATGTAATGATTTACAGCTTCAGAAACAGCACTCATTTCATTGAAAGTGCCACAGCCATGATCTACCAACTATCTGGCTTGGCCTTGCCAGGATTAAAGACTATTAATGCATTTGTGATGCACACACTGTCACAGCTTACATTGTCTTTGCAGGACTAACAGGGGCAGTCATTCCATTGCCTCCACTATACTTTCTGCTTTGATCCTTCCAGCATTAAAATATATCTGCTGCACAGAGACTGTAGTCCCACAGCCTGTATGCATATTGCTTACTCCCTCAGAGTTTTGCAAAGCCAGAATTACAACACTAAATGGTTATTTCATTCCAACACTGGCGACATAAAAGTCCCCAATCCCAACAGCCTACCAAAAGTACCTGGCTCAAAAACCTCTGAAATCAGAAAGCAAAAAACAGTAATGAACTGCAAATGGCTGCATTAATTTAGTCCATTGCATAGAAATGGTAGTTACAGGCTTGCCCAACAGCAGATTTTACCCAAACAGTCATCTTGCAAAGCCATAACTGACAGTAAACAAGGGCAGTCACCTCAATGAATTCACAAACACCCCCCCCCCCCATTACCTAATGAAGTAGCTGCTTTTTACTGGTCAGGATTAAAGTACAAATACTAACAACTGCATTGCATACTTTCATTTTGCTGACAGACTCACTATCACAGCTTGTGTGCATCAGCCAAGTAAACATTTAATTTAAAAATTAATTTTACTTGCCAGACTTTCTACAATAAAACATGGTTTAACAAAAATTCCTTGACCCCCCCCCCACCACACACATACAAACCACTCAGATTTCAGAGCTTCAGCTTCTGGTCGATCTTACTTGAGTGAAATCGACATTACTGTTGAAGACAGAACTGCAGCTATTCACACAAGCATTGCCCCCAGGCCAACTCCCTACCCAGAGAAACTGCTTTCAGCCTACAATGTTTAAGCGAAATAAATCACCATGGTTGCATTTCTTTCACATCACAATAGCCAAGAACTTGCACATAGTCTTACTTTATTTGCTGGTGTGTCTGTAAACTACAGGCTATTTAATTTCAGAGACCCCCCCCCAGGCTATTTCTGACAAAAGTGATCTAAAATGCCCCAACAGATGTCCTAACCTCCCGAAAGAAAGACTACTAAAAATGGCCAAAAATATCATACTGTATCATGTTATGTAACCACCATAGTCATGTACAAGCTTCACATGCAGTCGTTTCCTTATTTGTATGCACAATATCTTTTAATTTTATTTTCCAGAAAAGGAGGATACATACAGAGTACCAGTCCCAGACCAATACACATTTCCATTTCACATGTACTGATTCTGAAGTATTCAAGTACCACATATACTGATTTAAAACACAAGGCATGTGTAGTACACTGCCTGCTTATTTTTAGATTATTCTAATGCAAGCATTCTACCCTAATTGAAAATGTTATGTTATGTTTTTCATTTTCTTATAATTATAGCTACTCTCAGACAATATACTGGCAATATATATATATATATATATATATATATATATATATATATATATATATATATATATATATATATAAATACAATATAGAAGTGCAGTAGTAGTAGTGCTAATGACCCACCCCCTAAAAAATAATTTACACTCAGACGTCTTGTTCTGGGAAAATGTTAAGAGTACAACAAAGAAAAATATAACACTGCAGTGCAAGTTTGTTAAGAGGGAAGCACATCAGCTAACTTAGATAAATGTGTCACTGGACTGCTTGCTGTTGCCAAGTTAACCACTGAATATGATCACAAGTACACTAAAACAAACACATGAAACATTAATCCTCAGGGCCTCAGGGCAGGGTAAACACCTGGACTGCCATAAACCCATAAAAGTCAGCATTTTCTGCATGTTGTAACTACCAATCTATTCAGCCTTTAGGCACTCGGTCTCCAACTTCATTTAAGAGTGTGAAATAATTTTATAACTTAAAGCCATTTACTATGTGCTGTAACTACCAAGCTATTTAGCCTGTAGACACTCGGTCTCCAACTTTATTTTTATTTATTTATTTATTTTACATTTGTTGACCGGGCTAGTTCAGCTGGATCAATGTCCATTTTCAGTGGAGGCCCGGGGAGAAAAGCTCCAATGATGAAAGCAAGATAATAAAAATAAACATATACAATTAGCTCAAAAGCAATGAGCAAAAATATGAAGATTTTAGTACAGGTAATACAAATCTAAAACTAAAACAAATAAAGCCAACTAAAGTAATAAGTAAGGGATTAACTACTTTCAATACATATATGTAAGACATAAATATAAAAGACGATTAAAAATTTTTTTTTTTTTTTTTTACATATATGAGAACAGTAGCATCTAGAAAGACATTAAGTCATTTGTAGTCAGAGAGAATAGTATAGTGGTGAAGAATGAATTATGATAGAAGAAAGATGAAAGCAGGTTAGTCAGGGTTGGTACAAGAGCAGATCCAGAATTTGTTGAGATGTAATAGAAGTTGTTTCTTAAACTTCATTTAAGAGTGTGAAATTTTTATAACTTAAAGCCATTTACTTTGTGCTGCTATTTTTGGGGAGGGAATAGAATTTTTAGCCTTCTGATCTTCCAGAATCTAATAAGGGTTATTCTGCTCTTAAGTTAAGAGTCTCTCCACACTGTATAATTACTTATCTCTTGTGTATAATTAATCTGCATCCTTTCTGTAAAGTTGGTGCAATCTGAAGTGGGTCTTGGGGGAGGGCCAAATGAATGTTTAACTACCTCAGACAGTATTGTTTTGCCAGGTGTAGCCTGAAGCCAGGATGATTCACTGGAGTGTATTAATCCATTGCATTAGACAATCATTAAAATTTGTTCATTTCCAAGACATTAGCTTAAAATACTTTCAAAAAAAAAAAAAAAAATATATATATATATATATATATATATGTACACACACAAGTTACCTGGCATTTTGCTACTTTAGGTGCAGAAACCAAGACTGTGAAGTGTGTAATCATTTATTCTTACAGGAAAAAGTACATTTGCCAGCATTCTTTCACTATGCTCAAAACCACAAAAGCTGGTATTTTAAATACACTGCTTCCCTGTTTGCCAACAAGCTATCACTATGAGAGTCCAATCAAAACAAAAATGAAGTGGTAAAGAAAACAATATTTCAATGCCTTGGCTACATGACAGCTTGCTTAATATCTAGATGGGAAGCAAAGGCTGTGATGAATCAAAAAAATAAATTACTTTTAAATACATTACTGGAGTGGAATGCCAGTCAAAATAAAGTATAAAAAGACAAGCAGCCAACAAAATGCATTTTCTGAATACACAAAAACAGTATAAAAATGACAGAAAACCAGAACATTCTGCAAAAGGACAGATTAAAAGCCATGACTGTACTTGTGTCTACCTTGGATACTCTAAGTGCTCCTTGCCTGGACACATCTACCTTGGAGGGATACTCTAAACCTGGACACATCTAAAGTCACTACATGGGGGAGTGGGGGTACAAGTATGTCACAATTTGAAACGTCTCTGGCTGATGGCCCCGAGCCCATGACACATTTCATATACTCAACCTCAGAGCAAGAAATCTGGATAAGGCCATAAATAAAAATAGGACAAAGGTCAAAATACAGACAATTTTTAAATGCTGCTCTTACAAACTTAGAAAGTTCAGTAGGTCTTGCATCAGTATAACTTTTCTGTAGGGTATGAAATCTGAAACTCAAAAACACCTGTCAGTGAACTTAACTTAGCATACTAACCTCCTATGATATAATAAGCATAAAACAAAATGCAGCAAATATATGGAGCACAAAATGAACATGACAGGAGAAAGAGTAGCTAATGGGCTTTTCATTTAATGCACAGTAGTCCAGAGACAACACTACTAACTTCTCAATGCCAAAGACCAAATGCAGAAAGACCATCATTAAAAATCTAAGTTTTAACCTGGCTGTAGCACAAAATACTGAATGTCACTCGGTAAACATGCTAAAACACTTGATGTCATCAACATCAGTCCAACACTAAAACTTCATAACATGAAGCTGTTATCTCCACTAGCTTACCTGTCCTTGGTCAGGTGTAAAATGTGCAAGGTTTAAGCTTGTCAGATATACATTCCCAGAGCTGCAGGCTAATCATTCAATGTTTTCAGCTGAAAATCACTGCCAGAACAGTTTGTATTAGGGTGCAAACAGTGATTCAAGGATTTTGGGATTTCCAGTGTTTTCAGATTATGCAGTCCTGGATTTAGTATACATAAGGGTGTGGCAGGAAAATTCCCCACATGCGGAGTGCAAGGGCTTTAGCACCCATGTATTTTTCTCCCTTTCAATTTGGTTGAAGCTTCTTCAAATAAATAGTTTACTTTGTGCAGCTAAAGCTGCAACCAGTGTGGGGTGGGCCCCATCTGGACACAGTGCAGCCATCTCTTCTAATATAGCAGACTGTGATTTTGTCAAAACCAAAGCTGACTATGACTGCATGAACTTTACAATTAACTGTCAAACATAATGAAAAAAAGTTAATGTAGTCTATAGGTCAGGTGCCATTCAGAAAATCTCAAACAGAAAGCACCATGGGAATGTGTCAGACAAAATGATGCATTGCAAAGAAAGAGCAGCCACCATGAAAGCCAGAACAAAGTGAGCTGATGGAACTACTCATTGGCACAGAAAAGAAATAACATAAACAGACAAACCCATTTCAAATTATGCAAAATAGACAGTGAAACTATGCCAGTACCCAGAAATTATCCTGGAAAATGTACATAGTAAGGTAAGGGCTGAAGCTGATCAGGTACTACCAAATAAGCAGTGAAACTCAGAACACAGAAAAAAGAACACCTATAATATATTACTTTACAAAAATTGAAGAATAATCCTCGATATCTGGACTATAGTATTGCAGATGAATCATGTAAAACTAGACTGAAAATGTGCAGTAATATTGCCACCATAATGACAGATGCAACAGCAACTACTGACGACACATTTAATCACTTAACTTCTGAGGATTTTCAGGTCTGTTGCCATAAACTGTTTGGGATATTTTAGTTCTTTGATTTAAAAGAATATGGCCAAGTTTCATGAACACTTGTGCATCTTACTAAGTACATGTGAGATGATGCAGCAACAGCTGAACAGTTTGAAATTCAGGAAACAGAAGTACATGTTGTGGCCAGCTGCAAAACAAGGGATAGCAGCAGAATGTGCTAATGATCATATAATCAGACATTCTCTGTGCCAATGAAGCAAAAGATTATGGTGTAGAAATTCAAAAACATAAAACAATCATGAGCATGTCTTACTTGATTTAGCTCTGAATTCCAACACATGCCGAAATATAACCCTAGGAAACCTTTAAATAAATATTAGGGGTTGTCATGGCCATTGGAAACCTATGTCTGCAACTCATTCAAGATGCTGATGTTGCCAGACATCATCCTAGAAGACAGTATTTTTAGACCACATGTTTGACCTACCAGTACAACCACCAAAATATTAAGAGTGGGGAGATAAACACTACTCTGGAATAAAACCTGTAGCTCTGCAAATACTGTGCTAAGAATGTAGTTTTGAAGGTTACAATAAAAGAAGAAAACGACTGCAGAGTTTATTGCAGCACAATGAATATTTAAATTACAATTTGTATTATAATTGATAACTATTCTCACAACATATTTTAGGATATTAAAGTTATGAGCTGTTAACCAGCTGCAGCTGCATCATATGGCAATGGGACTGAACCCATCAGTCTCAATTTGCCTGATGTGTGACTAAGCAAGCCACTTACTTAGACAATGATCTAAGGTTATCCATGAAAATGTGCAATTATACTTAGTAGTTTTATTTATTTAACACACCAAGCAATCACCCTAGGTCCAGGGTATCCATGAAAACATGTATCTGTACATAGTAGTTTAACACAACAAACAAAGATCCCATGTTAGCCATGAAAAAGGCTATGCCTAGTAGTTTTACCCAGTTAACAAACAAAGCAACAGAAAGAATAAAACATAAATACTCTTTAGACTGGAGATAAATATACTTTCCACTATACTTGAAAAAAGAGAGAAGACATTCCCCAGCTATAAGCATCATCTAATTTAGTGTTATAACTTAGTAGGTAAGATAATCATCTCACATGTACTTAGTAAGATTTTATTTTTTATTTTTATTTATTTATTAAGGGCGGCACAGTGGTGCAGCGGTTAATGTTGTTGCCTCACAGCAAGAGGTTCTCCGGTTCGATTCTCGGCTGGGGTGCCTTCTGTGTGGAGTTTGCATGTTCTCCCTGTGTTCGTGTGGGTTTCCTCCGGGTACTCTGGTTTCCTCCCACATTCCAAAGACATGCATCTGGAGCATTTCTCCCCGGGCCTCCGCTGAAAACAGGCTCTGTGGAACCTAGTCGGACTTTCCCGGTCAACAAATGTTAAATAAATAATGAGCTAAGATGAGTTCAGACAGCTGGCTGAATACCACAACACGCACTAGTATGGGGGTAAGAAAATAAGTGTTGTAATCAGACTGAAGTTCTCAAACTAACTTTGAAAACAATAAAATGCACTCAGTGGACCTTAACTGGCTGAGAAATATTATATAAACACTAGCAACAGAAGCAATCTACCCAGAACAGGATATATATTGTACTATCATTGGTTGAAATGAACTGTTCTGTTGTCAGGAGGCAGTAGTTGGCACTCTTGGTACACACCAGATACCTCCCCTGCCACAATTAGGGCAAAGACTGGGTATACTGTGGCAGTTTCCCAAAAAAAATGAATGGTTCAAATGCATTTTGCAAATCACAGTTGGCAAACAAGAAAAAAAAAAAAAAGAAAGACATTTCTGCAGAAGTGGCTTTGCAGAAGCCGAAGCTGTTCTACAGATTCTATTTCTATGCAACTGAACACTGCATAAGACAAAAAAAAGCAGGATTCAGTGTGTTGATTATAATGTCAAAAGGATGGCTTCTACCACTGAAATGTTTGTAAGGACACAAAACAGATTTACATGCTTGCTTTACTTTAAAAAAAAATGAGATGCATGCAGTTAAGGTCACGTGGGTATTTTTCCCTGGATCTAAAAAAATAACTTGATTCAATGTGTATTTTGCACTACTGCAGTTTTTTTAGCAATTTACCTCAGCAAAAATGCTTTTTTTTTTCTTCTCCACCCAGAGCCTCATTTATCTAAAATAGATATATTTTTGTTTGCATTTCTTGACTGATAGTGCTATGAAATATACTTCCCAGGGTTCCTATTCTTATTAACAATAATAAAATAATGATGGCCCCTTAATGGCTAATTTTACTACTGCCTTCTGTGCAGTGAGGCACTTGGCATATATGCTGTATATTAGTAATGCCAAATTGAGTACTTAGAGGCTGCATATCAGACATTTTAATGTTCTATGAAATGCCAATTATGAAAATCATTTTTGTTATATTGCTATAACTTTGGTTTCATTCTCCCCAGAGAGGGTCAGAGCACTGACCTCAATCTAGAGCTAATTATGTAAATGTACACTGTTGTAGAAAATTATAAGATTAGTTATATCCTATTTGTTCTTCTCTCCTTTCAGTTAATACATAGCACTGCACAGATAGGCTGGCTGCATTATTAATAGAAATGATGACTGTAAGGGCAATAAGGACCATACGTTGTGATGGGTCCTGTGGGTAAATACACTTAGTCTGACTGTAACTTTACTTTACATTAAGCCAGCCTAACTACTATCTAACAAGCAAAGCAATACTTATAAATTTAAGTAGAAAACTAAAACTAACCCCTTACAATCTAGCTCTAGTAATAATCATCACTCAAACTTTAAAAGTAGCATTAAAAAAAAAAACTCTATTCAATGACCTGTAAAAAGATAATAGGTGCCACCTACAAGACACATCAGTGAATGAAAAAAAAATGCAAACTAACTATCCTACCACCTATTAATGCAATCAGTACCCCTTTGTTTGAGGCTGTTCTTCAGTGATCTCTGCTAGGAATATATAACAGTTACTGCATTGTCTACATATACTAATATATCAGAGAGTTGGGCAGTAACAGTCCATACCGGTGTTTCTCAAACTTTTCTGATCGTGGCCCACTTGAATAAAGCATATAACTCAGTGGCCAACAAGCCTCTTCCATAAACCACATGACATCGCATATCCAGGTATACACAAGCACCAAAATGAAACATTTCCCAAACACTGACACAGTAATGAATAATTTTCCCCAGTAACCCGTTCATTAGTTTGTATTGTGTACGCACAAGCACTGAAATGACACAAATTATTTGCCCAGTGGTCGCTTCAGCTGTCTGACCATGTATGCACAAGCACTTCCCTGATACACGAATGAATTTCCCCAAGCAAAATCTTCATTACTATGTCCAGGTATACACAAGCACCAAAATTAAACACTTCACAAATACTAACACAGTAGAGTTTGTACTCTGTATGCACAAGCACTAAAATGACACAATAAATTATTTTGCACAGTTTTCACTTCAGCAGTCTGACCATGTAAGCACAAGCACTTCCCTGATACACAAATTCCCTACGCAAAATCTTCATTACTATGTCCAGGTATACACAAGCACTGAAATGAAACATTTCCCTAAAAGAAAAAAAGACCCCTTCAGTAAAATCTTCATTACTATGTCCTGGTATACACAAGCACTGAAATGAAACATTTCCCTAAAAGAAAAAAAGACCCCTTCAGTAAAATCTTCATTACTATGTCCTGGTATACACAAGCACTGAAATGAAACATTTCCCTAAAAGAAAAAAAGACCCCTTCAGTAAAATCTTCATTACTATGTCCAGGTATACACAAGCACTGAAATGAAACATTTCCCTAAAAGAAGTAAAATCTTCATTACTATGTCCAGGTATACACAAGCACTGAAATGAAACATTTCCCTAAAAGAAGTAAAATCTTCATTACTATGTCCTGGTATACACAAGCACTGAAATGAAACATTTCCCTAAAAGAAAAAAGACCCCTTCAGTAAAATCTTCATTACTATGTCCAGGTATACAAAAGCACTGAAATGAAACATTTCTCTAAAAGAAAAAAGACCCCTTCAGTAAAATGTCCAGGTACAATATGCAAAAGCACTTAAATTAAACATTTGCCCATGTGACCCTATCAATAACATACAAGCACCAAAATGAAACATTCACCCAAGTGACCTCTTCAGAAAAATGCTGAGGTATCCCCAAGCACCAAAACTAAAAGTTTGCCCCTTTCCTTCAATAGCATAAAAGTACAATACAGCACCAAAATCATAAACATTCACCCAAGCGACCACTTCAACATAACTATAAGCACCAAAATGAAACACTTATTACCCAAGCAAGTAAATGTAATAACAAGAACAGGTGTAACACAAGATTAGTTAGTCAATAAACTAAATGCATTTGCACTTTGTACTGGGTAACTGCAATACATAACACTTCAGCTTAAATAAGTCTAACTTAACTAAATACAGCAGGAAAAAAAGGTCTGGGCAGTTTTTCACTCCTGCTAGGTAAACTTCAGAAGCTTCTGCGAATTTCCCCTTAAATAAAGATGATCGATAATTAACAAAGGATAATGACACACAAACATACCTAAACATTCTATTAATAACAATTTACATGAAGTAAACATGTTCCTGCATCTTATATGTTTATTTTGGTTACATTTTCAAGAAAGAATATAATGAGGGGATGGAAGGAGTGCTGTATGTAATATGCATGCATCATAACCAAACCTAGGTAATCAGAACTTTGAAGACTAATTGAAACCTTTGATAAAAATACATAAGCACATGCAAATATAACATAAGCCATAACTGAACTGTGGGTTTATTTAAAATGGAATTGTAAGGTCAATGACTAGGAACATGAGTGAAAATAAGTCGAGGCAGGGATCAAGAGGGTGGAGGTAGTAGAGGTGTTTGGCAGGAGGGGAAGAGAAATGTACCTAAATTTACCTAGCAGGAGTGAAAAACTGCCCAGAAAGCTCTCATCTGCATAATAACTCTGGAGTTTTCCTAATAGACACAGGTAAGCAACTCTTCAAAGTAATTTTTTTTTAACGGAAAAGAAAGAACTTCTTTGAACTAACTGCAAAGATGCATGCAACTAAAACAGAATATTGAAAAAGTATGCAACTCTAGTACTTTTTTGAAGTGCAAGTATTTTTTAAACCAGCTTGACTATTTCTCTGCCATCAACATACTGTTAAATTCTGACATTCTGACGCAAACAAAAACACAAAAACACACTAGGTCACTACCTATGCGTATAGCAGTGACAAGAGCTAATTTTTAAATGACTGGCCTAACCAGCAGCTACCTCATCAGTGCACCAACAGTCGATAATAATAATAATACTTATTTTTTTGTTAACTTGATGAATAGATGGATAGGCTTATCCAAGAACCATTTTTAGCCCCAACCTCTGTCTTGGGACAAGAATAACAGAAACTGTAAATGAACCACAATATTCAGAGTACAAAAGCATTGCACTTTATATAGCATACATATTTCAGGCTAGAGAAAGGAAGTATTCATACAGCAGAAAATTTAGCAACAATTATTACACTGTCCATGAAAATTAAGCAGGTTAAAATGATGAGATTGGTCAAATAATGCAACGGGTAATGGTTTTGTCAACAATATATACTGAAAAACATGTTAATATTACAAATTAGAAACATAAAAGTAAATTAGACATCTCAATGGATACTTGCACTACAATTATATAGGAAACTTTTGAGTTAACAACACTATGATCCTTTCAAAACTATTTCACTCATCTGCTTTCTAAAAACAGTCTCAAACTATCACTATGTCACAAGGATTTAAAAAAAGATGAACTGTCAACCTTTTAATAAGAATAATAATACTGAACATTAGCTTCACTAAAGAATTAAATATTATAATTAATAAGTAATGAAATAAATAGTAACTCACCTGTTGATTCCAGAACAGCCTGATGAAAGAAGCAGCAATAAATCCACCACAGTCCTCCTGATTGCCTCGCTCTCTACTTTAAAAATAATTTGTCTTGTTGTGCCAAAAAAAAAAAAAAAAAATGTTTTAATTGTAAACAAAACTAAATACAGCAGGAAAAAAAGGTCACAATATCAGGTCCAACACCGAAAACCGACTGACTGATTCTCGCTCTTTTCCCAGCACATAAAGCCCGGGAAGAGAGCGACAACCAATCAGCTGCATTTGCCCAGCAAGCACGTCATGACGTGCCTGCAGACGTCGCAGTCCGAGCCCCTTCCATATCTATGCGGTTTGTGTCTCAACCGCATAGACTTCTGGGAAGTTCTGGGCATCACAATGATGCCTTCTTTGCTCCTCCGGGCTGCAATGAAAACATTGCAGCAAGAATTTAAAAAAAAAAAAAAAACGCTGTTGCGATTGAAGCGCGCAATGCGCATGTGCATAATTTCGAGTCGCGGACTCGAAATTTAAAGTAGAAAAACAGATTTTTTTTTTTTTACATAAAAAAACAAAATAAACTACACTCAGCTGTCTAGCTGAGGGGGCTGCAGTCCGGCAGCCTGATGCCACGAGCCGCCCCTGCCTAAATGTATCTATTTCTTTTTCTTTTTTTTTTTTTTTTTTTTGGATGGTCTTTCAATTCCCTTTGCCTTGTTTCCCAGGTCTCTATAGAACTTTTGGAGGTCATCAATAAATTGCTTATTTTGTACTTTTCCTTTATATTTATCTGTGTATCTTCTAAGTTTTTCTGCCTGTACTGAGATTTTTAGTTTATTTGCAATAGTGCAAGGCATACCCTGATCCATTATAATACTGTACATTGCTTTTATCACGTCTATCTTTCTAAGTATTTTTGTTGATCTATTCTCTTTTAACAGCGACACTTCTTGTTTTAACTGATTTATAAGTTTTCTCTGTTCGATACTTCAATGATGGTATTTTATTTCTTCCCTTCCTTTCCCTTACTACCCTGTGTTCTTGTGGTAGAATTTTATCTGTTATTAATTTATCTGCACAGTAAGATATCCTGTTTACTTCTGTTATATCGCAGGAATCTCTAGGAACAGCGCTAATTACTGTGTTAATTTGTTTTATCAAACTTTTGACTTTTTGGGTTTTATTGACCTTCTGCAGTCTATTTATTTCATTGATCTCAATATGTCTATCTATCTCTATTAAATCAAGCAACTCTTCTCTTAGCTCATTTTGTTCTATACTAAGGGCACATTCTTTGTTCTCCATTTCCTGCAGGCATTCTATAGAGAGTTCTATAGCATCTTTCTATGGCACATTCTCTTCAATTTCATCCTGTGTCATCCATTGCTCTGTCATATGGGAGCACACTGGCCTAACACTCCTCAGCATTGATTGAGTCAGAGTTGCCACAGTTTCCTGTTCCTTCCCTTGCTGTCCAGATTCAAATGAACATTTATACTGCTTTCTTGTGGAAGGCTCTAAAATATCTTCATATAGCAAATGTCCAGTTGCTTTCTGTTCCACTGGTTTCTCCTTAATTTGGATGTCTGTTGCTCTATCCTGCTGTGGTACTTTCTGAGTTAGGTTTTCTATACTGACACCTTCACCTTGGAGGTACTCTATAACTTCAGTTTCTATTTCTTTAACATCTCCATTACTAATCTTTTTGTCTACTTTTCCTCTTTGTCTTCTTATTATTTGTATTGTAAAGTTTTCCATGTCTGGATTCCTTTGCTTGTATTTCTCTTCAAATATCTTTAGTCTGCTCTTTTTGTATTTAGTTTTGCATAAATATTACACCATATTAGATCTCTTTTTCTTTCCCACGTCTCCTGATCTTCCTATTTCTTCTTACCTTGGGGACTCATTCCATCATGCTGTGATGTAACTTGTGTTAGACCTTCAACACCATATCCTTCACTTTGCAAACATTCCATAACTTCAGCTTCTATTTTTTTAATTTAAACTTTACTAGTCTTCTTTTCTACATTTCCTCTTTGTGATATTTTTTTATTGTCAAATTTTCCATATCTGGATGCCTTTGCCTGGATTCCTCTTCGAATATCTTTGGGTCTGCCTTTTTTCTATTGATTAATTTGGCTTTTGACTTTGCATAAATATTGCACCATATCAAATCTCTCGTTCTGTCCCATGTCCATATTTCTTTTTATAATTTTCAAAAATCTCTAGATTTTGTTGTTTATATTTTCTCACTTCCTCAGTGAGTCTATATCTTATGTTCGAAGTTTTATAACTTTGAATGCTAAAATATCAAATTTAAATGTTCAAAGTTATAAAACTTCGAACATATGTAAAAAAAAAACAAACAAACCCAAAACTAATGGCTGTAGGGAGAGGGGCAAGCCCCCTTGCATCCCCCTATGAGGGGGTGCTGCACCCCCACACCCCCCGCTCTTTAAATATACCAACTCCGAGACCACACTACAGTGCAGTAAGGTTAATCTTTCCTTTACCGCACTATAGTGTGGTCTCGGAGTTGGTATATTTAAAGAGCGGGGGGTGTGGGGGGTGCAGGGGGGCTTGCCCCACTTGCCTACACTAGTCAGGTAAGTTCCGTTTGTTCTTTTTTTATTATATGTTTGATGTTTTCAAACTTCGAACATATAATATAGACCCTCCTCAGATGCTTCTTTGTCTAATCAAATCAAAGTTTCTTGGTCTATATACTTGTTCTCAGGTTGGGAGAGAGGAAATTTATTCCTATCTTCCTTTTTATCTCTTAATCTTTGTGTATATCTTGTGTCTGGAAATTCCGGGCTTTTTGCATAATAGTAACAATATGTACAGTAAACTCTCAGTTAACCAGCACCCATGGGCATTGGTAGATACCGGACAAGTGTAGTTTCTGGTTGCTTGTTGGTAAATGCCAGTTAACTGTAGTTTCTGGTTGCTTGAGAATTAATATTAAAAATAGTCTGGAATAACACTCTACCCTATACTATTTGTTTGGTTTTACTTGTTCTCAAGTTGGGAGAGAGGGAATTTATTCCTATCTTCCTTTTTAGAACTCTAAAATTCTAAAAATGTAAGGTATATTTCTGTGTGTGTGTGTGTGTGGGGGGGGGGGGCGGAAAGTGCAACACATGAAAATTGTACTGTATTTCTTTGATATTTTTGCCAGTTGCTTGAGAGTGCCATTTGCTTGAGTTCCTGCTAACTGAGAGTTTACTATAATTTCTTTCTTATCCTCAGTAGTCCACTCTGTCAACTTTATGTCTCTTCTTTGGCTTATCAGTTTCTGTGATTTTTGTAGACTGCTACTTCCTTCTACAACTGGAGTGCCATCCTCCCCCAGGGCCTGATCTAACCCCATTTTAGGAATGTTTCTGTACTTTGAGGATTCTACACTGTCATTTTTTCCAGTCCCAGCACCAGTGCACCTACCAGGATTGGGGACTTTTTTATCCTGGGTCATCTGCATCCAGCTATATTTTTTATTTTTGACTTACTTCTGTCCATCATATAAGCTATATAACATACAGTCTATGTATCAGTGTCATCTTGGTGAGATTTTGTGGAATACAAGGTCCACCTAAAGAAGGTACTCAGCAAGACATGTGGATAAATTAAATTTCAGCAATACTACTCTACTTTCTTACTGACTTAAGATCTCTCAATTTGGACTCCCTCCCTGCTTGGCACTGTTGCTGTCCACTTAACATCATACAAATATGATTGGCATCATTGTTTGGCTCTGTGCACTACTAGTAAATGTGATAACAGGAACTGGCAGGAGATCATTATTTGCCATTGCTCTACTTTTGGGATTAGACATGTGTGGTGTTAGATGGGAACATGCCCAATGTAGGGCACAGAGATGTGGTGTTCAGGAGTCCAGAATATTTATTGGACTCCTACTCTACTTTTGGGATTAGACATGTCTGGTGTTAGATGGGAACATGCCCAATGTAGGGCACAGAGGTGGGGTGTTCAGGAGTCCAGAATATTTATTGGACTCCTACTCTACTTTTGAGATTAGACATGTCTGGTGTTAGATGAGAACATGCCCAATGTAGGGCACAGAGGTGGGGTGTTCAGGAGTCCAGAATATTTATTGGACTCCAGGTAAAGCACCACAACCAAAGGCTTCTACAGGGGGGGCAATTCTGGCTCCCAGTACAAGTCTGAGGCTTGGAATAGTCTGGCCAAGGTTGTATCCAGTGCAACTGGCATCTCATATTCTGGAAAACAGAGTAAGCACCATTTCAATGACCTAATAAGGCACAAGAGGGATACACTCAACCAGTGGTTGGATGGGTTTCAAACTATCAACATCCCACAGTTGTGTACGTATACTAATAAAGAGAATTTATAATACATAGAAAGCTAAATATAGCAAAACCTTTATGCATAATACTCTCCTGTCTCTTTCTTTTCTTTTCTTAGCTAATCCTGAAACTGAGTTGAATCGGCAGGCTTATGATGATCATTTGGTGAGACTGAGGGAAGCAAGTGGTATGTATGCAGCACAAGTATTATCGTAGCTTTAAAAGTTAAAGATATATATATATTTTTTTGCTTTCTATACATTAGTAGCAAAGTGAGCATGCATATCCTAACTGTAAAAAATGGTATGCATGCATAAGTCAGTAGCACAAACCAACTTTAGGAGGCAAATGTAAGACTGTAGTCAGAGGATGTGGGTTCAAATATCACGAGTAACAACTATACAATATTGTATTTATTTAATAATATTACGTAAATTAAACTCTATCCAAATGCAGCTCCGATTGGCTTATTTATTTAGTGACGTGCACCTGTTCTGCCTTTTATATTGGTCAAACCTCATGCACCCTTAGGATTCGTATCTCAGAACATATGAGTGACATGAGAAACAAAAGGCTATCTAATACCTAATATAAATATTCTATTAAACATTTAACAATGCAGTTCAGATTTGTAGTTATTGACAAAATTGAGGGAGATAGCATAAACAAAATTGGTTGGCATGGCTTGCTTAACAAAAGAGAAAAAAGTTGGATAATCAAGTTAGGAGGTTTATTTTCCCCAGGTTTGAATGAACATTTATAATTATTCAATCATAAGCCTGTTTCTTTAAGGGTTGTGTATATATATATATATATATATATATATATATATATATATATATATATATATATATATATTTGTGTATGTGATAGCAACATTTAATGTATCTCTGATGATTGTTAATGCTAGGAGCATTAATAATAAAGTTTTTTTATTAGAAAATGTGCTACGTTCCCAAAAGATTGATGTTGTTATAGTTTATGAAACATGGTTAAAGAGCAATGACTGGAAACCAGTTCTGTCAGGGTATAAATGTTTTACTGTAACAGACATTCTAACAAAAAATCAGGTGGAGGTGTTATGACAGGGATTAAAGATAGCTATGAGACATGTGATTATTACATGTTCAATGATAACTCCAATACTATAGACTGTGTAACTGTGACAATAAAGACAACCCTGGAACATATAACAATTTTGGAGTGTACAGACCACCAAAGTCAAGTGCAGATGACCTAGAGGAATTCATACATTTCTTACAGGGAACACAAGAGGGAAGAATAATATTAGCTGGGGACTTAAATTTACCAGAAACAGACTGGAATAATATTGATTCAACAATGTTAGTAAAGAAATTATTCACAGAGTACATTCAGGAACAGCAAATGCTTCAGATTGTAAAAAAACCTACCAGGGGACAGAATATACTACATTTTGTTTGTGTTCCTAAAGAAATTACTTTAACTTCAAGTCAAGTTTTACCACCATTGATGTGCAGTGATCATGGGGTCATTAAGCTTAATTTGTTGCTAGATAATTCTGTCCAACTGAAATCTAAGACAATGCACAGAAGGTTAATTACAGATTATAGGGAAGCAAAAAAGTTGCTATATAAAACTAACTGGAGTGAGGTGTTCAGTGGAAAAACTGCAGATGAAATGTGGAAAGTTTTGAAAGAGAAATTGTTTGAGTGCAAAAAGTTAAAAAAATGTTTAACATTAGGATCTAGGCACGTAACATCAGGGGGGTATATTTCCATAAGAACAAGATACCTGATTAAGGTGAGAGACAAAAAATATAAGAAATGGAAGAGAAGTCGAACTACAACTTTGAAAACTGAAATAAACGAGCTGGACAAACAGATTAAGCATAGTATTAGACAAGAGCAAGAAAATTTTGAAGAAAATGTATATAAAGATATTGAGCATAATAGGAAACTTTTTTATAGATACATAAGATGTGGAAGGAGTAAAGATACACAAATTGATAAACCCTGCCTGATGATGTAAGTGATCATTCCTTGACCTACATTACTAGAGAAAAGAAAGACTTCCCAAACCTCCTCACCATTGGAACAGCACGCTCTACCAAACACTTTAAGGCAGAATTATTTCAAACTGACCTTAAAGCATGCAACTGGAACCCATTAAAGTCCCTCCCACTTGAAGAGGCAGTACAGTATTTTAACACTGCTTTCTTATCTATCCTGGATAAGCATGCTCCCAAACGTGCCATTAGAATGAAGTCTAACCCAGCCCCATGGCTTTCTAATGAAACTAGGAATCAAATTCTACTTAGGAACAAAGTCTGGGCTAAATAGAGAACCTATAGAAATAGCTCTGATCACCTATATTATAGGCAGCTCAGAAACAGTACAAAAAAAGCTATACTTACAGATAAAAAAAACTACTATTGTAAACTTCAGCAAACTCATCAAAATAATCCCCAACAGTTCTGGTCTTGCATTAATAGGCTCCTTTCCCCAGGTAACTCCCGAACACCCACCCCACTTGATGCAGATCCAAATACTCCCCATCAAACTGCCAATACCTTCAACTCTTTCTTCACTGACACTATACAATCTCTAGCTACTCAACTTATCTCAGAAAACTCCAGCATTCCCATCGACTTACCCCACTCTTTCTCGAAATTCAAACTACAACCCATCTCTACTTCTCTCATCTTTAAACTTATTCTAAAACTTAAACCATGTACTCCATCTGCTGACCAACTTCCTTCCCAATTTCTCCAAAAAGCAGCTAAGGAAATTGCTTACCCTATATCAATCCTTATAAATAGGACAATCCAAGAAGGTACCATCCCAGATATTTGGAAAATCTCCCACATTATCCCCTTACATAAAGGCGGGAACTCCAATGATTACTCTAACTATCGGCCAATTGCTCTTTTATCACCCCTAGCAAAAATTATGGAAAAATGCATTCACAAACAACTTCTACCCCATCTCTCTCAATACAACCTAATAGCACACTGTCAACATGGCTTTAGACCATCTCATAGTACCACTACTGCCCTTCTATCCTTCACAGATACCATCAATAGAAACCGTAACAAAAACCTTCTCTCATCTGCACTCTTCATTGACCTCTCTAAAGCTTTCGACATGGTTAACCATACCCTCTTAATCAATATTCTGGAATCTCTCCCCTTTGATTCTCTAGCCTTAAAATGGTTCACATCATACCTCAGCAATAGACAACAAGCAGTCCTCTGGGAAAATCAAGTCTCATCCTTTTTACCTGTTACTACTGGGGTCCCTCAGGGCTCTATTCTTGGACCACTTCTCTTCTCCTTATTTATTAATGATCTCCATGTAGAAATTCCACAAGCCACTTGTATTCAATATGCAGATGACTCCACACTAATATGCTCATCAACCTCTCCATCTGAACTATATTCTCTTACTCAAGATGTTTTCAACACTGTAGAAACATGGTTTTCCAAACGCTGTCTCCTTCTTAATGCTAAAAAAACAAAACTCCTTCTATTTACACCTACTACTAGGTCTTCCCCCTTAGACTTCTCTATCTCTTCAAATAATGGTGCTGTTATTCTCCCTGACACTACCACTAAACTTCTAGGAATAACCATTGATAATAATCTCTCATTTGATTACCATATAAACAATACCATTAAAACAGTAAACAGAAAAATAGACTCCCTATACAGAATAAAACCCTTCTTAACTTCGGCAGCCAGAGCCAAGATTGCTCATTCCCATCTAATCTCAACCCTCCTATATGCTTCACCTATATTTACCAACCTTAAGAAAACCAACCTTAACAAATTAGTAACCTCCTATAATAACATTGCTAGATTTGCTACTGAAAATCCCTTCAGAACCCATCACTGTTCAAATCTTAAACAACTAAATGGCTCGAATTCCAAAACCATCTGATTATCCCCCAACTCATAATTGCCCACAAAATATTTTACCAACCCAATAATACCCCTATACTCTCAAACCTCATAGTCCCATATAATAATCTGAACTCCCTATGTTCTTCTAGCAAACCTCTTGCCAGCTTAACAAAGTCTAATAATGCAGCTGGTGACTCTCTGTTTACCAACACAACAGGAAAACTCTGGAACCTACTACCCACTGAACTAACTCTAACTACATCCTTGCCACTCTTTAAACAGAAACTTAGAAAACACCTCCAAATGCACTGGCTATGCCCTTGTAGTAACCCTAACTAACCATCCTCTTCACCCCTCTTTCTTCCTCTTCTTTCCATACTTCCAAACTTCTACATGCTTTTGACTTGTAAATAAGACTGACTCTTTCTAAACTCTAATCAACTTAGTGTTTAAATAATTCTATCTCATATGATCTATTGTACATAACTCTTACTATTCTGTTTTTGAGCTGTCTTAAGCTGTATTCTGCTCTCTGTACTGTTTCTCAAGTGTTCTTATCTATTGTACATAACTCTTACTGTATTATATCTGTTCTAGCTCTCTTAAACTTTACTCTGTTTTACTTTAACATTTCTCTAGTATTTTTATCTCAAGAATGTATTAACTACCTGTTTTTTATTTTTGATTTTTTAATCCTTTTTTTTCACCATGGAACAATATTTGATACTTTGTATATATGTGTGGAGCTTTTCTCCCCGGGCCTCTACTGAAAATGGAAATATATCCAGCTAGACTAGCCCAGTCAACAAATGTAAAATAAAAAATAAATAAATAAATGTGCAGATTCTATAATGTATTCTCAGACACAACATATTATAGATATATTTACAAAATCTAATGCAAAACAGTTTGGCTCCACAAAAGGGGTGGCAAGTTGTCCTAGTGACATCCAGGTAACCCCAGGTACTGGAATCAAATTAGATTATATTGAAAAAGAACTGTGCAAACTGGATCCAAACAAAGCGCAGGGAGGAGACGGATTAAGTAACAATTATTTGAGAACACTTAAGCAAGAATTACACTGGCACTACATCTATTATTCAATAGGTCATATAAATATGGGGAGATTCCTCAAGATTGGAGGCATGCACTTATTAAATCTGTCTCTAAGGGAAAGGGGAGTAGGACAAACCCAGAATCATATAGACCCTTAAGTCTACCTTCGTGTTGTAGAAAAATAATGGAGAAGGAAATACTGGATAAGTTATTGTCAGAACTGGATAGGTTGGAACTTGAAACCATATATCAGCATGCATATGTTGAAAATAGAATTTTTACCACATGTAACATGATGTTCTATAACAGCTATGAATAAAAAATTGTGCTGTGATGTGATTTATATAGATTTAACTTCAGCATTTGACAGGGTCATGCACAAAACACAATAAATTAGTACAACAAGGTATTGATGTACTGTTGATAAGATGGACAGCTGCATGGCTTACAAATAGGACATGACAAGTATCGCACACCAACTGGACAGGTGAAATCCTTGGTTACAGTCAAGGTGTCCCACAGGGCTCTGTACTAGGCCCTTACTTGTTTAGACTGTATCTTTCAGACCTTACTTTTTCATCTGAGGTGTTCTACAGTCTATATGCTAACGACCTGAAATTGGGTAAACTAATTACAAGTGTTGCAGATAAGGCATGTCTGCAAAATAATTTGACTAAATTAACCATTTGGGCACAGGAGAATAATATGTTGATAAATACATAAAAAACTAAGCATATGAGATTTGGGAGACATAAACTGAAAGGTGAATATTTAATACAGCACACAGTGATTGAAACTGTAGACTCATTTAAGGACCTGGTTATATGGGCAGATTCAGCTATGAGTTTTTCTAATCATATCAACCAATTGGCTAATGATAGTTATAGAACTATAGGCTGTATAAAAAGATTTATAAAGTCTAGGAAAGCAAACATAATGAAGTCATTGATTGTTAGTTTCATTAGACCCAAACTTGAGTATGGAATAACAATATGGAAACCCTATAGGAAAACAAGCATGAATAAACTGGAAAGAGTACAGCGGAAATATACCAAGGGCATCCATGGATGTAAAAATCTAAGTTATTATGAAAGACTACAATATCTGAACTTGTACAGTGTCTCTTACAGATATTTAAGAGGAGATCTTAGTCAGGTATATAGGGCATTTAGGAACAACTACCTCTGGGAATGTTTGGGGTTATCAAAAAGTACTAGACAATCATTGGATTACCTATGTAGAAGATTCTATAGGAATGAGAAGTGCACTAATTGGTTCTCTGATAGAGTAGCTGATGCTTGGAACAGACTACCAAATTACATTAAAGCAAGTACTAGTTTAGATATTTTTAAGAACAGCCTGAACATTTATTATGGGAACAGGTGTTTTGGTATATTGGCAAGCTAGCAGGACTTTAATGCCCGTGCTTGAAACATTTGTATGTATGTATGTATGTATGTATGTATGTATGTATGTATGTATGTGAATATCCTATGCACTGTTTTCACTGAAGAAGGCAGTTTTTCGGCTGAAACTGGTCTGATATATGGGGCTTATGCTTGCTGCATGATCCCTTGGATAGAGCTACCACAGTAAAGTTATTGTGAATTCCACATTCTGAGTGCTGGCCTTGATTTTTTCCAGTGATCAGGTCTGTTCAACAGTGCTGCTAGCTATGCCATTCCCTGTCCATTATTTAAGTCACAGACTTCAAGAATGACATATGCATACTATGTCCAAACAGCTGTCTAGACAATTACAGATTGTGGGCAATCATTGACTCCAGCTGTGATATTAGTATAACACAGACAGTATCAACACACACCAAAGAGTGTGGCCACAGCCATGACAACACATAAGATGAAAGAAAAATACGGGGAGGATTTGTTATGTTATGAAAACAAATGTACAAACCAAGGATAATGTAGACATCACTCCATGTAAGTAGACCAGTTGGTATGTGATCTGTGTCCTGGGGTAGATGGTATGTGGAACATCCACTAGCATGTGGCCATAGTGGTGAGTACTCCATTGTATGTAACACAACTACTGAGTATGTGCAGGACATTCACATCAAAGGCCATAATACCTCAATAGCTCATAGTCTTCATCACACCAATAACTGATTACAATGCACCCTTCTTTATCTAACTCCATACACATCTTCCAGTGTTGTGTAATTGAAGTGTAACACCTTTGTCACACATCTTATTGGCCATACCTAGGTATTCTTTTCGTTTCATACACATTACTGTCTGATGGTGCAGAACACCCATGAAGGAGTTACACCAGACGCATGTGTGATACCTGTTTTAGTGATGCATGCAGTACAAACATAGCTGTTTGACAACATTGATGGCATGGTTAACATTCATGACAGTGTGAACTGTGCCATATATATGGCATCCACACCAGTCAACTAGAATGGATTTATTGTAATGTCACATACACTTATAGCAGGGTCCCTTCTAACACCTCCAGCAGATGTTACAGTGTCAGGACTGTGTGCTTGATTACTCTCATAGATAACGGACATGTCATAATAGTTGTATAAGTGTATTCATGCAGAAGCATCTATGATCACTCAGAATATGTTGTGTCAGAGACATGGGATTACAGGTGGTATTATTCTGATACTGTCCATGATTGTGCTTGCTTCTTTTAGTGTTGTCCATGCACCTGTAATTTTGTCCCACCTGTTGTAGACCTCTGCTGACCTTATACTCATATTCAGACAAATCAGTTTGCAATTTCACAATATGCAATGAACACTGATTGTATATAACATCCCTGATAGATGTCCTCTCAATTGTTCATGAGATGCTTATCTCACAAAAACATCTTCATTGTTATGTCACCTTGCCCGACAGTCAGATAATATGCATTTTTACTGTGAAGTCTGTACTGTACCACATTGATATGTGATTAGTGTTCCTGCTACAAATGTCTTCCATTTACATGCCCTCATCTGCTGTACATAACAATGTTTCACCTATCCTCTTTCCCTTTGTTCATTCCTACAGTTCATCTGTGTGTCTCTATGCAATATATGCACTTTCCCTGACATTTTATTTTAAATGGCAGTCTGTGTACTATTACAGATCATTTACACAACTTTTTTACAGAATGCCTGGAATGGGATTTCACAATACTCTGCACTGTATGTCCTGTACTGTGTGTGGACCATACATATTACTATATAATAAACCCTGGTAATCATTGTGGCGTTCAACTCAATCCTGCTAACCTAGATTGCTCTACTGTAAACAGATTTGCTATTTATGTTGTTTTGTACGGTTTCTACAAAACCATGCTCATTTACGTTTAAATGTAATGTGTGGCATGAATATATAATTGCTGCCGCTGATCACCGTGCAAACACATAAACTCCATGTAGGCTTAACATGAAGCTTACATGAGTTTATTTAATCCTACAGTATGACTGCACTATTATCTCTGTAAAGAATACTTCTCACTGATAATATTGCTATTTGTGCAGTTTTAATATATTCAGTTGTTCACAAATTAATTACATCTCTTTGTCTTATACTTTTTAAGTTTATTTTTCAGAAAATGCTCTGGAATGCAGATGTGTTTAGGCTGCCAGAGGTGTGACATTCCATATGCCTTAGGTGTTAATGAGTTAATCAGGACATGTTGGGAACTCACTCTTTCAATTTATGTGACATTTATTTACCAGGAAAGTTTGACTGGGCATGGAACCCATTTTCAGTGGAAGCCTGAGGATAAAAGCTCCAGAAACATGAACAGTAATTCACTATTTGTAATACAAGCACGATGACAAATGAGACAATAGTGCAATTTACACAATGCAAATGAGATGGAAGAAGAAACAGCAGTACAATATTTTCATTTATAAGTATTTACTTTTTTGTCTATAACGTTTACAATTTGGAAGCTTGCTTGTTTATAGATGAGAGTTTAGATTAGGTTTTGCAGATGAGTCATTATTAAGAGGAGACGGAGAAGATAGTAGACAGTACAGAAGATGGAAAGAGTGATTGGAAGATGAGAGAAGAGAGGAAGAGTAACAGATGAATTAAATGAGTAAAGTATGCCCCGAAGAAGAGAAAGGATGATGCTTCAACCTAGTGTGATGCAAGTACGGAGTCAGGACTGGGTGAGACAGTGTTTAGTGAGTATTTAAACAAGTGAGTGCTAGCTATCAGTCTGAAATCCATAGTGATACTATTCCATGCTTTGATTACTGAGTTTGAGTATAGATGGTGTCCAATGGACTTTTTAGTTTTACAAATTGCAGGAAGTTGTTTTTTGGATGAATAAAGGTGAAGGGGGTTAAGCAGGTAAAGATTAATAGTAGAGCTAACACTAAGACAAGCAAAGATGTTGTATATAGTATGTTCCTGGAGGAATTCGGGTATATTTGAGATAGGCAGGTATCTTGAGCAACTTTAAGGATTTCAGTGCAATGTAATCATGGGAACTGATTGGTGGATTTGTTACAAACTTAGCCACTTTATTATGCAATAGTTCTAGTTTGTTGTTATATTGACCTGTAGTTTGGCTAGAGTGGGAGAAGCACAGAGTAAGGAAGGAAGGAGTTGATTACAGCCATGAAGTGTACAAAACTGACCACCCATTTGTCTAAGGATTTTTTCCTAAATTTACTTGGCTGTTGATTGCAAAGGGCTGGTGGTACTTATATGAGTTTGTATGCCCTTGAACCTTTTGAATCCACGATATGTTGTATCCTGTCTGCATGAGCCAGGTCAACTATATCAACATAATCCCCTGCACAGATTTTTTTCCTTAACTAATGAGAGAATGTGGGAGTTGAATGTCAAACCCTGATGGGGTTTCATCATGTTCATTCTTATAGAAGCTATTTGACTAACTAATACTGTCGGAAAGCTCACTGGATAATAGTAAATGAGAAAATGTAAACTGCTATGACCAGTACAGCAACATTTCCCTCCCTTAACTCTACACTTACCTCTGTTGTAGTTGGCAAACATTTGTCCAACTAGAACTGAAACAGCTGGGATCCCCCTTCTTGGTTAACAGCTTCAGAGAAATCTTTTAAATATTCATCTACATGATGGCTGTGTAATTCATCTAAGTCAGGGTGGTCCATCTGTGTCACTTTACCCAATGGGACTTAAAAGGGTAGGTCATCTTCCAGTTGTACTGCTGGATCTTTTCTTGCCTTGCATCTTGCTTTCTTGCGTGCAGGCCCCCCTTATCCAATGTTATTGATTTGGATATTTGTTAACCTCTTTTCTTCAAGACATTGAATGACCTCTTCCTAATCCTCAGGACTTTCATTGGACCATTCTTCAAAAAACACCTAAGTTTGGACAGCTATCCCCTGCCATTTCTTATGAATATTGTAAGTAGATAGCCTTGTCCTAATGAAGTACAGTAGTTAGTAATTAACATAAAAAAAATATTTGATCCAAAAAGTGACAAAAAAAAAAAAACAAAACAAATGAGTAGTTATTATGCAAACAAATGAAATATGTTAAGACAATAATTTCAATTAAAAATAATACAGGAAAATAATTACCATTGCCTCTCTAAACAGAGAAAAATTAAGCCATATCTGTACTTAAAAATAAAAGATGATGATGTTGCTAGAAATAAAATTATGATTTTAATAGAAAGAGACTTACAAAGAATATAAGAAGCTGCCAGCAAATGGGTATTCAATTAATAAACAATTACCAGTTGCAAAATCCACTAGCCTATCACATGATAAATGGAAGTATAAAACACTTATTCAATATATGACATATTAAATTACTAAATAAAAATTAATCAAAATCTCAAAAAGAATGGAATTAACATAAAATATTACCAGCTTATCCTGTGATTAATATATAATTGTATTACCAAATATCTCAAGCACAA
>NC_056725.1:649632692-649647692 GCF_019279795.1 Protopterus annectens
TATAATGGTGTTTTACTGCAATTAGCTTATGTATCCTTACTTGGTAAGGTCGATAAAGTACTCAGCTTCACTTAGGAAAGTTTGGGGTTTGATCCTCAGCAGTAGCAATTTTTTTAGTGTGCGTTTGTGCTCTGGATATTTGGTAGTTAATTGTATATTAACCACAGGATAAAGTGATAATGTCTTAGGTTAATTTCATTATTTTACAGGTTTTAATTTTATTTGGTAATATATAATGTCAAATATATTTATTTTCTTTAGGTAGCAGTGAATGCATTGCATGTCCGCAGGATTACTGGTCGAATGCAAAGAGAGATGCCTGCTTTCCAAGGCATACAGAGTTTCTTTCATATGAAGAAGACTTGGGTATCATCATGGTTACTGTTACTGCAGTCTTTTCTCTAACTGCGGCTGCAATGTTGTACATTTTTCTAATTCACCACAATACTCCAATTGTTAAAGCCAACAACCGTGATGTCAGCTACATACTCTTAGCGACTCTCATGTTTTGTTTCCTTTGTGCCCTATTGTTTATTGGCTATCCAACAAATATGAGCTGTGTTTTCCGCCAGACTACCTTTGGTATATTATTTTCCATATGCATCTCTTCTGTATTAGCAAAAACTATTATAGTTGTACTTGCCTTCAATGCCACAAAACCAGGAAGTATGCTAATGATGTGTGTTCATCCAAAAACACCTTTTTACATTATAATTTGTTGTTCACTGTCACAAGTTAGTATATGTGCTATATGGCTGTGCACTTCTGCCCCCTTTCCAGAGTTTAACAAAAACATATCAGAAAAAATCATTGTGCAGTGCAATGAAGGCTCAGTAATTTTGTTCTATTGCATGCTGGGATATCTGGGCTTTTTAGCCAGTGTGAGTTTCATAGTTGCCTTCTTGGCTAGGAATCTTCCTGATCAGTTTAATGAGGCTAAATATATCACATTCAGCATGATTATTTTTATAAGTGTTTGGCTATCATTTATACCAGCTTATCTGAGTACATCAGGTAAGTACATGGCTGCTGTGGAGGTATTTGCCATCATTTCGTCAAGTGCTGGACTTTTAATATGTATCTTTTTCCCTAAATGTTATATAATTCTGCTGAAGTCTAATTCAAAAGAAAGGAGAAATCTAACAGGAAAGCAGTAATAAAATAACAAACATTAATGAACTTTTTGAGAAGAATCTTTTTGTGACTATGACATAATTAAAATCATATTTAATGCTTGGTTGCATCTCTAGCTATGGACACACCAGTTGTTCTCACTCTCTCTCAGTTTCTTTTCTTCTCTATTCCACCTCCCCAAGTAATATAAGTATTTCTATTCAAGAAAATTCTAGCGAAGATCTGCCCAATGGAGGGCAGCTGTTAATATACTTATTTAGCCTATAACTTTAAAAATGTAAAATTAGTCACATTAACCAAAGTCAGTCTTTGCAACCACTGCTAAAAACATCTGAAATGTGTTAATTAACATAAACAAAACAATGGCATGTTACTGCATCAAATAAAACTGCATATCTGTGGAAGAGTTCTCAGAGATGATGGATCCTCCTACAGGAGGAGCTACTGTATGTTCTTACTAGGGAATAAAATACACCATTAAATGTTAAATACATTCTGTTTGCATATACCAGCCTTAATTGTGTTCCTTTATTAAATAGTGAAATATTACTATGCACCTTAATATTAAAAGTGTATTACTTTATATCTTATCTTCTTTCTTATAAATAATAAGAATTTATAAGAAAGTAAATATAATAAAATTTAGTAAATTTATAAGAAACTAAAATATCTTATTTTGCTGTCCAGCAATAATTTACCTATCACTGAATTTTTCAGTCCTAATATGATCATATTATCCTTCATATCACTAATTCAGTCTTTTTTTAACAGTGGATAGTTCTGTCAAATTTGCGAAACACTAATGTAAATATAACACAACTTGAAATGAAACTAACAGTCTGGATTTCCATATGAATTTATTGCAGTAGAGGGTTCTACTAGAAGTGGTTGTGTTCCAAACACTCAAAGGCCATAGTCTTAAAGCAAGGGGCTCAAGCATCTTGTAGCTCATAAAAGTTGCTGACTGATCTCAAACTCAAACCTGAGTTTGTGCAAGCAGGTGCCACACCTTACCCAAACATGTTATTCACATCTGAAGGAAGTAAAAGCAGCAAACATAGGGAGTGGGGAGTACAGATTAGGGTAGCAGTCAGGAAGGGAATGCAAGTTTAAGGACTGGGAGGAGAGTTTTAGCAGTAGGTAGCAGAAGGAGAGTTTTTGTTAAAGGAGCGGGAGAAGAGTTTTAGGTTTCGAGAGCTGGAAGGGAGATTTAAGGTTTGGAACCAAGAAGGGAGTTTTAGGACTGAGAAGAGGGAGGACAATCTTAGGTTTAGGGAGTGAGAGGGGAGGTTTAGAGTTAGGGAGTGATCAGGGAATTTAGGTTTAGCGGTGAGGTTGCAATTTAAGGGTAAGGGAGCAAAGACTTGGGTTAGGAACTGGGTGGCAGTTTTACGGTTAGAGGCAGGGCTCTATTAGGGTTGTGCAGTTTTATGGGGTCAGGTTTTGGGAGAACTAAGAAGTGACAGGAGATTAGGAGAGTGAGAGCACTTGTTTTTTTTTTTTCAAGAAAATCACAATGAGCAAGTGTGTTATGGGCTACTACCATGCAAGCACTTGAAGAAGACTCCAGTAAAGCTCTCTTTGCCATTTTATTACATAGTTTCTTAACTCTCACTACAAAGGTCTTCTTTTGGTTTAAAAAATGTTGTTTCCACAGAAAAAAGCAGGAAATATTCAGCCATGCAAAAATAATATGAATAAATTGACAAACAATAACAAGATTATTGTGCTGTCCTCGCATTGTTTTTTCTGGTATGAAGTACAAATGTAACAGCCAAGTCATCATATTGCTAAAGACATTGAACTGTTTATATATATATATATATATATATATATATATATATATATATAGTCATGTTAGCATGCATCAGTGCAGAAATGCAGACTGCAGAATGTTGTATAACGCATAAGTGGTAGAGATAGTAAGATGGCTTAAATGCTGTTAAACAAAACATCTAATTTCTGTACACATCAGCCCCTCATATGCTGTTTTGAGAGGAATTCTCTAATTTCTGTTGCAGTTTTGCTGACTAGATGGCACCGAGCAGCAACAGGTAAAACAGTAAAACTAGTAGAAGTTTGAGTTATAGGGAAACTGTTAATATTTTAACTGATGAGAAGAATGAATAAGGAGAATAGGCATCAATATCGGATCTATATCACGTTGTCAAACTCTTAAAAGTTCAAATGTCATATGGTCAACACCATATGATTCAACTTTTAAAAGTTTGAATATTTCAACAGAGATTTCTGTACAGTGTGGAATGGGAAGTGCGATCTCGGAGTTGGTATAATTAAAGAGCGAGGGGTGTGGGGGGTGCAGGGGGTCTTCCCCCCCTGCTTAAACTATTCAGGTAGTTTTTTTTTTTGGTTTATTTTTTTTATTACATTTTCGAACTTTTAAAAGTTTGATCATATGGTGTCGACCATATGACATTCGAACTTTTAAAAATTCGATTATGTAATACAGATGCTCAATATCCACTAAAATGAATAAACCACTTGTGTTTTAAAATACCTGGTGTCTGTGATAGCAAATAGACAGTAGACAAAAAATGATGAAAAGAAATCAAGGAATGATGAGAGGATGTGAAAGCACTGAAAGCATAAACTTTTTTATAGGTGTGGAGTAAGCAGAACCATAGAAAGGCAAAAGAAAATAGTCAAGCAGCATAACTTGAGAGGGGCCTAAAGAAAAATAAGTGGAATATGGTGGGTGGTGAATTTGTTACATTTTTAAGTTTACCTGATTTGTTTCTTGACTATGAATGTGAGCAGGGCTTTTATCGATTGAGCAAAGGAATAAAACTATTTTAATTATTTGAAATAAGGGTAATTTGAAGATATAACTATTTTCATCATGAGAGACAGGCAGAATGGAGAAAATGAAACCCAAGAGCAGAATTTGGCAGCAGAAGTTTATATTTCTGCATGTGTACAGTGTGTTTATAAGATGTTTAGAAATAAGAAATAAACTCATCAGTATATTTTTTTAAATTTGTAGATTAAATAAAAATACATTTGAAAGCCTTGAAGACAAAAACACTGAGCATATCCTACAGCTGAAGTGCTTTGACTAGAATAGTTAGATTCATGATTTTCATTTTCCACGCTGAGACTTATAAAGAAATAGGAAAAATATTGCAAAAGCTATTTCAGGAAAACCATTACTTGTTATTGCAGCTAAAGGTAGGTATATGTTTTTACCACAATATCCTCTATATTAAACTGCAGAGCTACATGCCCAGAGTGCATTAGGCAAAGAGTTAAGGTCCCCATTATTTCATTTGATATAATTTTATATAGTTACATAAGAAAGGAGGAAAATCAAAGGGAAAACACTGACACTAAACATTGCGTTAGTCTGTTTTGTAAATATTATACATAGGTATGTGTGTGTATATATATATATATATATATATATATATATATATATTTTTTTTTTTTTTTTTTTTTTTTTGCAGTTCTAATTTGTGTGATTGAAGTAAACTGTACTTTCATTTGTGTGAAGGGCCTGATGATAAGAACTCTAACATTTAATTTCCCAAGACTGAAGACTATCCTGTACCATCTCTCTTCTTCTTTTTAATTTTATGCTACACTGCCATCAGTAAATCAAAACTAACAAAACAAGAGCATGCCTTATTATTTACCCTTAAAGTAATTAATTCATTAAATATTCAAATGGTAGCAATTAGACCTGAACAGTCACTCTTCCAAGAAAGGATACTGCACACTTTGTTGTAAAAAAAAAATGCATAAACCCTTAAGTTAATAAATAAAATATTGTACAAAATGGGCCGACTCCAAGTGATCATATGCTATTAGCACATAACATACCTGCTTACAGACACTTACTTGAAAAAGCAAATGCTCAAACTCCCACTGGCCTGATCTACTGCTAGTATATAGCCCATTTCCACAGCTGACCCTATACAACTGTATAGCCCAAACCTAAGCTATACCTCTAGAATTCCCAGCCGAGTTCCCTAACCAAGTCCTTACTCCCTTAATCTAATCCTCTACTCCCCCTTCCTAACCTTAGAGTCCAATCATTCAAATCCCCCTCCCTAAACCTGAATATTCTGATTGCTCTCTAAGCCGAAAATTCCCATCCCATTCCTTAAACCAAAAAAAACTTTTCTGAACCCTAAACCTAAAATCTCCTTCCTGAGCCCTAAACTTTGAATCTCCTTCTTTATCCCTCCTTAGAGCTGCTCATCTGAACTCACATTCAAGTTTGAGCATGAGCAACAGCTTACTTGATCTACAAGATGCTTGAGTCCCTGGCATTCAAGACAGACTTTTTTAATAATTGCGACTCAAGTACCAGTCGTACCCTCCAAAAACATGCAAAACTGAATAATAAAATCATTTACTTGAAATAAATATGTTTAAGCATTTATTTTCCAAGTAAATGTGCAACAAATACAACCTTTCAAAAAAAAGAAAGAAGTCAGAAAAATATATTTGACATCTAATCTAGCAAAAATCTGCTTCTTGCTATATGTAGAATGTCATTACATTTTCTGACTTTTCTGACCAAAATGGAATTTCAGACTCCACACTAGGAATATAGGCTGAGCTCTGTCTCTGCTCTAGGGGTGTCTTTCAACAAGCAAAGCAGTAAATCCTGTAGTGTCTGCAGTTCTGTTACTATTTAAATTAACAGTCAGTCTCTCTATTTATGTTCCCAAAATAGGATATCCTGTCGCATTAGTCTGAGTTTTAGGACATGCCTTTTCCTGGTTCTACTGTAACACACTTCTGAGGGGATGAAAAGATTACTAACCACCTACTATCCAATTAAGGCATCAGCATGTGACCTAACAAGAATCATTAAGCAGCACGCTCTGTAGTATTGCAAACAACCAAAAGGCACGGCTTAGTTCCATGTGTAGGTTCAATACATTTTTATAATAACAAATGCAGTTATGAACTATTTAATATATGCTGTTTTACATATTATACTTTTGTTAAAAAGACAAGTACCTTGCAACTTTTTTACTTTTATTTTGATTTAATACAGCTTTAGTACAAATTTATGTCTTTTTCTTTGACTTTTCCCCATGTTACTCAGTTATTTTCACACATATATTTCTCAATAAATTACTTGCCATGCAAATTACAAGTTCAAGATGTCCGTGGTACAGTCGTGAATCCCTGCACTTGTGATCACTTACCTTGCAGCATTCAGTTACACCAATTTTCATTCAATTTTATATATTTTGGCAGTTGCTGAGAGTGAAAGTTGTGATTCAGCTTCACAGTTCATTAATACAAGATTTCAAAAAACTGGTCAACGTGGTACACTTATTCTTATTTAAACAGTTATAGGGAAATAAAGAACTACAGTATAAACTGAGAACATTGGAAATTAAAGTCATACCTAAATATTAACATATTTGCAAAAGGCCTTGAATGGTGTAGGTCTGTTTAAGATGGATAAAGCAGATCTTTATAGCATTTTTATTGAATTCAAATCAGAAAAATTAAATCCCCCTCCAAAGTTATGCATGACAAATATCTTAATGACATTCATCTATAAAGTACAAATAGGTTACATTTATTTTATAAAATTAAATCCATCCATCCATCCTCAACTCCTTTTTCCCATTTTGCACATGGAGTCGGGTGTCACTTCAGTAGTGACAATCATATCAAAAATAATAAAATGAAAAGTTAGAATAACAACATACAAGCATGTGAGAAAAGAAAAATACAACAAAGCACTACTAGAAAAATCATATTCCCTATGTATGACCTATATATTTATTAAATCAATCATTAAATACTTAGAATGCTATTTTCTTGTTTTCCTAAATGAATTTTTAGTTTTGGCCAAAATCTAAGATTAATAGTTATTGTTCTATTTCTCATAGCTAGAAATATCCCAGAAGAATTTAGATGTGAGATGGATTATGGGAGGTTCAGGAAAATAAAATAAAATACCTATAGGGCAATAATCAATGTCATTGATATAGAGATGCTTTTGAACATTTCACCCACCACCACCACAACTGTCCAACCAAGTAAGTGCCCCTTTAAAATCATAAAAATTACAGTGTGACCAAACTAAGACTTAAATACTCCATATACTACTGGTCCAAAACCTAATTTTTTTCTTCTGTTATATAAGTACCTTGTATAATGATTTTTGACTTCACCCACCTTCTTCCCCACCTTATTACCTAACTCCCAAATGTCATTCCTGCTGTTTACTCATTCCTATTAGCCCAGCTTCCTTTTTCCCAAATTCATCTTGTGTACACACTTTGAATGAGTACTCCTTATTCTTTTCATCACACTTTCTATTCTGTGATACTTATGCTACTGCTAGCAGAGGTCCTACCTTCAGGTCACCCATTTTAAATATTTTCATACTAAATCAGGTAAATGTTGTACTTATTTATGTAGCGCACCCGCAGGTGTAGCTGAAGAGATATGAGTTCCTTCCTACCTGACTCTGGTGACACTCCTATAGGCCCGACACACCAAAGTAGCAAGAGGGACAGATTTTATTCTAGGTGACACATCTAGTTTAAAAAGGCAATAGCACAACCATAAACACATTATTTCAATGGTGCACCAGTTAGCAATAAAGCAAGGTGAGATATGCATGCAATAAAAACATACATTCACCCTCTTCCTCAGAACTCAACAGAAGAAAGTCTTGACATTCAAACATGCACAAAGAAGGCAATATCAATAAGCAGTAAAGCTTTATAATGCAGCAATACAAACACAGGAAAAATATGCAATGTCATTAAGCAATAAAAGAGTCATAATACAACAATACAGATATGAGAAAATGCAATGTCATTAAGCAATAAAAGAGTTATAATACAACAATGCAATGTCATTGAGCAGCAAAATTCTTGAAGGCAGCAGTACTAACACGAGCAAAATGCAATGTCATTGGGCAATGAGGATTTATAATGCAACAATACAAATATGAGAAAATGCAATGTCATTGAGCAGTAAAGATTCTTTAAGGCAGCAGTACTAACATTGCAAAATGCATTATCATTGAACAATAAAGATTTATAGTGCCACAATACAAATATGAGAGAATACAATGTCATTCAGCTGTACTAATACCCTCTACCTCCATGATCAATTCTAAACAGACCAACTATGAAACACTCACCTTGTTCACTGGCCAGTGACTACTTACAGTCTTGCTGCCAGCATGATGGGGCCGAAGTTGGACATAATTTGGATCCAGTTATTTTCAATCCACAAAGCATTAAAGGGGGGATCACAATCTTATAAAAATATAAAATGACCACCAGAGCCTCTCGTTACTCCATCGAGAATATCCTAATGACCAGGCGCTGTGGTTCCTCTGATGAGAAAAGCAGAAAATCACCTACCAGAACTCTGGTAATCATCTATAGCTTCTCAGTACTAGGCCCAAGGGAACTCCTTTTCTTGCTGAATCATAGCAGGCATGGAACTACTGGTTTCAGACTTCTCTCCTGATTCCACAAAATACCATATCCAGAATTTCAGCAAGAGACAGACACAGTCTGCTACTTGACTTCCCTGTCCCAAAACACTAGAAAAGAAAATCCAGTTATGCTGCAAGGCCCTTTTTCCCTTCTGCTCCATGTTTCAGACTTCCCTCCTTCAGCTAGTGTTCCAGAATCCTGTTTCACTTTCAAAATTGTCTTTTAATATTCCTGAAAAGGAGCTCCACCTTGTGGTGTAATGGAAAACTACAGTCTATTATTTCTACATGAAATACAGTTGGAGCTACATTTATATTGTGCTTTTTTGTTCTATCTTACATAAAATTCTAAATAATAAATTATGTCAGTACAGGTAAAATAATGTGGACCATATTCCATAAAGCTCATGGAATAATACACATTACGCTGATCTCTGTGTGAAACTTTTCGATAAGATTGTAATATGCTAATATATTACGAGAAACTCAGAATACCGCAGTGTACAATGGAGTACCATAGTTCCAAGAATACACTATAGAAATGCACAAATAATCCATAAGTATAAGAAATAGTTCTCCAATAATATAAAGCTATCATAAATCAAGAATCGTGATAGTTGTTTAGAAAGATGACAAAATCTGTAAAGTAACTACTAAGTAGTGATAACAAAAAAAAAATACATTAAAAATGCAAAGTATCCCAGACTAATCAGGATAGCAATCGTAACAGAAATCTGCAGGATTATACATATAAATGTATTAGACAATCATTAATATGTCCATATGTAATTCACTAACTTATAATATGCGCTCCAAAGCTGCAAGGCTATTTTTAATACATATATTCACATCACTCATTACATTAAAATCAGAGATAGCTATGGATATCTACATAATACATATATCATAAAAAAAATTATATATATATATATATATATATATATATATATATATATATATATATATATAGGTAGACTTGAATTTCAGGAGTCTGACAGAATCTGTAAATTTCCTAATTAAAAAAACATAAACAGTGAAGGGCATTCATGGTCACTTCACCATAGCTAACAACTGCTAACACTGGCTTCAGGATCTGCATGGAGAACACGTAATGTATACACCCAAACAAAAAAGGAAGGACAAACAAGAGGACTGTTAGAATAGGAAAATCTGAAGGAAAGTCAGAGGGGCATGGGCAATATTGTTTGGTGTGACTAGGCCCCATTTTTTATTTTTTTAAAGAATTTAAGGAAAGGTAAACACAGGGAGAGAGGAAGTGAAGATAAGTACAGCGAGTGTATCCACAGAACAAATTATACAACATAAGACACACAAAGGTTGGAAAAAACAGTATGGACAAGTGAGGTACGCAGATAGCACCTTGTACATCATGGGCAATGGAAAGTTTTCAAACAGGGTGGGATGCCTACCAGCTATGATGAAATGCAGAAAAATAAAATCTATCTATGCACTGTCTCATTAGCACATATTACATAATGTATGACAGTCATACCTGGATGTGTATGACCCATGGTACATGTGTGTTCCAGGGTAATAAAGTAGGATCACAGTACACATTGGATAAATATACACATATCCAATTAATCCATCGGGACTAGCCACATCACAGATGATCAAATGCTAGTCAAGCAATGGTATGTATTTCCAGTGGACAGAAACAAATTTATGATCATAAGTGTGAAAGGCAAACAACCAAGCACAGTGTTAAACAGAAGTGCTGCAGAAGGTCAGGCAAGGTTGCTACATGCACAAGTAGATGTACACAACCAAATATGTGTATGCTACACACATATACCATGTCAAAGGCAACACACAGGTGTACATGTGTATGTATGTCTGTTAGTGGCATACATGGAATGTTCATGAAATCAAGGTCAATGCACATACATACACCAATGATATGCAATTATATGTTAAAAAAATCTAACAGGACAGAATATTAGATATAGCAAGTTGTGCACAAGGATGTAAATAAATATAGTGGGTAACATACATGTAGAATGAGAACACAGACGTATTGCACGTATTAGCCAGCATCTTGAATGCACATGTCCTACATTGTGAAAATCCCATACATTTACCACATGTTCACCATCTCAAATTAATAACAGGCAATGGATAGTAGTTTTAACAAAGGGAAACACACCTGCAATAAACACTAAGGAGATATTAAAATAGTAGGGAAATGGACAACCTGGGACTACATCTATGGTAAAACAGGACACAGTACGGTAACATAATGAAAATGCAAGTGTAAAGCACACAGGGTGCTGTAGAAGACATACAGACATCCATTTAATCAAATGAAAAATGTATGTCAAGTGGACAGATGGACTGCTGATGTCCACAAAACTGGACAGGCATAAAACACTCACACACAGTAATGTGCAATCATGTCACATCAACGTGCATAGGTAAACAAGTTAAACATTTTAATACATACACATATACTGTCATGCAAATGTCAAATAAAGAAATGCATATGTATGTCAACCACACTGCTTATTACAAAGCAGAGGACACCTGTGTCAGCATCATTACAGCTCATTTGCAGTACATCACTGAGTGCTCACTTGTCAAAGCTACATATCTGTGTCAGTATGTAGCTGACTGTGCACACATATGTACAATCATTATATATACAACTACTTATGGAAGGTATGCCCCAGTGTCACTACATCATTGGTGTGGAAATGTTGCATACAACAAATATGATGTGATATACAGTGAAAGACTGTGTAATCTGTAACATTGTATACACATTAATGTTAACTTGGTCTTTGATGCAGTCAGATAAGGAGGACTGCACATAGACAGGATATACTTGTATCTGATTCCACGTGGCATTAGTATTGCCAAACCATGGCAGAGTACCACATCATGAGAGTGGGACATCATGCAAAACCACGTGGAATGATATGTCTGTATGTTATACATACCTGATATGGCAAAACAGATATCCAAGGCATATAACACTGTTAGTGTTGGGCTATGGACAACATATGTTGTCTGTCAGTCATCCTAGTAAGACAAATGTGTACAGGTTGCCTGTTGCAGAACTATCAAAATGTTAACTGCCACAATGCATGGACAGTTGAATGTGTGTGGACAGCGTAATGTTTTAATATGTATTATGCACACATTGAAATCACAGTAAATATCACACAATAATAAGACATAAGCCTGACAGATGCATGGTATGCATGCACAAGCATGCATACACAGTCCAGTCAATTAAATGGCAATCACATGTTGGTAGCATAACACAAGTGGATCACACAGACAATACCTACTAACTGGAAGGACCAGACTGATGTAAGACTCCCATATGATCTCATGAGCTATCATCCTAGATGCATCCTGCATAGCCAATGCCACCTCATTGAAGAAGGTCCCCATCATGTCCCTCACATGTGTTTGGAACATATCAGTAATGACCTCCCTGATCTCCTCATGAAAATTATCTCTATCATGGCCATTGGGACATCTCCTCCAGAGTGCAGGCAGGATGGCTCAGGCAGAGGCATGTATGGGCTCCTCATCATTGTCACTATCTTCTTCTAATGATTTGGACAGTGGTCTCACACATTCATATGTTCATAGGCGTGTACTAGGCTAATGGCCCTGGAGCCTTTACAAGCCTAGCCCATAGAAGTGCCACCTGACATTAGTTCCCAGTGCCTCTATCAAGTAAAGCCACTGGAGTGATCCCTGGGGTGAACTTTCTATTACCCATCCACTCATCAAGATTTCTCTTGAAGAGGGACAGCAAGGTGTTCTGCTTGACATGTATGGTAAGTCTATTCCAGAGCATGGGCAGTCTCTGGGTGAGGAACCTTCCCTCCAGCATGTTCTGTTGATTGTGGTAATGAGGTTGAGGTCTCTTGAGTGTGTGGTGTGGAGGGATTGGGATTTCTTTAGATGTAGCATTTCTAACAGAGCTGGGCCAGACATGGCTTTCTAAGTCAAGCAGAGATCGCCTCTAAGTAGGCGATATGAGACAGAGAATATCTGGTGTCCTTTGAGTCTGTCTGTGTAGGACATGTGTTTAATGCCTAGGATCCTCTTCTTGAGGTACTTCTGTAGCCTTTCCAGCTGTTGCAGGTGTCTAATGAGGTACATGTCAAATGAGGCATTATACTCAATGATTGGTCTAATGAGGGAAGAGTAGAGAGAGTGATGATGACCTCTTTCTTCCTGGATGCAAAACCCTTGGTAATGAGATATGCCACATATAAGGACTTTCTGGCCACAGTGGAAATGTGGTAGTCGAAGGAGAGGTTGCTGTCAACCTGCATCCTAAGATCTCTTATAATGCCTTCAATGGTCAGTGGACTCCCATTGATGTGGTAATTAGTGGGAACTGAGTTTTTACCAAAGGGGATGACGACGCATTTTTTGGAGTTAAGCTTAAGGCCATGGTTTCTACATAAGTCATTGGTCTCAGCGAGGCCTTTCTGTAGGATGTCTGCATCACTTGGGGAATTAATAATGGCTCCCAGATTGCAGTTGTCTGTGAACTTGGTCAGCTGGAGTCCCTTTGTGTTGGCCTGGACTTCTCAGAATTAAATGCCGAAAAAGAGAGGACCCATGACCGATCCCTGTGGGACTCGCTTGTGACTTGTTGGCAGTCTGACTTGGAGTCCACTACTTTCACACTGTGTGTTCTATCTGTGAACCAATTTGCAACCCACCTAGTGATATAGGGGATGATGCCTAGTTTGGTGAGTTTATCAATAATTCCTGAGTGAGGAATGGTATCAAAGCCCTTGGCCAGATCGAAGTAGGCTGTATCCACAGCCCTGGTGACTGACTCAAAGATGTCAACCAGGTTAAGCAGGCATGATCTCCCTTTCACAAAACCAAATTGCATGGGGTCTAGAGTTTGGAGATTTCTTATATCTTTGTTAATCAGGTCCATGATGATGTGTTCCATAGCTTTACATATCAAACTCGTCAAGCTAATGGGGCAATAATTCCCAGGGTCTGTAGTCGCTCCCCCTTTATGGAGAGGGATGACTGTAGCAGTGTGCCATTCAGTAGGGACAAAGCCTGAGGTAAGGCTGTGACTGAACAGGTGCATATCATCATCTTCGGATTGGTGATCTCCCTCGAGTACTGTGCTCTGTAAAGATTAATTGCAAAACACAACAGAAAGGACAGCAATATCTATCATGCAGAATGATCCCATGACAAGCAGAACACAACACAATATTGTTATGATTACAATTTACACAGGGACTGAGCTACAGCCATTGTGGAAAGAGCTATCCATGGCCCTATGTCATACTCATAAAAAGGACAACAGTATTCTTTCATTGTCAATTGTATATGCTTAGACAACACGTGTCATTACTGTAAAAATATATAAATGGTCAACAAAAGTATTTTACTGTCTGCATTCAGTGATGTATAGGATCGGACTCAACATGCCATTGTTTAAAAGATGAGAAAGATATTGGAGACTATTGTGGACAATAGAAACAACATATAACAACCTTCTGAGACAGGCAACATAATATTTGGAAGAACACACATCAATATGATGAGAATAACACTAAAAGCAATGGGATATGTTCAATTAAAACAACTGTAGAAATATCAGAATGTAATATATCTGTTAACAGTAGTGTTGCATGTGTACAACTGTATGCATTCATTTCCAAAACAGTCTGAAACCAGAAGGCTTACAAGCTTACAAAACAGATATTTTGGAACATGCTTGCCAATTATGACCTACCACTATGAAATGGGTACCTGCTCAAGTGTCAGCCAATCTAAGCTATAGCAGTGCTTTTACAAACCCACACATGGTGTGTGAGGCAGGTGAAATACCAAAGATGAACTGAAGGCCATGCCACACAGTCTGCAAACAGCTGTGCTAATACTGTCACTGCAGACACCCATTCAATCTGTGAAGAGGCAGGCTAAACACAACAGATCAAATATTAGAAAACAGAGCCAAACATGCAAGTAAGCCAAACTATGCACAATAAACAGTCACAGTACTTACACTTGCATGCAAATCAGTCACATCATAACCTGTGTGTCAGATACACACAACAAATTGCTGTTTATGTTGTGAATGTATTTCTAAAAAATGTGTACTGACAAAATGGATCAAAAATACAAACTTCATCAACACTGTAAGTTTTATACACAGTTGTGATGACAGCTACCGTTTGTCGATTTCTCTTACCTTACTGATACATGCTGGGTATTCCTGCATTTTAATCAATAAACGTGTATTTTTGAAAATTACAGGCCTAAAAACAGTGGAATATGCATCTCTCTTCATAATATACTTGAAATATTTAACACACATCTCTCCCTCTGCTGCTCTTCAAGCCTGTGCAGCCACTAAATGCACATTGCTGTTTCAGATGCGGTCC
>NC_056725.1:649652692-649692692 GCF_019279795.1 Protopterus annectens
AAACCTAGCCTCTAGAGTACTACAGCAGTGTTGTGCTACTAACAGGATTCTGCATTCCATGACTATGCACAGAAGATTGCAACCTGTGAGAGGCAGGCCACTTGTCTGCAGAACTACTATTGGCCATCAGGAATCCCTGTCCATGGTCCATCCTGCACAAATGTCAACTGCTGGCAGATCTGCTGAGGTCCACCAGTCACAAGGCCTTTAATTCAAAGTCATGCTTATTCATCTGAACATGGTATCATACCCCCATCCATATCCTCTGTGGTGCAAACAGGGCAGGATGTGTTTGTACATGGTCATGGCAGGGCAAACCGTGGTGTGAGACATCAGCAGTGAGGTTGACCAAGACTGCGTTAGAGTGTGTCCAACAGTGTAGTACACAGAGTTGACTCATATTATGTCAGTACCCCTGTCCTGTGATATGTGTTTCTGAAATAAAAATGTCTGCGTGATGTCATGAGTGATTTATCTTTTTTCATGTTATGATATTGTACAGATATGTAAGTGTAGCACTGATGTGTGTTCCTTATTGTTGAACATCCAGTGATAAAACAGAATGAGTGTGTATGCATACTTGTGTCAGTTTAATCCTGCGTTGATGTTTCTATTTTTGACACAGTTGCACTTATTCATGTTGGAATAGGTTGAGCTCATGTTATGTGTGATGTTCAGTATGTACATCTAGTGGATACTTACCATTAGATGCAATACATGTTGCTGTGTGAGGCAACACCTGAACATCAATGTTTAATCTGTGCACATATGTACATGTGGCTTGTCATAACTCAAATGTCTGGGTCAGATGCTGCTGTGTAGCCTGGGCCTGCATTTCTGATCACATCTTATGATGACTACATCGATGACTTCAGTTCCCTATGTCCTCCTGCTCCTCTTTTGATGACTGGGGGATGTCCTCTTCAGACATTTGTGGTTCTTGTGGTAGTTAACCAACACCTGCAGCTGGAAGACTACCATGTGCTTAAGTTAGTATGTTGTACAGTATGGCGCACCATAATCATCTGTGCTGCCTTCTCAATTGTATATTGCAGTGCACCCTAGATGTGTCCAGACATCTGAAACTAGCTTTCAATAGACCAGAAACATGCTCTATGGTGTTTCTGGTTGTTGCGTGTGCACTATTATAGGCCCCCTGTGCAGGGTTGGAAGGATCACAGTATGGGGTCTTTAGCCACAGCTCAGGAGGATAACTATAGTTACTTGTGAAGGGAGTTAAAACACTTTTGTTCAGACTGGATATTTTAGATGGGGCTCCTTCAGTTACATCCTTGTTGCATTTCTGTATTTACCCAGAAGCAATCCCTGTGGAATTTCACCTTGTTGGAATGTAGTCTCAAGTCCACTTTCCCTACAAATGAGAGCATCATGGACCCTTCCAGGATTTAATGCCATGATGTTTGTTATGCTGCCATCTGCTGAACACACAACTTGGCAGTTGATGGATGGCTATCCCTTTCAGTTTATGTATCAGTCTGCTTCTGGATGTGCTGGTGTCTTGATAGGTATACGTGTACAATCTATTGCATTGAGTACCTGGTAGAAGTTTGCAGTGGTGTAGAACTGGTGCATTACAGTTCTCTGCTCCATGGGTGTGGATGGGAAGTGTAGGTTATCATCCACCTTGCTGTACATTGCTGCTAGGAATTTGGCCAGGATACAACTGGCAGCTGTCTGTGATAATCCAACAGTATCCCCCATGTGTCTCTAGAATGTCCCAGATATAAGTATACCCACACTGAAACACACTTTGGTTTCCAGGGGGATGGGGTTACCTCTCAAGGTCTGCACAGACATGGCTTATACCATTTATCTGTGTAGATGGTATCTGTCGATTATTTGCTGGTCTGACAAGTAATTTAGTTGCAGCCTTGCTCTGACTCTAGCTGGCTGCCTTCTAGTAAGCACAGCCACATCCTCATTTATGACTTGCATCAGTGCTGCTTGTTGTAGTACATTTACAGCAGGTTGCATTGTTATACTTTTTTTTCAGTTTTCATACTGATTTCATTGTAATCCTAAGTATGTGCCTGAAGTCCTTGGGTTCTGTAATGTATGCGCCAAGAATTTTGGAAGTGGAATCAGTGTAGCTGTTTATCACATTTGAGTTGCATTTTGTGTGTGTACGATGTGTTTTGGAATCACACTGGTGTGTGCAGAATGCCTAACTATCCTACGCTAAATACTTCGGTAGTTGGCATGCCTTTACCATGTCTTCTGGAATCACATCCACAACAGTTGTACTGAAGTCTTCCTTCAGTGTGCTGCACTGTCCATAAATAGCTTCCATGATCTTTACAGAATCCGGCCCTGTATGTTTGCATAAAATACTTGTTTTAGGTTTTATATTACATTGATCATTTTAATATTATAAACTTAAAATGTATAAACATACTGTCACTTTATTTTATGAGAAATCATGAATACTGTACATTGTTCACTTGCCATTGACTATGGCGTAGTCCTGACAAATTTAAAAATAAACAAACAACATTTGTATTTCTTCAGTATATACATAAGAATTAAAAAAAAAATCAGAAAAGTGCAGACAATGAGTTGTTAATGGGCTCCTTCTTGTAAAGCAGGGTTTGATTCTCTCCACCTTTATTTGTCCTCTTTCTGACCTTGAACAAGTCACATACCAAGACAGTGCTCTGGGGCAATTGGAGATTTAGATTAAGCTTTTTAGTAGTCTCTTGAACTGCTTGCCTTATAAATACATATAAGCTTTTAAATCCATCAGACTATTCGACCCATTTGTTATAGAACTTCCTAGAAAAGCTAGAATAATGCATAATAAGAATCTTTGGCCTGAGCTGACACATGCAGATACTGAAGAATTAAATGAAGTTGAATAGATTAATAAAAAAAACTATATATCCAAAGAGCCTGACAGAAATATTGCAGTCATAAAAATATGTCACCGATAAGTTTTTCATCTCTTCCAAATCATGTTGTGATCATTAGAGTGTGTGTTCATCTTATCAGGAATGCAGAATGCTCTGTCAATACATTTACAAGTAATTTCCAAAATAACTGTGAAGAGGTTTCAACAGGAGAGTTCAATATGAGTTGTCAATTGATCAAAATGAAATGAGGTTTGGTAACAAACCAATTTGTTCAGGGACATCTTCAGAAGTGGGTTAGACAATTATTGGGAATTAAGAGTGCAGAAGGGGAGGAAACGGTTAAATGAGAAAGGGGGATGATCATCAGGAAATGAGGGGGGTAGGGAATCACAATTTGGCATGAACTTGCTAAGGCAAAGTTACGTCCGTGATGACCTGTGGAGAGCAGGTGGGCCTTGGATTGCAGGTGGATGGTGAGTTGGTCAGTGCCATGTGGTTTGTATAGCTATATATATGTTTTTTTCTCCTTCTTTCTTTGTGGCTGGTGGCTTGGATGGGAGGGGAACAGTGGGGACAGTGGTGGTGGTGATAGGGTGCATGCCATTGTGGTTGCCTTTGGGTTGGTTGTGCCCTCTTGGCAGGGGGTGCCTTTACAACTTCACTGGATCCCTTTGCAGCTTCACAGGTCAGTGTTGTAGTGTTGTTGATTCAGGGATATTTAGTTGTTTATTTTTTCAAAAAAAAGTTCTCTCCTTCCTTGTGGGAGTAGAGCTGAGGGAATGTTTGTAGAATGCAGCAGATGGGGAAAGACAGGGGTTTGTTGCATGTGGCTGGCTGCAATTTCTGGTTGTTTTTTGGCTTTGCCGCAGTTGGCTGGTGAAGATTATCATTTGGAGATGTGGGAGTCAATGGGGGTTTTGTTGTGGGGTTGGGTCCTTGTGTCGGTAGGTTCAGTGGTCGAGTTGGGTGCTTCGTGGACCTAGGAAGCTGTGCAACCCTTCATTTTGGCTTTTTCTCAGCTCCAGGTATGAGTTGAGGCATTCTGCTCAGCTGACATGGCCAGGGTTTGTTTTCACTGGCTCCAGGTGGGGTAGAGTAATGGCTGCTGCCGTGCATGTGCAGTGAGCTGCTGATCATCAGCTGAAGGGGAGTGTGTGGGGTTTTGTAATGTGTCCTGAGTTATGCATGATATTCTGGTCAGAGAACAGCTCTGGGTGAGTGGACATTGGATCCAGGGACAGCATTGTTTTGGGATGGAGTGGGGCATGTCTCCTATGGCCATGATGTTGTTAACTGGTTATCTGCTGTGCAGTGAACATGCCAACACAAATACACTGTGTTGATCCTTGGCATACAGATCAACCTAAAGGGCATAATGCTGGATACTCTGGGGGAAGACCGGCACTACATCTAGGTGTTTGGTTGGCAGTGTATGCAGGGTGAGTGAACTCATATGTGAAATGCAAAAAAAAAAAAAATTTTCTCTGTTCTGGCCTTCTCATGGGACTGGTAACTTTGCAGACTGTGAATGCATTCTGTTTGTGCACACACCATTTTGGCTTCCTTGGGCTTTTGTGTGCCAGTGTTGATGTGGTGCTGTACAAAGATTCCCTGAAAGACATTCCCAGTGTTTTTTTTTTTTTCTTGTAGCAGACTGGACAGACAAATACTCGGTGGTGGCTGGATCCTGCAGTGGTAAGAGAGATATGTCTGGGTATCTTTTATGTAGTAAGACTGCAAAGCTCTTCCCGGGATTCATGAAGCTTGCACCAGGCACACGCATAGTGTAGGCATTATAATGCCAAATATGGCCGCCGAGCGATTCAGGTACAATCCAATTCCATGTGCACTACCGGCGTACACCAGATCTGCGCAGCCCCCGGAGTAGGTATGCAAATCACCCCATGTGCAGTGTTGCACCATGCAAATGAAGGCATATAGCGATTCATGAAGTGGTGCAGGCATAGCGTAAGCCCACGGAAATGTAAACCAAAAAACACGGTTTACATTTTCCCAAACAGAACATCGGAGCTATGGAAGAGGGCCAGACCCAGGTATCACAACGTTAACATATGCCAATGGCAAAATACACAGCCAATGGCATAAGAAAAGATGCACAACACGTAAATAACAACATTTAATGTCATGTCCACAGTAGCGCACTGCAGAACCGCAGGGCATGTGTGCGGAAGCTGTAACATAAAGAAATAATATAAAAATGTCATAAAATCGCAACATAATAGAAATCAGGTTTACAGCATAACACACAATGGTAGGCATGGAACACCACAACCAAGGTGCAAGGGTTGCTAAAGCTTGCGATAGTGTTCGGTGCGGTAACTATGAATTAGTAGTCAATGCCATGCAAATGAGGCAGATAATACTGAATCGCAAATGTCCCGCCGGAGGAAGGTTGTACCATACGGCGCAGCGGTATAACACCGAGGAGTGGCTCAGAGGAGATACATGACATCAGCAGAGGGGTGTGCCACCGTAGCACTAAGCACATTGGAGCATTGCAAATCTGGCCTGTCCATTGCTAAGCAAAGCTGCAGGATAGGGTTGGGGAGGAATCGTTTAGCTGAGAGCACACATGGTGGCCAAAAGCGCATGTGTAGGAGGATGAAAACGTGCCCGAAACCCAGTAATTGGACGCACGCGCTGCAAACAATAGCAGAAACAGGAAGGTCAGAGGAAGAAAAGAAGGAAATGCGGAAGTAGGGTAATTGGAGTACTAATGAGCAATCAACACCAATCAACCCATGAAGGTCAATCGACGGCAGCTGACAAGTCCGCTTGCAGAAACCTGCAAAACAGGATAGGGGAGGCATGTGAATGCAAAGAAAGGAGGGGAGGTATTGGATTGCAAAGATAGGAGACCTGACACAGCAGAGCAAAGCAAACCGATAGCAGACCGGCAGTAGCACACATAATGCAAGATACGCCAGGTCCAGGAAAGTACAAATGAAAGTAGGCTGCAGGATGCATGCCAGAAAATGGTAGGTGCAATGCGCAGAAATGTAAAGGGAAGGTCAAGAGGTAATCCACAGCAGGCAAATGTAATTCAACACCAAAGGCACCACAATAGTAGTTCCGGCAGTAAAACACATAACATAACCTGTAGCTATGAACGTATATACACACACCCTATGACATCATCGGTGTTCACATCACAATAGTATAAAGTGTGAAAGCACCCAACACCACCTGTGTATTCCCAAACACCGCACCATAGGTGTAAACACACGGGGAACTTTTAAAATGTACATGTTGGGAGCTGCCATAGCTGTGATTCATCAGCATGTGTTATAGACTGACGGTGTTGTGGAGGATGATGCCGACAACCACCGCAGGCCTCGGAGGAGAAGGAGAGTGTTCAGACCAAGGGTAACCTACCAGGGGCTACATGACCTGGAGATAGTAGAGTGTTACAGGGTGGACAGGGACATCTTACAGCAAATAGTGGAGCTGTGCCGGCCATGCCTGAGAACCAGAAACAACAGAGGGGAACCCATACCAGTGGACACGAAGGTATGTGTAAGCCTGTGAATACTGGCCACAGGTACCTTTCAAAGGCCAACTGGAGATATAATGGGTATCTCACAGGCATCAGCATCCAGGGTACTACACCAGTTCCTGGATGCCATGTTACCACATGCCAATGAGCAGATATACTTCCCCAGAACTCAGGAGGAGTTGGCCAGCAATATGCGTCACTTCCATCGTGTGGCACAATACCCGGAGGTACTGGGTGCGATAGATTGCACGCACATACAAATCAAGTCACCACCCAGTGAGCAGGGTATGCACTACATAAACCGCAAGGGATTCCACTCCATCAACTGTCAGGTCCTGTGCAATGCCCAGGGCATTATCATGGATGTGTGTGCTGGCAGCCCTGGGAGCTACCATGACTCCCATATCTGGCATGCCTCACAGCTGTATCAGGTATTTGTCAGGGGGGACATCCCACATGGCCATCTCGTGGGGGATGCTGGCTATGCACTGGAGCCGTGGATGATGACTCCCATCATAAATGCATACACACCCATGCAAGAACGCCATAATGAGGCACATGCACAAACCAGAATCATCATAGAGCGTGTGTTCAGGATGCTGAAATCACGGTTCCGGTGCTTGGATACATCTGGTGGAGCCTTGCAGTACTCTCCAGGCACGTGTGCCCACATCGTCATAGTATGTGCCATGCTACATAATATGATCCTGCGGAAGCAGCTGCAGCAGGGACAAAATGGTGAAGGCCCTCATAGCCCACCGCAATTGCCAAGGCCAGTACAGGCACAGAGGGATTCAGACCATGAACACACTGTGCCAGCCCCAGTAGGCAGACGGAGGCATGCCCAATATGCCTACGCCTTGGCAAAGAGGGAACGTATAGCACATACTCTGACCATGTAGGCCCCTACAGACTGACACCTCTCCACCTGCACACACAGTAAAATGGATGGCACACAAATATGACCACCTGTAAATTGTAATGTATAGGTGGCCCAATGTGTGACTCCTACATAGGCAGCCCTCAAACATTGTAAACACAACAGCCAGTGGAACACGGAATGCCAACACCTGAACAGTGCATAAGTCTTACAGCATATGGTGGTGCTGTGTGCCTGTCACGTTCCCCGCCAGATATATATATATATATATATATATATATATATAAAATATATATATATAGATATATATATATATATATATATATATATATATATATATATATATATATATATATAGATATATATATATAGATAGATATATATATATAGATATATATATATATATATATATATATATATATATATATATATATATTTTTTTAGACATTCATAACATCTTGGAGGTACAAATAAATAGGATACCGCCAACCATGGAATGTGTAACATACCGACATGCGTAACCACGAGGCTGAAAGACCGATAGAACACAGTACCGGAACAGTACATCCGCGAGTAATAGTATGATGATATGAAGGGACGGTTAGTCACCGCTGATGGTGTCGCGGTCCACGTAGATACTGTGTTCAACTGTGTCTGTGAGTGCCGTAGTCTGTGTAAGTGTGTGTTGAGGATGCCGTGTGCGTTTCTGTGTGACTGTAATGTGTGTGTGTGTCCGCAACATGTGTATGTTGGTGCCAAGTCAGAGGCAGATCAGTATGGTAGGTGTGGGTATAGCTAGCCGTAGGCATATGGTTACTACCTGTACCACAGTAGGAGGGACATCCACACCCTGGGCAGGTGTGTCCTGACATAAAACAGTACAAAGGGCAAATGTCCGAGATGGTAGGACATAAATATGTCCCATATATAATGTAACAGTCGTATTTAATAGTTATGCCTGTATGTAAGAAACTTAAATGTTACATGCAATATGATAAGTAGCCAAAGTCACACAACAATAGGTATGTAGTGAGGATAAAAGTATGTGCTACCTGTGTACTGACCGTGGCTACATGTTGGCCTGTAAACACCGCTTTGTGTCCCGCAAGTGTCCAACAATGACCATATGATAAGGTGGCAACCCATGGCAAACAGGCTCTTTTAACAACACAACCACAATGACTGCAAATATCTGGGACAGAAATACAAGGGATAACTGTCACCTACACATATCCCCTGATATATCGCTGCAATTACGGAGGTATACAAGTAGCAAGCTCACCTGCAGACGATATAGAAACCAATTAACAATGGCCCAACGGACAATCCCGTAACATAAGTCTACTAACTGTTAGCTCTCTAATTAGGGACTGAGCCCACACACATATATACGGATTATATAGAAATGCAAGGCCCACAAACCGTATATGTTACGTACAACCACCAACATCCCACACACTAGAAACTAAAGCAATACAAACTGTAATAGCAGCACAAACATCCAGTCAGTCAATTACATCTGCAGAACCCTCAACATACCATGTGAGAGACACAATTAAAGGCGACATGCAAAATTGCAGGCGTTGTATAATGGAACAAACAGCCATGTTACAGGTTTTGATTGCAATACTCTGTTATCAGACATCAGGATGACAGGTACACCCACATGTAGAACCAAATACTCTACCTGTCACACACAATCCACGGGGGACATGAATCCAAACTATACTTGTCTCCATGCATAGCAGTTGCAGTTACACATAACAAAACACAATACAGACCGTCTCCCCGAAGGTAGGGCAACTAGGCAACGCCCAAGTGGAGAATCCAATTATACCCCACTGTCGCCACGTAATTGGTGAATGGAGTAGCTGCACAGCTGATATGCAAGTAATTAGTCATTCACCAACACCAATTGGCGGGAAGAATCCACATGTTTCAGGTATCGACGTATATAAGGATGACTTGCCAGACATTCAAACCGTATGCTCATACCGAATAACAGTTGAAACACTGTGAGAGAGATAGAAATGAAATGCCGTAATGACAACAAGGTATGTAGAGCACCCGATATGTAAGGTTATGTATAGCATGATCTGTATTAATTAGTTTTACTGTATGTATAGCCTGGTTTGCATTAATTAAATGTGTCCGCAATGTATAAAGTGGGGAAAGGTATTTATGTAGTGATGTCTTGCTGAGCATACTAACGCTTGTAGAATCTGTGTGTCCAGCAGTGGGACACAAGGTACACAGCACAGACACCACAAGGGATGCTACATGAGGCCATTAAACAGAACAATGCCATACAACCCGCCAAAAGTGGTAGGGTATGTCCAACAAGGACGTGCCATAGCAGGGGATAGTATATGTTGATATACTGTCACAGCACACATGTGTATGGGCATATAACGTTAATGACATATGTAAGGTGGTCCCGCTGAGCAAGTATGCTTTGCATTATGGGATACTATGTGAAATATGTGTAATGTATAGTATTATAGGTAGATATGACAGATATTCTACACAGCATAACAGGCATATCATGCATACCACAGGTATCATCTATTGGTATGTACAATAACAGGATACATATGGCCAGTAGGTATGGGACATAGTAATAGCATGATAGCTAATCTAAATGGAAGGGCTGTCAAGTAACCATGCACAAAGGACATGTAATAGCTGCACAGTTGCATAGTGGGGTACTATGCAGTCTGGCAAGTCCATGTGTAAGCACAACTACAGTGTTCACACTAGTGGCACCTCTCCAGGGTAGAGTCCTGTAAAGAGCAGAGCCAGGTGTCACCTGCACCACTGCACAGTACAGCCACTGCAGTGATCCCAGGCCTACATGTGTCTCCCAACCACCAAGGGAGGTATCACATGAACAGTGCTACTGAGTGTCCCTGCGTGATGTACATAGGACTTATGTTCCACAGTATGGTGAGTGTCCGGTTTGGGAATGTAACCCAGAAGCACATCCCACTCATTGTGGCGTGTGTGCACATATCCATGAGCATGTTGCTCACAGTGGCCTCTGCTTATGTTGCGTATGAGGAGTATATCCATCAATAATGTTGTGGACATGGGCCCTGTCTGATCAGCAGAGGTCACCCCTGAGTATGTAGTATGCAAATGTGTACAGATGTGGTGTCCGTAGTGCAGCCGCATATTTAAACTGTTGAAGCTCAGTAAACGTCATGGCATGTTAATGTTGTGGCATGTAAAGCTGTAGCTGTTGTGTAAGGTACACCCTAAATGGGGTGGTGTACCTTTGAATGTGTGTAGATGTTTTGAGTTCAGAGGTACAATGGGTGCCTATGTACCAGTTACACACCCAGTACAGATAGGTGTGGCCATGTAGGAGAATATCCACGCCACAGTGGCAATACGGTAACCACAGGGGTGGGTGCGATATATGTGTGTACTGCAAACATGTACAATGTGATATGTATGTAGGGGACTACCATCCATGTGATAGTCAGTGGGTGAATGGTGTAATGCAAAGGTGATGTGCATGCACCTTGTGTCATGCAGCTTGATGCCATGATAGTCATATTATGTATCTGTCACAGCAACACCCATATGGTTGGAGTCAGTATCAGCTGGTGGAGCAATCATGGCACTTGGTATGTAGGGGTTCTAAAGCTAGGCAGGGAAAGTCCCCTGTGCCAGCCTGTTCCGCAAGGAAGCATATACTGAACATGAGGGGCCCTATGACTGAGGACGATGGTATGCCAAAGTACCTGACATGTAGTAGGTACTATGGTATGCTGGCCTCACTGTGTGTCCTGTCCATGAGCCACATAGCATAACATCCTGAGACACAGGGTACGATGTGCAGGTGGATGTGTATGTTGTCAATACCAGAATGGGGAATGGTGCTGAAAGGCAATGAGAGGACAATGTAGGATGTGTGGACTCCCGTACCATCAGCAACTGCCCTGGTAACTGTATGAAAGGAGTCCACCATGTGTAGGGACCATGCTCTGGCCTTAACAAGCCCAACCCGGGTGGCAGCAGAGAATGGGAGACCAACAATGTCTCTGAGAATGACGTCCTTGATGATGTGCCCCATAGCCATGCAGAACAGTCCAGTCAGGTGTGTAGGACTATAGTCCTACTCGTGCAATGTGGTGCCACCTGTGTGTAGTGTGATAAATGCTGCTGTGTGCCATTCAGGGTCTACAATGTCTGAAACAAGGCTATTACTGAATATGGTGGCCTAGTGGGGAGACATGTAATTCAGAGGTTGGTGGACATCACAGCCTGGGATGTTGGAAGGTGACATGGGGCCAGTGTCCCAGGACATATAGAGTGTAGGTCAGTACTGTGTAGGTGTGACCACAGGGACACCACAATGTTCATGTATGGATTGCGGCTCTGTAGTGAGTGAGAGGGTGTACTGTCAGCATTGAATCCATCCTCCAGCATGTTGCCAACAATACCTAGGTCTGCAATGTTCCTGAGTGATGTTGTATGTGACAGCAGATGTGGGTGTTGCCATCGAATACTGACATACCACCATAATGCCTGGTGGTACACCCCGGAATGTGTGGCAGTCATGTTTACATAGCTAGTCTTGGAGTATGTGATGAGGGACCCTGTGGCCCCACCATGGCTGACCAGTGAGCCACCCCACACATGGGAATGTACACCACTGTGCAACAGCCTACACCTGTTGTTGTACATCATATGTCCATGGAACATGACCACCAGAGTGGTGTCTGTTATCTGGTGTGTACCATCATGGCTCTGTGTGGAATAGCATGATCTATGCAGTTGTGTACATGCTAATTAAGTGCACTGGGGTATGTGTCAGCATTTGTATGTGCATTGTCCATCTGCACGGGTGTCATGATGTTAACAACCGCTGTCAGCAGACGTCTGTAGTAGGTGTTGTAGTACACATGTACTGTGTGTGCTGTGATGGGTGTGTTGCCGGGATGTGGCTAACAAGGTAGATTAGCATATGTTCGGAATCCACCAATGAGGGGATAACCCCAGGTGTGTAACACCAGTCACATGGTGGTAGTGTTCATGCCAAGGGTAATGTAGGTCTTCGAGGTGGTGTGTATGTGTTGATCCAGCAGAGCGTAGGGTATGACTCATGGATGTGTTGGTACATGAGTGGCTATCCCAATGAAGTGTGGGGTAGTGTCAGTCACACATCAGTAGTAGCTGAGGCCCACTGTCCACTATACCACCATAGAAGGTATGTTACCCGTGGGGTATGATGTTGACTCTGTCGCTTGTTACAATGTGTATAGCGGTCCCAGACACAGTTAGTTGCACGTGGAGCACCTCTGATGCATTGTGCTAAGCAACTTGCCAGGATGTGTGCAAAACATAGTGGGATATGGGAACCCCTCAGCTGGGGGTGTGCCGGTCCAGGTATGTGCCTGAAAGGTATGGTCCGTCTATAACCTGTCATTGCAGGTGTGCTCTGCAGAGTCTAGAGGCAGGTCCCAGTCACTGCAGAGATGTTTGAGTGGTGCATTATAAGGTGTGCCTTGCCTGCGTGCGTCACAGAGGAAGATGCAAGCAATGTGTCACATGACCCCATGTCGCGCATGCCAGTTACCGCCATGCCGGTGACAGTTATTGGAAACTGTGCAGGACAGGCAGTATAGAAGCAGCAAGAGCCTTACATGTGAGCTGTACATGTGAGCTGTACTCCCAGGGCCGACAGGTGCAAGTCCTCTGTGCCACAGCATTGTGTTTCACCAGGATAGTCATAGCGGACAGATACCACATGCCTGTGGAATGACAATAGGAGCATAGGCAACTGTTGAAATGACACAGTCGGTCATTGTACAGTGGAATCGTGTCCGGACGAATGCAAAATGCTCCCCAGGGCTAGGCCCACACCCTCAGGGCTATAAGACTGGTGAGCTATTGCATGTCTCTGCACACGTAGTCTGTGAAGTGGCATCACAGAGCAGTCACACTAACATGGAGAATGACAGACATATCGTACCTGGTGAGGTGTGGCATGGGTGCATAGGTTATGTTGCAGAAGCAGTTACCCGACAGCAAGATGTAAACGACTAACGCCTTGTGTAGCCTGCTGTGTGGAACTGCAGTGTGACACCCTACAGAGTCAGTTATGACTGGTGTGTTGTGAATGTTATAAGACACTATTGGCTGTATGTGGTGGGCACACATGAGTCTGTGGGCTATAAGCTGGTGATGTTGTCTTCCATGATGGGGGCTACCTCTGGTGCCTACAGTGAGTATGGAGACGTACTGCAAAGGTTGTCCTCGTAGGTGTGGCCAGTGGTGTAGATCATGTGAGACTATGTGATGGGTGGAGTGTGTTGCGAATGTTACACATCCCCAAATGACTGTCAGGTGCAGTCAGGGTTGGCGACAGCATTACTCCCAGCCATAGCTGTCAGCCTCCTGTCCCCAAAATGAGGAACATTTGCCCTCATGTGTGACAAATGGGTGAACTGTGGAACACTTACAACTGGCTTACTAACAGCGTCAACTAGGAAGGGCATATGATGGCTAAAATAGGCTGGTCTTACGTATAAAACAGATATTCCAATGAATTAATATGATTCACATCTATTTAGCCATGGCTAGCAGGTAAACTATGTACAACAATGAATGTGTGACAGACCCTTCCAATGTGGAACCTTGAGGAACATGCACCTTTTAGAACCCCAAATGAGGTACGTTCCCCGTAATGAGGTACACCTGAGAGCTATGAGCCCAGCACGGCTGCAGACGTGCATCCCCCACAGGCTGTAGTGCCATATGTTGGGAGGTGAGCAGTGAACGTGTACATGAGACAATTGCTCTATTGCCACATGTATGACATATCCCTCATATAGACAGGCAGTAGCATTGGTATGTGACAGTTGGACATGCCTGTATATACAACCATGTCCCACAGGATATGTGCGTTACGTGTGTACAACAGCTGTCGTACCTTAAGCAAGCTGGGAAGTGTAGGACAGCCAGTGTACCTGTGGGAAATGGTGTGGAATGGGCGCTATAGTAATCAGTAGCTCATGACATGCTCACATGTTCTGAACAAGTGCCTAGCATGACCATACAATACAGATAGGGTGTTGGATAATATCAACCCACAAGTGGTGATGACAGTCATTTAGGGTGGCACCGCACTACAACCCTTCTGAGTATGGTGTGCATGTCCATGAACCATTAGCATTGTAGATGTTAGCAGTACAGATGTACAAGATAGCACGGATATCTGATTACAAATACCTTTGCATGTCACAGGAGTGTTCCACCAGTGGCCTGTTGACAGACTCACAACTACAAAAGGTGCAAGAGTGACATGTGCACAGCACATCAGTGCCAGATACAGTAGAACAGGGTTAATGTGTTGTACCCCACCCTCATTGTAGCCCATACCACACAGACAAATGTTAGGCATCTGTGTATGTAAGGCTGTGAATGGCCATGACCTATCAGTTTAGCTGTGTCAGTGTTGTGAACAACATACAGAATGGGCTGTGTGTGTGAGGTGTGTGACATATGTGCACAGTCTGATGGATGATACCAGCAGTGTCACCGCTATGTGAACATCCCTGTACCCATAAACTACTACATAGGCTGTGGTCAACATTATGGACACTGTGTAAGGGATGGTGCTGTGCAGTGCACCCCCCCGACATGGTGACGTCTCCAGGCCCCTTAGGTAGTCATCTGAGGTACCCATGTCATGTCAGGGTGCCATCCATGAGCACAGAGATTACTGGCCAGGCATATACAGCACTGTGGTGACCAATATTGGATCACATACCACCTGTAAGGGGTAATGGCTATGCATGGATGTGCCTTCACAATCCACACCTCCACTATGCAGCATGCTGTCTACCTTGCAGAAGGACATTTGCTACACCATGATGATGGACATGCTACATGTCCATATCCTGATCTATATGACATATGTCATGGACAGCCACCGTCCTAATACTAGGACCACCACAGGCTGGACAGATCCCTGTGCCATATATGTGACATACTCCCGCCATACCATACAACCCTGTCCATCAAAGCTGCAGATGTCATCCCAGTCATACATGGTGTGATGGCCGCATGGTAGATGTACTATCAACTGACTGGATCAGTAATGTGGCACTGATGCAGCTTGCGGTGGCACAATGGCCATCTGTAACAGCGTGGAAACCATGCCCGCACATGCTATGGTTGATGACCATCCCTGCAAATGTCGTCTGACTATCCATTGTCCCATGTCTATCACATGTGTAATACAGGCGATCCGTGTCAGGATGTTGAACAGTTGTACAGTGCTGTGTAGATGTATATGGCAAAACACATGCATGTACAGGTGTCCATGCGTATGTGTGCATTGTCACTGCTCAAGTCCATTACGGCTGTGTCTGTGTTGATATGTGACATATACACAGCATCCAGGTCAACAGTAGTACCGTGGACACATCGAGGCATGTGCAGATAGGTAAGAACAAAAGTGCAGGCAAATAGACATGCCCACAGCAAGACAGCATTTACATGGAGTATGAACACTGTAATGAGGTGACACACATATATATGGTGATGATATCCAATGCATAATGGGTGTGACATGTGTGACACAAACACGTCAGTCGTGTCAGTGTCATGATGCTTTGCAAAGATAACTGTGCAGATGCAGTAGATGTCATAGAAATGTATGTGCAGCAGTATCTCTGTACATCTCTGAAACTGTGACCTGTCACCCTCATTATGTTTTACAGATAATGCCCCGTACACGCCTCCCAGCATACATCCACCAGGGGGATGATGTCCTCATCCCACAGCTCCATGATAACTATGACTTGTTGTTCAGCCATGTGCCACCGCATGCCCAGCAGCAGGATGACCTGTGGCAGGATCTACACAGGAGGGTGAACGATGTGGGTGGCCATAACCACACCTACCAGCAGGTGCGCAGACACTGCACGGACCTGATACGACATGCAAAACAGCGTGCCACTGCAATCGCCAGGGAACAAGGTGCAACAGGTGGTGGGCCACCAACCCAGCCCCCACTCACACACACTGAGGAGCTACTGACCAGTCTGGGGACACCCAGGGAACAGCATCCAGAAACACTAGCTGCCATCGTGGAGGTGGGTGTCTCCCAACCAATGAGCCTGGAGTTGCCTGGTAAGTCAGTAATGCACATAAGGCTATTATATCCCATGTAGTTGCATGTGTCACTGTACATTATGTAAAGTAACAACATATGCCAGGTATGTGGACACACATGCTGCATACTACAGTATGCTACGTTGTGTATGCACACATGTGCATACTATATGCTATTACACAGGTGAATGTGTTCACATGCACAGTGCAACCTGTGGCTGTCATACAGTCATGGATAATGTTCATACTGGTGTGTCACCCCTATACAGGTATCTCTGGCGTGCCGCACAGACATGGGTCCATTGCAGGTGAGACTGTCATCAGTATCAGGCATGTTACAGTGTAGATCTATTTGCCATGTGACCAGTTAACACTTGCACACCTGATGTTTGTTCCAGTCATGATATGCAGGTTGCACCACCATGCATTCACACATGCCACCCATGTGCAATATATACAAACGTAAAGATTCACAGACTTGAAACCACAGTACTTGTCATTGCGACATGTGTGGTCAGCTGTGCATACAACAGTGGAGGTGTTCTACAATGGAGGCATATGTAGTATGCATTGGAACAACATGTGTCGTACTCACACAGTACCACACAGTGAGCTGTGATATGGGCAGCCCACAAGTGTCACCATTGTGTCATATGCCCCTGCATTGGGTGCACACATTGTGATGTGCCACCTGACATGTCCCAGACATGTAGTGTTCTGTCTGCAATATTGTCACACTATCGCATGACCTATACCCCACATACCAAACATACAACCCGTTGTCTGCATAGCCCTGTGGATTGTGACATATCTGACATGTATGGGTGTATGTCATATGGGACCACACAGACATGTGGAGAAGATGCCCATCACACACAATTGGCCAACACATGTGCACATATGGCCATGGGGGATGGCCAGAGACATGTAGCCACACAGTACTTGGGATGTGTATACACCCTGTTGCACATTGTCCACACATGGTCCAATTATAGCCTTAGTTGACCGATTATACAGTTGATGTGGTACACTGGACAACCTAAAAGCCTGTGCACAGCTACTGGAGGTGTCACTAAAGTCTACCATATACGATCTGTCGAACATCACAACTGTGTTGCAGTTATGGCTATGCAATGTGTACATATTATGCATTCTACAGCAACATACATGCCTCATGTTGCCATGCAATGGCATAGTGTCTGTACTTCACACTGTATAGCAATGTAGACAGCTCACACTACCCTCCCATGCTCATGCACATTTGCTAAACATGCATTCTATCTGTAGGGCATACACACAACACTGCAATGTGAAGCCCATTATGATGCTGTACATGTGTCAGGACACCATTGTGTCAAACATGTATGCATGTTACTGCACATGTCAGCAGATTACATGTCAAGGTCACGTCAGCCATGTGTACTGTTATCCTGTTCTGGGCCACATGGTGTATCACGGGGATGCATGCATACTACCATGATTGTGTGAACTGCATGGCTACTGATATGACACCTGCTTGCTGTAGTGTGCACCTCAGGGAGGTATGCTTACTAACACTATTAATGTCTGAGCTGCATGCCCTCTGCTGTATCACAGGCATGCTGCATGCCATCTGACAAATCACATGCATGATGTGTCTGTGTGTGTCTGTGTTTGTGTGTCTGTGCGTGTCTGTGTGTGTCTGTGTCTGTGTGTGTCTGTGTGTGTGTGTGTGTGTGTGTGTGTGTGTGTGTGTGTGTGTGTGTGTGTGTGTGTGTGTGTGTGAGTCTGTGTGTGTGTGTGTGTGTCTGTGTGTGTGTGTGTCTGTGTGTGTGTGTCTGTGTGTGTGTGTCTGTGTGCATGTGTGTGTGTGTGTGTGTCTGTGTGTGTGTGTGTGTGTGTGTGTGTGTGTCTGTCTGTGTCTATTGTACTTTACAGTATTTCTTTGCATTCACAGGTGATGTAGGTGCATTACCCTCCTGCGGTCCATCTGATGTTAGTGTCCCCACAGATACTAGCGGTGATGAACATTTGCATGAGGTACAGGCAGGGTTGTCAGGGGCTGAATCTGTGCCAATGGTTACCATCCCAGCTATGTCCCCCTCTTCCCCGACACAGTTCTGCTGCCACACATACCGCATCACCGGTGGCCATAGAGGAAGGACAGTCAGCGTCTGTTGGCATGGAACAGGAACGTGTGGTGGCTACAGAAGGTGTGTCTACACACCATGGTGTCAGTGTAATGACTGCAGATGTGCCACACAGGCATGTGGCCGGTGCTGCTCGTAGGAGGACCTCTGGCAGACATGCACCTGCAGGACAGAGCGCAGCAGCTGGTATCACCAGACGCATGTTCCAGACTGTAATGGTGGCACAGGCACGTGCTGAACGGCAGAACAGAGAAGGGCAGAGGCTGCAGAGGGCTGCTACCCATACCCTAAATGACAACATCCAGGCATTGGCAAATGCTCAACAGCAGATTGCTAATGTTCTGGATAGGTGACTAGGTGAAATGGTCAGAATCCTTGACCGAGGCATGGCAATCTGCGAGTGGGAGCTGTCTGTGCTGGAACACCTGGTAGGAGTGAGGCGTAGGCCACGTGGACATAGGCCAGCAACACCACCTAGTGTAGGTCGACGTGAGCGTGCCACCTCACATGCCCGCTCCCATAGTGCCGGTAGCAGTAGCAGTGCAGCTGGTGCTGTGCTGTCAACACCAGGACACAGCAGGCCATGTGGACGTGGCCCTGAACGGTCTCAGTGGGGACACGGTTCCAGCGGACATGTGTCGTCGGACAGTAGCCACTCTGTACCTCCACCTGGTAGTGCCCGTGCAACCCCAGGCAGGCACAGGTCACGTGGCCATGGACGGACACAGTGAGCTGTACAACCTGCACTGTACAATCTGGGGCTGTCAATTATACCCCATGTAGGCATCACAAATGGCAGAACTGTGTACACACATACACACAAACACAACTGTAGGGCTCCACAACATCCACATGCATTCTGCACAGACATGTCCAGTCAACTCACTGGCCATTACACACACACATGATGTTATCCATTGGTGCAGCCTATGCCCCTGACAAACATATCACCCTGGGCATATGATGAAGCCTGTGCCGCATCCCTGTCATCCACACCATCGGTGCAGGGTTATGCACAAATATTCTGATGCACAGGGTGAACAGCATAGTGAGAGGTGTATGTAATACCTGTGTATGCATAGTGAGGGATGTGTATGTTGCAGTGGTTGTGTGTGAATACTGAGTTGTGTATGTGACATAGGTTGTGTACTGTCGACATGCACCAGTCATACCATGTAGTGCAGGTGCAGCATGCATTGTAATGTGTTCACAGTATGTGTCTCGGTTACATCTGTAGCACCATGTTGGTTGTGATACCCTTGTTCCCTCCTATGGTGTACTTGCATGTGCCTACAGGTAGCAGTGTTTGCAGTCCCCCACGTGTAACTGTGGAGTACACACAGGCACGTCTGGCAATATCAGCATGCTACATGTACCCTCATCCTGACTGTTGGACACACCAACATGACATAGATGTCCGCACATATACTGCACCTGACACATGTGGTCAGTGCCACAGGCTACACTGGACAGAGACGTGACATACATAGCAGGACACATTACAGGTATGGTGACATGGTGCAGGGGTTGTACACAGCGGCCTGGCCAATGATGATGTGAGGTGTCACTTGGTAGCTGGAGGCCACACTGTGCAGCAGTAGGACCCTGTAACAGTACGTGAACATGGCCACATTCACGGGGTGTACACCACTATAACGCACACCCCATAGTGTGCAGCTGGGGACCCTTGCCTGTGTGGTCATCACCCTCACAGTACTATGCACCCACACAACGTGTCACAGAGAAGGGACATGCACAGGTAGCCAGTATGGCTGGGACCTATGGCATCAACAGGGTTGTGCAATGCATCACCATTACGGGTTAGTCACCACGTGGGGCTAGTGATAATTTCCCACTGTATATTAGCATACACACTCACACCAAGCACCAGACATACATACAGACACACACGCACTGTGGTGACCACACATGTGTATACGGACAGCCGACGTGTGTGATGCACCTCACCGGCGAACGTCATGCTTCCCACACTGACATATGTACAGATCTCTACAATGGTGTACAGGGATGTGTAGCAACTGGGACATATTCCCTGCGATATGTGGCATCCCTGGTCACACATTCGGACACACATGGCAGTGCCGGGAATGATACACCTGCCATATGATGACACATTTGATGGACATGCAGCGGTATTGATTGCATTATGTGTACCAACGCTATATCTGGCAATTGTGCTGCTATATGCACATGGGAGGTTGTAGGTGTTACAGGTGCCATATGACATATAGTTGTTAACACCTGACCGCTGTGTATGCATTAGGTCAGCACCATCACGTAACAGTGACATAGCGTACAGTTAGCACATGGCATGATAGGATGGTGTGTGACACAACTGTGAGCCACCCCCTGCACACATACATCTAGACAGGTGGTTCACCACATTATGTACACACATCCCTCCATACATGCTGTTCGTATGTCACCGTATACAGATGTCAATGATGGGTCTGCATTGCGTCTGCATGTCGTAGGTAGGTGCAACTATGTTACGGACATCGGACACTGCACATGCATATTTGCTGCATGCACAGTACAGATGTCACATGTGTCTCCTGTTGCCATGTTTGTATGCATTGCTATTGTTGGACATGTGTGTTGACATACATAACGCATGGACTGCGGTATGATATCACGGGTGTCACAGGCGACCAGTACAAGGGTATGTGTCCCGGTCAACACTGCTACCCCCTGTAGTGTGAGCATTCAACAGACATGGGCCCACCTTCAATTCGCATGTGTAGCATTGATTAGGCCAGTGTTATGCACGAGGTACATCAAAGGCCATGTATGTATGTGTTGTGTGTGCAGTCCATGCACACATCCACACAATCACATGTATGACATACCCAGATGTGTGTTCATTGGTGTACAGCAACAGTCAGGTGTCACAGCTGTGTAAGGGCCATGGTATGTCTTGAGCCAACCTGTTCATGTATACTGGTATATTTGCAATGCATAACACCTGTTGGATCCCTGTTGGTACGTGTGTACTCTGCACAGCTGGTGTACACCGCTGTACAGCCCAGTGGTCATGTGTCACATGGTGTTGTAGGACCGTAAGGCTGTGTAGTGCTGCACCAACGACATGGTGCTGACGTGACAGCTACAGTGTACATTGCAGTGTGTACATGTGTGACCTGCACCTGTGACAGCTGTGATGACAGCTGTGTGTGTACAGGTCACTGCATGTGTGACTGACCTGTGCGTGAGGGCAGTTATACCTTACTGTGCTCTTCTGTGTGTACACTCCATCTGCATGCAAGATTGCCCTTTGCAACTGCTAAGTGTGTGAGCATGCCCAGTACGCCGTTGTGTAGATGGACACACAGTACATTCCACACTGCGCCCTTCCATGATTAGACTCCATGTGCATGCAAGATGGCCCTTTGCAACTGCTAAGTGTGTGAGCATGCCCAGCACGCCGTTGTGTAGATGGACACACAGTACATTCCACACTGCACCCTTCCGCGATTAGACTCCGTGTGCATGCAAGATGGCCCTTTGCAACTGCTAAGTGTGTGAGCATGCCCAGTACGCCATTGTGTAGATGGACACACAGTACATTCCACACTGCGCCCTTCCGTGATTAGACTCCTTGTGCATGCAAGATGGCCCTTTGCAACTGCTAAGTGTGTGAGCATGCTCAGTACGCCGTTGTGTAGATGGACACACAGTACATTCCACACTGCGCCCTTCCGTGATTACACTCCGTGTGCATGCAAGATGGCCCTTTGCAACTGCTAAGTGTGTGAGCATGCCCAGTACGCCATTGTGTAGATGGACACACAGTACATTCCACACTGCGCCCTTCTGTGATTAGACTCCGTGTGCATGCAAGATGGCCCTTTGCAACTGCTAAGTGTGTGAGCATGCCCAGTATGCCGTTGTGTAGATGGACACACAGTACATACCACACTGTGCCCTTCCGTGATTAGACTCCGTGTGCATGCAAGATGGCCCTTAGCAACAGCTAAGTGTGTGAGCATGCCCAGTACGCCATTGTGTAGATGGACACACAGTACATTCCAAACAGACGTGTGATACTAAGCGTGTGGGCATGGCCATTGACATCCTGTATAGCCATGGTGGTCATCCAGGCACCAGATGTCCAATTTCAATGTCACGATGGATGCCTACATTGAACACACTTGTTGCTCTTTCGAAGGGTGTACTGTCTGTGGCGCATCCCGTATCTATTTAGTGTTGTTGTGCTCCATAGATATTTAGTTGTCCCGATGACAGCACTGCCGTGTTTGTGTATGTCTACCTTGGGACAGTAATATGCTTTCAGACCGCTCACTCTCTAAACATTCCCTATCGGCATCTTTGCCTTTGCGGATGATGTCACCCACCTAGAAGTATGCCTCTGGGAGTGCTGTGTTCAGTAATCTCGGTAGCGCATTCTGTAAATGCGTAATGCTGTAGTGTGTTAGAGTAGGTATGTGTATGTTCAACTCCCGGCTCTTCCAAGTGTGTGTGTGTGTGTGTGTGTGTGTGTGTGTGTGTGTGTGTGTGTGTGTGTTTCCAGCTGCCTGGGGACACAGTAATGCTTTTAGATGCCTCACAACACATACATTCCCTATCGGCGTCTTTGCCTTTGCGGATGATGTCACCCACCTAGAAGTATGCCTCTGGGAGTGCTGTGTTCAGTAATCTCGGTAGCGCATTCTGTAAATGCGTAATGCTGTAGTGTGTTAGAGTAGGTAGGTGTATGTTCAACTCCTGGCCCTTCCACGTGTGTGTGTGTGTGTGTGTGTGTGTGTGTGTGTGTGTGTGTGTGTGTGTTTCCAGCTGCCTGGGGACGCAGTAATGCTTTTAGATGTCTCACAACACATACATTCCCTATCGGCGTCGTTGCCTTTGCGGATGATGACACCCACCTAGAAGTATGCCTCTGGGAGTGCTGTGTTCCGTAATCTCTGTAGCGCATTCTGTAAATGCGTAATGCTGTAGTGTGTTAGAGTAGGTAGGTGTATGTTCAACTCCCGGCCCTTCCAAGTGTGTGTGTGTGTGTGTGTGTGTGTGTGTGTGTGTGTGTGTGTGTGTGTGTGTGTGTGTGTGTGTGTGTGTGTATATCTATGTATATATATATATCTTTGTAATATGTATGTGGATATTAGCACTATTGAATGTGCTGCATTGTCTGTACATGTTCACCTTGGATGTATCTGAATGTGCTATGGCTCTGTGATAGTGCACATACTGTGTGCTGTAGTGATCCTGGGTTATAGTTGTGTAGTGACCAGTTATTTTGTTGCTGGGTATTACCAGGGACATTGAAAACAATGATAGTACAGCACCTTTAAACAGTCATGTGCACATGTCAGCAGCAGTCAGCAGTGGTTATTACGCTGGAGGATGACTATGGCTCATATACCTATGTATTACATGGCAATACTATGCAAATCAGGTTAACATTACTGACACCCGTTTATCCACAGGTTGTGATACAGATCACATGTATGTAAGTGTATACATTACCAGGTGCAGGAATGGACTATGGTTGAATGCATGGAGGGGTGTCCATGGCCAGGAATGGTGATCTGTACAGCCTGGCAGGTACAGTCTGTGACTGTCCCACAACCTCCAGTATATGGCTGACACATGCTGAAACAGTGTACATGCAGAGACACACATAAACCAAACAGCTAGGGATAACACATAACACACACACATTGCATCAACATTGGGCCATGCAATACCTGTTGTCCCTCACACATACACAAATGCATGCATGTTGATTGTCTGGTTCACTGACTGGCTCTGGAAATGAAACTACATACCCTGTGCATATAATGACACCTGTGCCACCTCTTGTAATGTGGAACATTGATGCAGGTACGGGCTAACATGGTGCTGATGCACAGGGTGGCTTCATAGCACTGTAATAATGTTACAATGTTGTTAACACAAAGTGTGATTTCCTTCTAGGTGTATGTAAACAGGCATGATAAATTCCAGCTATGATCATCAGTGTAGTATAGTGTACAGCACTGTTAATTCTGAAGATGTATTATCCATCCATGTGCCATTTGACTGACGTGTGTATTATTGGCAGCATGTGTTACACAGTGTGCAGTACGTGTGAGATGTGTGTAGTACAGATTCACATGTATCTATATGTGAACATGGTGAGGGTGCACTGTCTGCATCTACATGTATAGTGGACACATTGGAATGGTGACATGCCCTGTATTTCACACTGTTAACACATCATACTTTCTATTGGTGGCCAGTATGCATTATACTACACATATTGTTGTACTTGTCTACACATGTGTGATTGCTATGGCTTTACACGGTGCTGTGGGTGATACTGTTACTATCTGTCATAGTTTTGCATTATGGTAGTTGACACGACCTCAACAGTCTGAATTACCAATTGTTATATGATATCTTCACAACTGTCCCACACATGTAGGACACACAGTAGCATGTGGATCCTACATGTACTATACTATACCAGTTCACACTGGTATTGACCGCCACACATTGCTGGGACCATTACTGTTTGACATGTAGCCATGTTAGTTACAATCAAAGACAATAGGGATATTCCTGTCCACATCTGGGAATTCATACTGTGGCCTAGAATGCATTCTGCACATGACACAGTTAGTCTACACAAAGGTATCATACAGACAGATACATGTTATCCAACCCATGCTGTACACCTATTAGGCTAAATAGAGTCAGTTATCCACATTTACTACACATACTTTACCAACAGTAACACATAGGTATTACATCCCAATATGTATAATGGGTAACAATGTGTACATATAGATATGTGCTATGTCATTTGTCATTTGATATTTGCATTTACAATGGTATTGTGAAGTACATCACTGTATCACATATGCAATGAGAGTTCTGCATGCATATCCTCCAAGGTGGTTGTACAACTATGATGAATGTCCATTATTGACATACTTTGCTGTGTTTGAACTGTTCTGCAGTATTACACATACATGAACAGTCACTCACACTATGTATATAAACTGTTGTGTGTGTGTGTGTGTGTGTGTGTGTGTGTGTGTGTGTGTGTGTGTGTGTGTGTGTGTGTGTGACACAGATGACCTAGGCCACAGACAGTTCTGATACATGTAGTTGGCAAGTGCGGAAATGCTCCACCAGATGTGTCCAGGTACCAGAACTGTGACTTGGTGACACATACACATGCTAGAGTAAGGTTTCTGTACGTGCGTGTGCCTCATTATGGCATTCCTGTTCATGTGTGTGTGCATTTCTGATGTGTGTCATCAGCCACAGTTGAACTGCACATCCGGCATCCCCCACTAGGTGACCATGAGGGTTGTCCCCATTGCCAAATGTTTTGTACAGCTGCATCAGATGCCACATATCAGAAGCATTGCAGCTTCCAGGGCATCCAGCACACACATTCATTATTACGGGCTGGCCATCACACACAAACCGCCACTTCATGGAGGGGAAGCCCTTGTGGATGATGTAAGCCCTGCCACACTCACTGGCTGGTGCTTTGATGCATATGTGCGTGCAGTGTATTGCACACAGTACTTAAGGTATTCCAATATTGTGTGGAAATGACACATATTGCTGCCCAATACCTTACGGGAATTGGGGATATATACATCATCACTGACATGTGCTGACATGGCATTCATGGCCTGGTGCAGTACCCTGGATGCTGATGTTTGTAAAATCCACGTCATATCACCAGTTGATCTCTGGAAGGTACCTGTTGCTGGTATCCTTAGGGCAACACATACCTTGGTTTCCACTGGGATAGGTTTCCCTCTGTTGGGTCTGTGTGTGAGACATGGCCTGCACAGATCCACAATCTTCTGCAGGAGGTCTCTGTCCACTCTATAGCGCTCTACTATCTCCAGCTCATGTAGCCCATGGTAGTTTACACTGTGCCTGCACACTCCTCTCCGTCTACTCACTGTGTGATGCTGAGCGGCATTCACATTGGCACAACCCTCCACATGTTGCATATGTTGACGTATAATAGCAATGGCAGCCCCTAACATTATCTTGTCTCAGTTAAGCTTTTACAGTTTGCATTTCTCTTACTATACTACAGTGTTGCAGTGTGTCTGAGAATAACATGGTGGACTACTGTTTGTAGAGTTGTAGGTGTTGTGCTGTGCTGGCCTACTGTACTGGCTGTGTAATATACTCAGTCTGATTGTTTCCACCTGCTAGCTGTGGTAGTTCTCCTTGGTTAACTTACTGCTATTTGTTTACCTTCCTTTCTACTGTTTGTGTCCACAGTGAGCGGCGCCGCGCATAGGAGCACAGTGAAGTGCATATCCACTTCCACGTGCGCACACAGGCTTATACATGCATACAAACACTTACACTGGCTTACACAACATTACACGGCCTTCAACAATCTTACAGTAGCTTACTCGTTCTTCAAGTCGTGTACACAGGCTGACACACATGCACACATGCTTACTCGGGCTTACAGGCTTGCACGGGCGCAAACACACTTCATCAGGTTTGCAAGGAACTTCAGTGATATCCATGGCATACACCGTCAGTTTACTGACTTTACCTAGGATAACTCATAACACGCCTCTTCCACTGATGAGTCACTGACAGCAGACATGTGACTCACTGCTCCAATAAGATTACAGTGTTTTATACATACACACTCATGATGTCACCTATCTTCTACGCTGACAGTCCCCTTCACCTACTCTTACACTGTAGGGGCTTGGCCCATATGGCATGACAAATTGTGCTTCACTATCCTCAGCGTCAATTGCATAGGATTGCCTACTAATGCTTGGTTACATCTCTGAGTGTGTGCTTCCGCACATAGCAACCACTACTCAGTAGCCATGTTGTCTTCAGCTTGCCATTCCCCTGCATGATGCAATAACTTTTAACTGACATTACAATTTATATGTATATTTCACATATTTGTCTTGTTTTGTATGCACAGCGCATACTCGGAGATCGGGGGAGGACAACTAGAGTTTTATTGATTTCCAATGGGAATACATGCCACTGGCATTATATTTGGCCATTGGCATGCTTCTTCAACTAAACCATCCTTTATTTGCAGATGACATTGCTCCGTTTAGCTACTTGCAGAACGTTACTCGGTTAACATCCGTGTACATTTCTGCACATACCTCTACTCTTGCACGGACAGCTTACTGTTTCATGTATCGCATATTTTACATCATTTGCATAGCTTTCACCTACAAATGGGGTAATTTGCATATCCTAACATTGTCCGTGCAGCGTTGCTTGAGGGGCTGTGTTACACGCCCCTACAGGATATTGCTGAATAGCTCGGCGGACATCGTGCCTTGCTCTACTCTTACTCTACTCGTACACTGACCTAAGCTTCCTGAATCCTGGCCTAAGCTTTGATGTGTGCTAATATGTCTATTTGTGGGGTAGGCATGGCTGTAGGTATGTTTTGACCTGCTACGTCTGTCATTTATACAGAGCACCTCCCACTTTCATCATTTGTAGAGGTGACAGCCCTATAGGGACTATATGTACAGCTGTGACATTTGACAAGTCCACACATACCTGCGATCAATTCTAAACTGACTACTTCAGCACTTTTCATACCTTCAGATTTGTCTTGTAGTGGTATAGTCGATGATACTGTTTCCTATAACATGTATCTGTTTCTGATACAAGATATGTCATTTTATTACACCACTACACACAATATATGGAGAAATCACAGGCCAGATGCCATTACATTCCTTTTGTAGGACACACCCGCCCAGAGTGTTGTGTTCCTCACAAAAAACAACAGGTGCTGATCAAAACATATTCTGCTATCATCTACCTTATGTGTTCGCCAGTATTTGCGCTTTCCGTCAGTGGCAGAACTCACATGCATGTGTGGGAGACTGAACACTGTCTTGGGGACACTGCATAGCACCCTGAGGGACACATTTATGTTGTTTCTATTAACCTTCCACATTGACTATCACAGGGCATTAGTATTCATCCAGATTTGTCGAGATACATGCTTTTGACTTATACATGTTTTGTCATTTGTCATCACATCTTTCTTCACACCTGTCCACCTAATCGCACTAGTTCTTTACATTTATTTAGGTCAGGGTTACCTTCATACCTCTCAACTGTACAAATTTTGGGTAAATGTCCCTAACTTAGATGTCTGATTTTGTTCCGTTTTTAATAATATTGTGCAATGCCTTTCTGGTAATTTAGTGGGAAGTCATTTGGGACTGTGGGGTTAGACAATAATGACAGACATTTGTTATTTACAATTAATAACCCTCGAAACATTCATACTATTGACTGATCCATTATTCTATCCACGTTCTGACTTTGTAAGAGGAATATTTGAGATATTCCCTATTTGTACTTATTTTAAAATGCCTTTGTCCAGATGTCTTATTCTGATTGAGAGGTATGGTTACCATCTTATTCGTACACATGTACGTCCATGATAATCGCTTACACGACACTAATATAACTCCCTACGTCTTCCCCCAATAGTTAACATGATATCCGGTAGATGGGTTCTTCATTTTAGGAAGTTAGAGGCGTCTGCTATACCCACATAGGTATATTAATCACTCCCATGGGGCGGACCTCATAAATCTGTGCCAACCAACACCTAGGCACCTAGGCCCATTATTGCATACCCATGATTCCCAGACCTGACACCCCTCCACAGTAGTCATAACACATATTTAATATGAGCGATAATGAATTATGACGACACTTCTAAGCACTATCCACTCTCCGCATGTCGGTACATATGTCTTACATTCTGTCAACCCATGTGTTATTACACTTGCACAAGCTACTGTTGCATGTACAGCTATATTGTAGTTGTGGATGACACTTCTTTGCGGCAATCATTACAGGGCTGTGCATTTATAGATTCACTATTTTTGGAGTCCTGCAAAGGACACCTATATCCATGTTTAAAGAGTAGAACTTACAGATCTAGCACACTGATACTTTCCGGGCAGTAGTTTTGAGAGCAGCAGTGTATTTACCTTAATTGCATGTCTGTTATGTGTATCCATACTAGCTATGGTGTAACCTATTTATGTACATGTGTTATATCTACGAGGACATTTGTTCATATGTTTGTTAGGTATATATCAATTGATGTTGTATGTGTTTGAGTGTATGTATGTATGTATATATATATATATATATATATATATCTGTACATTCTTTATTTCATATATTTATTTAGTTTAAGTCTGTGGATATATATATCTATACACAAATGTATATATCCATATATAGACATTACGTGTAGAAACCAGCATTCATTTGCTATGCTGTGAGCGGATTACACACGCAGGCACTTGCATTTCCTTATTGTGGGTTACGCAGGCACATGCATATCCTTATTGTGGGTTACATATGTTTACTAAGTCTTTGTGCTTACATGGGCTTTATTACTTGTGACAGTACCAGTAAAATATCTCTAATCTGGTTAACGGACATATGCGAAACACACGTTCACCTTTACATATTTAAATGTCTGTACAGCACAGACGCATTCATTACACTTTAACATTATATGTGCTGTAGTCGTAGCTGAACCGGGACTGCATTCACGTTGGCCGGATGCTGTAACCACTATAAGTTTGGTGTTCTGACTCATTTATATGCATACCCATAGTACATAGCTACATTAACATATGCCTCACAGCTTCACTTACGTCACAGGCATCCATTCTCCTGCTGGGAAAATTGCGGTACTACATGTTACACATTCCCTATTCCCTACTGCTCTGGACCCAAGCTGCATATTTAATCACTGCAGGGATATTCAGAACCCAAAGGCTTATAGTCCTGACACATACAGGTCTTTAATTGTCAGGGTGTTCATGTGGTGATCTGGGTTTAGGCTTGTCTGCCTGGTGAACGGAACTGCCCTGACCGTGTTCAAATGTCAGACAAAGCACATGGACAGGGTTTGTCCATTTTAAACATTTTATCTGTGTTTACAGACACAGGTGTTTGGGCACCTGTCAGCAGCTTATGATGTTGGCAATACATAATATGGGTGGGGGTGGTTACAATACATAATCCAAGGTGAGTGGTGTTCCCATTCACATTTGACTATTTCCTGTATTCATTCTTACGAGGGTTATTATTTTGCACATGACTATGAATTAACTACAGGTATGCAGTAGTACAGTCAACATATGTGACACTTTGTTACAGTATAAATGTACGGAACTCTGTAATACTGGGGACTACCCCACATCCTTCACAATATTTCATGCTTATGTACATACTATCATTCAGTGAACTTTCGAAGTTTGTGAGAGCAGTAATTACATCTGTCCCTATTTGTCCACCCATCCTTTTAGGCTTTGTCCAGGTTTTGTTGCTGTAATAGGTTGGGAGGTGGTGTCGGTATATGATTGAGTTGAATATATACTGTCGATAATTCAGTGGGGAGTAGGGTTACCACTTGTTCCTCTTTGCGAGGGGAAGTCCCACTTTGGACAGTTGTGTCCTGCGACGACACCTAAGACATGGCAACTGTCCTATTTTTTAAGACAATAATATATTTCTTATTTTCTTTACTAGTTGCATGATACAGGTATTTTGTATCTGGTACACATAACTATTATTTGGGATAGCATAAGCTATTCAAATGCTATGGAATAACCTTTTATCTTGGCATACACGTGTAATTCTGTCCTTTGCACTGGCCGGGGGTATGTTTTATCCTGCAGATTCTCACATTTCTACAAGGGATGTCCCACCTTGACCATCTGAACAGGTGGCAACCCTAGTGGGGTGACCTGCATGGTGGACAGCTGTTACATCCTGCGTAGTATGTTTTGCATGTCTGTGTAGAAACTGAACAGTACCGTGACTACACATACATGTTTTGTCCAGATGTGTACAGTAAACAACTCTGAGGTTTCAACAGGTTACTTATCCCACGCGGGATGTACACACATTTTGCCGGAACATTAACGCGCGGGCATTTGGATTTACGTACCTGTGATGGGATGTTTACAAACGTGGGATACATATTTGCAATCCTGACACTGCCTAGGACAATACTTCCTACTACATATGGGGAATACTTGCTATGTGTAGGTGTACGGATGCGCAAGGATGGTAGCTGGATTTGGTGGACATTCAGACATGGGTGCGGGGTATGTGCTATACAGGGGTTGTTGCGTATTGCATTTGCATGCATGGGTTCTGCTTTTGGATATCCCGGTTCCGCATATGGCATCCTATGTGTATGTGACGGTTACGTTCATGTGTATAGCACATTTTAATATACATATGTTTGTGTGTGTTTGGTATACAATTTGGACTGTCAGGTTTCTTTACGGTTGTTATATAGCCACAACTGCAAAGCTGTGTACTATCACTACCACTGTGGGACTGCTGGTGACCATGCCCATGGGGCTAGACGTGTGCATTGGCGGCGCGCTGACATGATGCGCTTCACTTCCACTGGGTATAACTTCCGACAGTGCAGTACATTACGGACACACGATTTTAAATATCATTTGTTCCATGGACGGAAACTCATATTGTGTTGCGTGCATGCCTGTTTGGTTCTCCAGTTTGTGTGGCCGGAAACTGTCTTGCATGCTTTGCATACGTTTCATTATCCACGGACACTGATAGGTGCAATTACTATTGCAGGCAGGCTATAATATTCAGCAGTTTAGGTTGCTCATCGCCAGCCGGCATTGACACGCCTCCGGGCGCAGCTTAGTAACGCCCCATGCACTTGCGCACATGTCCTATGCACGTGGATGTGGAAGCGGCGCACCTTCATTAATATGCATATGGCACTACTACACCATTTATACGCCGCACGGCTGGCGCAGGCCTTACACCGGCCTTGCGCTGAGCTTCATGAATCCGGGGGTCTGTATTTTCACAGGAATATGCATTTTGCTACTGCATTGACTCTGAGTGGCTACTGTGGCTCATACCACTTAACTGGAGGGGGTGGGCATGACAATTAGTGCAGGATTAATGTTTCTACCAGATTTTTTTTTTCCATGAAGGCTGACACCATTTATAAATCTTGGTGAGGTGTTTATATTGGCACCAAACCATTAGTGGACTTAGTAAATAGCGACATTCTTTATGATAAAAAGTACTATGGAAGAATTATATTGGTACATTAGGGTTGCAGGGTTCTGAACCCATTTCTTATCTAGCAACGAAATTACAATCAGTTCAATTATTTAAAACAAAAAATGATCCCTTTTTGATTGTTGATGGCAGTTTCCTTATTTATAGCCCTCCACTTCAGTTTTATTGGGGGCTTTGCGAACTTTCTTGCAGTGACATTTGATGGGGAAGCTTAAGGTGGTGAGCTGCAGGTAGCGTCATATGGGCAGGACTTGCTTGGACAGTTGTCCACCTATCCATTTTAAAGTGCCAGTTGGTGGTATTATCAGGGTGCTGGAGGAGATTTCAAGCAGGTGAGTTTGCAGTTTGTTTTGTATTAGCTAGGGCTGCTGATTTTCAGGACAAGGCTAAAGGACAAGAGCACACTTGTGGGGGAAAAGCATGGTGGTGGAGTGACAGCCTCCCATGCAGCTGTGTAGTGCATTTAATGTTTGGATAGAGTTTCACTGTTTGTGATGGCACTATGAGGAGTGAATTCACTGCATGGAGACAGTCATTTCAGTTTAAGATGTCATATATGGGGGGGGGGGTGATACTTCAGAAAATGGGTAGCAGCTGCAGGAAGAATATTCAGTTAATACAACAAAGACAGGTTTTGGTGTCAGGCGTAGTGTTAGGAAGCAAGGTAACTCTACTGTGAAAGGGTTGTTAAGGAGTGGATTATGGTGGGAGTATTTTGGGTGCGGGATTATAAGGTCTTGGTACCATGGAGCTGATACAAAATGTGTTGCATCTATTAGTTGTGTCCCTGGTGTGTGGTACAGTAAAGGTGGATGGATAGGCATGGTGTAGTGAAACGCCTTCATTGTGTACACAATATTAAGGTAGCACAGCTGTATTATGCTTTCAGCTTACATTTACAGATATATGGATGGTGGGCATGTAGTGTGTTAAACAGTCTGCTCTTCTTAACTCTAGGTTCTTAGTTGTCGCTAGAATGGTGATTTTAGTTATCTAACTCAACTCACAGAGGGGTCATGGGTATTTCCAAAGTAATTTGGTTATAAAAGCCATGGGACTTGCAAGTTTTATAAAAGGACACCTGGAGCTTTGCTCCTGTGTTGTTTGCCTCATGTTTGTGTTCAGTTTCAGGGTGTTGTGATTGGTGGGCAAATTACTGTCAAATCACTAAGGCTTGCGATTTGAGGATGGTGGCAGACGTTTGACTTTCAGGCTTCCTACTTGTTCAAGGTAGTGCTATATATATATATATATATATATATATATATATATATATATATATATATATATATACATATATCTATATATATCTATATATATATATATATATATATACATATACATAAAGACAGTCTTGGCCCTTGTTGAACAAGAGACTTGCTGAGGGAGGGAGATAAGTCATCAAGAAACCTACATAGAAGATTCTATAAGTATGAAAAGTGTACTAATTGACTTCCCGACAGAGTAGCTGATGCATGGAACAGACTACCGAGCTACATTAAAGCAAGTACCAGTTTAGATAGTTAAGAACAGCATAAAGACTCATTATGGAACAATGTTTTGGTATATACTGGCAAGTTATGAGAGCTTTATTGCTCATGCTTGATAATTTTATAGGTATGTATGGCTCATGAGCTCTTTCCCACTACTTGTAGTGAGCGGACATTGCTACTGCCTAGCGGTGTCAGAACTGACTAAATTGTTGACAGGTCAGTGGGGTGATACAGATGGTGTGATGTTCCTTCACAGTGCCATGTTAAGGCAGTGTGGTGCTGCACTGGGTGGGGGGAGAGAGAGGGGAGAGGGGGGAAGTGCAGTGAGAATGAGCTTAGTAATTTGGAGGGACCATGCCCAGGTAATGTGTGCTGGGTGTGTTGTGTTTGCAGTTGGCCTTTGCCCAGCTCTTAGTTTTTAGTCATGACCAGAGTTTGGCTCAAAGTGGGCTGAGGTCTCAGACAAGGCAGCCAGCAGGCTGTAGATGGTGAGAGGTGATTGTACTGACATTGTGTTTGCTTTGTAGACACAAGGTAATGGGTTTTGATTCCCACCTTCAATTTTGGGAGGACACAGAGTCTGTATAGATGTAGGTATTGAGTTGGTGAGACTACAAAAGGAATGGAGTGCGTTTTCATTTTCATCACTGTCTAAGCAGGCAAGTGTTAACAATGCATTCAAAAATGGTGGACAGCTTCTACAAATGGGGGGGGCAGGCAGTTTCTGTGGGTAGAGGGGTAGAGTTTTACTGTATACCTTTTGTTGGATTTGTTAGTGTGCTTGGATTTGTTCACCCACATGGTCATAGTCCAGGTGGGTTGTGCATCTTGCAGTAATTTGTTTCCCAGGAGGTTTGCAGTATGTGTGTCTCACATAGTGTGGAGTATTGCTCCTTAATGAGAGGAGTGAGTAATTAAATGGATGCCTTAGAAGGGGAGTTGTTTTGTCTGTTCTGAGAACAAAGGGATAGGCAGCACCTAATGTCATTAAGACGTTTTGTTTGTGTGGCGCAGACAATTACAGCTTTCTTTTTCTTTTGCAGATGAGGCGCAGAGTGGCCATCAGTGCTGAGGTTGTGGATGGAGAAGCGCAGAGCGGGCATTCCATTGATGGCTGAATGGAGGTGGATTGGCCATGGGGTGGATTTTGCTGAGGTGGATGCTCCGGCAGTTGGAGGGGTGCATGAGGCAGTCACACATAATACTACATTATTAGGGGCTCTTAAGGTATGTCACAGCCAGTGTGGTTGGTGCATTTGCATGAGGATGAGTAGGGATCACATACATGAGAGTGAAGCAGGTTTGGGGATTGTTTATGATGATTTTGGGGGTTGTCCACAGGTGTAGTGGACTCATAACAATTTCAGCTTGGAATGCATGTTGTGGGTGTGGTAGTTGTGTGGTCATGGGGCAAGGCTATGCAGATATATTTGCAGCATTTTTACTTGGTGGTCCCTTTTTGTGAGGTTATGGGAAATGGTTAATTTTCATTAGAATGGTATGAGCCCTTGGGTTTCTCACAGGAGGTTTTGATAGGTAGGTATATTAAATTGTGTTTAGGCTTGGGAACAAGGTAAGGCAGCTCTGCTGGAGAGTCATATATTTTGAAGGGTTGGAGCATGTTTGATAATGTGAAGACTAGTGGATTATGGCTACTGACAAATTTTGTTGTACAGATGGGAGTTAGTAAATGGAGGTCCATTGGGTTACAACTGGGGGGGGCTGTGCCTTTCTCGAGGTGTTGGCTTTATGCGTGCATCGAATTCCATTAACTGGTGGGTGCATTAGTCAAGAAATGACAAGCTGGCCTCGGATGTTTTGCGCTGTAATAGAAGGTGCAAGTTCAAATTGTTAAACTTATCTGTGTGGAAAGAAAAGCCGTTATACGTCATTTCATATTTATTGGGTGGAGAAAGGAGGCTGCAGTTAGCAGTATGGCATGCAGCTGGGCTTGCATTGTTTTGATGGCTTTGGGTTTGCTGTATTGGTGGTAAATTAGGCAGGTAATGTTTTGGCAATATATTTCAGTGCTGTTGTGGGTGGTTAGGATAAGTGACGACATGTTCAATTTACAGAGGTATTATAAGGGTATGGGGTTTTATTTTGGCATTGGCGTGGGATCAGTTGGTTAATTTTATTGAATTAGGCAGTGGGTTGCTTCCGGTAGTTATATGATAAAGCTTTTGGGGATAGTGATGATAGGGATCCAGTTTGGTTCATGGAGACGAGGTATACCAAATAATGTTTTGGCCTCAATTTGTTTTCTGTAAAGTTAAGTACACTGGAGGTTTTTGCTGGAAGTATGGCTATGAAGGAGGGAGGACAGCCTGGTTAGGCTGGTTGGTGGAGAAGAGGGACAGGCTTGCCCTCTTCTGTTCCCCCTCTGATGTTGTATGTTCTTTTCAATGAGTTGGGAAAGGAAAGTGAGCAGTTGGATGCTGCTTGATAAAGAAAATAAGTGAGCGGAGGTAAGGATGTTTATTTGGTTGGATGTATAATTAAATAAATGGCGAATGAAGTGAGTAGGACGCTGCTTCATAAGCAAGCGAGTGGAAGTTTGGATTCTGCTTACTGGGTCAGGATGAGCAAGGCAGGTCATGCTGTCCTGATTAGCATTACATGAATGTTTTGTGCTGTGATTAAAATCAGCTATACTACATTACAGTTGTAATTAATAAATATTGGTTAACAAAGTTATGTTTATGGAAGTCTAATAAAGGTCTTCAAACATCATTTGGTGTGATGTGTTTATTGAAGGGGACCGGGACAATCTGTCTTTTCTAGAGTGTACAGATTTGTTTTTTTTAATTTTGATAGCTGCTTAATTTCTTAAGTGCTGTACTGCTAGTCAGTCTCCATTATGACAATAAATTGTGTTTGAATTTTGGATAGAAGTATCACAGCAGAATTTTCTAAATAGTTCAACCAGTAAATGAATCCATTAGCCTTACATTCAAGCTTTTTAAACTCATTTGTAGGGACTATAAAAGTATAACTATTATTCACTCTATAAACAGAAAACAACCAATATTTAAACGGTGGGGCACTATAGATTACATTTTAAAATAATTAATATACTATGCATATATATATATATATATATACACACACACACACACACACACACACACACACACACACACACACACACACACACACACACACACACACATATATATATTTATATGTATGTGTGTATGTGTATATGTCACAAACAAATAAATCCAGCACTCACTATATTCGCCATTGTCATGATATAAACAGGCCCCACAGGATGGTTTCCACAGGAAATAAAGAATGAGTGAAGCTCAGATGATCCCATATAGTGGCTTTTATTCCACAACAAATGCAGCGGGCTGTAACAAATGATGCAGGCTTGATAGTCTGGCTGTAACAAACTCTGTAATAGTCCAAAATAATAGCCTGGCTGAAACAAACTCTGAAATAATCCAAAATACTGCAAAATAATGTTCTAGCAGTAACAAACTCTACAATCCAAAGCAGTGGTCTGGCTGTAACAAACTCTGCAAACCGGTTTCACCCACTGGTGTCATCAGCTCAAAATATGGGTTATTGGTTAATGCAAACACATGGCTTAAATATACTAGCATTTAAAGGTACAATGTTCCTAAAACATGACTTAATACAATACACATTTTAACCCTCAAATAAATAACAAATAAACAGCAAATAAAAAACAATGAACAACAAAGATATTCACCAATATTCGTGTATCCCAGATTTGAACATAGTCCCTAGGTTACCAATTCACACGTTCTCTTTTATATCAAGAGTCTTATGTTTAGAGGAAAGCAACAGCTGTGACCCAGTAACCAAATCTATCGCCACGGAAACATAATGTGCAGAAGGGTGTTCACCCTTATGCCTGTAAACAACACTCCTGGGACATTGACACCGAATGTCACTTAGATAAAAGGCAAGTGGTTGTTTACAGGGTCTGGATGTTTGCCCCACATAGAAAGCCCCACACTGGGAGATGGCCATGTACACCACCCAGTCCATATTACAAGTGATCAAATGCCTTATCTGATATACCTTTGAGGTACTGATAGAAGCAAATGACTTGGTTTAAAAAATAACTTTACACTGTCCACAATATGTACATCCCACTGACATCCCATGTTTCGTGCCAGTATGGGGTCTGATGTTTTTTTTTTTTGAAACAGGAGAGATGTTCCCCTAGATTCTTACACCTATGGAAACCATTGTCAAGGCATTGATCAAAAAAAGAATCATTCCAATGCTTATTGATTGTATCACAAATTTTAAAAGAATTACTGCCATATGTGTTAACTGTTCTAGGACACATATGATTATCACTTTCAAGTCCCACATGCATGACGGATTGTAATAACTCACTTCTGTTCATATGTTGTGCATCATATCTAGCCTGTTTAACAAGGGTATAATCATAGCCCCCAGAAACAAATCTAGCTTCCATGTCATCAGCTTCTCATTTAAAATCATCTAAGCTACTACAAATTTTCCTTAGCCTGCAAATTTGTGCCTTAGGTGTATTCATGATTGTATGGGCCAGATGACAACTGTGTTCCTCAAGTAATGAATTCTTAGTGAAGGGCTTTCTATATAAATTAGTGGCCACTGTGCCATCAATGAACTTGGTAATGTAAACATCAAGAAAATCAATATTAGACATTTCAATTTTGCCAGGGAACGTAATATCAAATCTCTTATTGTTCAAATATGCCACAAATAGCTTCCACATCTCAGTTGTTCCTGACCAAATGCACCAGCAATCATCTAGGTATCTACGGCACATCACTAAGTATCTTTTAAATAGATTATTATCATCATAAATCAATTGTCACTCCACATAGCCCACAAATAAATCAGCATAGATGGGGGCAAAAGTAGCCCCCATTGGGGTGCCCTTAATCTGGAGGTAGCACTCATTCTTAAAGCAAAAGGCATTATGTTCAAGAACAATACCCAAATGTTACAACAAGAAATCAATGTGTTCATCAGTATATGAACCTGCAAGACACAGCCAATATCTGGTGGCCATAATCCCACCCTCATGTGGGATACTGGTGTAAAGAGATTTAAGAACTATTAGAAATCTGCAGATCATCCATGAGCTGCAAAAACTCCATGGTGTCCTTAATACGGGTCCTCACCTGATTCAAAAGTGGTTTTAATTGATATTCCAGATACACAGGAAATGGCTCCATTAAAGAACCATGGCCAGAAATAATTGGTTGGCCATGTGGATTAGTCAAAGCCTTGTATATCTTAGGAAGAATATAAAAAGACTGTGGTCTTGGGTCATCTACTATAAGCTGTTGGAATAAAGCATCGGAAATCAAACCTTCCTCTGTACCCTGAAACAAAAAGTAGTCAATGAATTGCTTAAAATCATCCATCAGATCTATACTTAATTTACAATATGAAGTATGATCAGCAAGTTGTCTATAAGCTTCAGTGTCATAATCACAAGTGTCCCACAAAACTATAGCGCCTCCCTTATTAGCAAAAACCACAACAGTATTATAAGTTTTAGGTAAACCATCAAGTGCCAATCTTTCACCCCTGGTAAAGTTGTGACCAAAATTCTTAAAAATCACATTTCTGTTGGCATGCAAATCATGTATAACCCGCTGTTCAAACACCTTAACGGCCAGATGATAGGGAGGCTGAAAAGAAGATTTTTTTTTAAATTTAAACGAGGTATTAGTACTACTTTCATTGTGTCTGTAATAATATTTTAAATTTAATAAACAACATTTTTTGACATCAGATACTGTATCAAATTCAGAAACATAAAAGGAAGGAAGGAATAAAACCAAGGCCTTTATTAAGTACAT
>NC_056725.1:649697692-649762692 GCF_019279795.1 Protopterus annectens
GTGTGATGCCTCTGGGACACATGAACAGATACATATGTCTCACTGAACCACATAGAAACAGCATGGGTCTCCTCAAAGACTGTTCTGGCTAACTCAGAGAAAGCTCCTAGGATCTACTGCATAAGGAGGAATATAAGGGCTGGCGTACAGACACATCATTTGATGAAGCAAGCAACCATCTAATGATACTGATAGTAGAGAGTTCTCTGTAGTCAAAGATGTGTCCTCTGAGCTGTGGACAAGTATGACCAACTTCAGGACTTCATGCCTTTCTACCATTTTGAATTACACCATTGATCCTTGACATCTCTTTGAACTCTGATGACAACAGCCCTGATAGCGTTTCCAGTTTTGTCATTGTTATTAACTGTATATAAACGGTGAACAAAACCTTGTTCTGTAAGTGTGACTCCATTTGCTACAAGCTGTGCAATCCCCTGGGAGCATATAACTGCTGGAGGTTATTCACCTCCTCTCAGATATCCAATGCCCTCATTGTGCTGATGTTACACAGTCAAGCATCCATCTTCTGATTATAACAGAAAACGTTATCCTGTTTGAGTCAGTTGGGCTGTGGACATTGCTATGCCTTCTGCAGTGGCCCCCAGTGATATGGATAAGTCTTGTCTCATAATACCGGAAAAGAAGACACATGTCAATGACTACCTGTTATTGGGCTATGCTTCTAAATAAAGAGGCCTTGCATCACTGTGCCAAAGTAAATTTTCCACAAACCACTATCTGTATGTTTGGCTTGTAGAATTCAACCATAAATGGCCATAAATCTTAAGAACTTCCTTGTGTGCATCCAACATCTCTGTCTACCCCCACCACATGACCAAAATGCATCCCTAACTGGCTGTAGCATCCCTGTGTTGCTTGGCTGCCATTCTAGAAACAGAAGTTTGCTTCTACAGCTTTCTCTGTGCCTTCATATTGGCTAACCTCTCCACAGCCCCCAGCAAGTCTCCTGTCAAAAAGTACATGATTCCTCTGAGCAACCATGGAATAAGGAGGGAACAGCAAGGGGGACATAACTGTACTCTACTCTGGGCACTTATTAGGAAGGAGGAAAACGTCAAAACGTGTATCATGCCAATACAGTCAGAAAATAAACTAAGTACAACAGTGAACATGTATAAGTTCAAACACTGCAAATACACTTGGTATAACAGAAATGTTTTCTTTGAGTATTTCATTTTAAACTAATAATGATGTTATCCGATTTCCTAAAGCCTATATTTATCCCAGACCCAGACCAAAAAGCCCTACTTACAGTGCTGATGAAAAAAAGGCTTATTTTTATTGTCATTGTTCTGTATGTAACTTACAGCGGGAGTACTAGACTGTACTTTTACAGGCAGTTGTTGAGAAATATCATTGGACAGTATAAAAGAACAATATGGGAGCAGTACTACAGAAAAGGGTTTATAGCTGTAGGTTGGGTCTGGAGGCTGTAGCAAACATGGCAGATATTTCACTGTTGATAAATCATTTGCAGCCACATTATTTTTCAGGCTATACTGTGAGCTGTCAGGTGAGTGAGTTATGAAATTGTCAGTGTGTAACTTTGAAGAAGGTGTATGTGGGGGTGTGTGCACGTGTGCGCGTGTGTGTGTGTGTGTGTGTGTCTGTGTGTGTGTGTGTGTGTGTGTGTGTGTGTGTGTGTGTGTGTGTGTGTGTGTGTGTGTGTGTGTGTGTGTGTGTGTGTGTGTGTGTGTGTGTGTGTGTGTGTGAGCATGTGTGTGTGTGTGTGTGTGAGCATGTGTGTGTGTGTGTGTGTGAGCATGTGTGTGTTAGCACTAGGTCATGTTGCTCCTGTTACTCTCTGGACTACACTACATCCATGGCAGCTCTGTAGTATCTCAGAATGCATCACTTTATTTCTGGTTCCTATAGTGCCATCTTGTCATTATTGTCCACCACCGAGAAGTTACTGCGTACAGCGTATGTTTGTTGACAGCTGAGTACCCCTTTTCTGTCAATGATGCTGCTGTGCTCAGTGTTTTGGTCTCCTCTTGAGCTATTACTGCCTACTCAGTGCATCCAGCACATGGTGGAAAGTCAGAGATAAAAATCAGCTCATGGCATAGAGACAGACAATTACTCCCTGTCTATCGTACTCACATGGCGTAGAGTTAGAGCCATAATTCCATGCTCCATATACGCGAGTCCTGGTGTAGAGTCAAACTTTTACTTCCTATTCCTCGTAGTTAGCACATGGTGAGTGCCCGAAACATTACTCCCTACTCTTCACACTCAGTGCATGATTTGCAGTCAGTTATTACTCTCTGCTACTTATACTTATATAAATACTTATATACTTATACTTATATAAATACTTATATACTTATACTTATATAAATACTTATATCCTTATACTTATATAAATACTTATACACTTATACTTATATAAATACTTATATACTTATACTTAGCTCATGGTGTACATAGGGTTGCCACCTTTTCAAATCCCAAAAGTGGGACATTTTTGGTACAAACATCAGAATTTCCAGGCCAAAACATACCCACGGCCAGTACAAAGAACAGAACTTCACTTTTTTGCCTAAATAAAAGCTAATTCGTGTAGCATTTTAGTTGCTTATTCTGTTTCTTATAACATTTGGGTGTTTCAGATACTCAATAACTGTTTTATGCAACTATTACATAAAATATAGGAAATAACTTTGTCCTAAAATCTCAGGACATTTGCCATTTTTACAATATTTTGGCAGGACACAACTGCCCAAAGAGGGACTGTCCCTCGCAAAGTGGAACAGGTGGTAACCCTAGGTGTACAGGCAGAGCTGTTGCTCATAATTCTGCTTACTCAGCAGATAGGTAGACTCATTTCAGCCACTATAGCATTCACCCATCTATAAAGCTGTTACATATTATTTGGCTGCTTACAATTTAGCCGGTTGTTATCAGCTATTTAACAGCTGGACTGGCAGAGTTCAGCTGAACACAAAACACCTACAATGTGCTACCTGTAATCTTATGAACAGTGTCTGAATACCCATTTTTCTCTGGAGTTATACATTTATTTCAGTGTCATTATTTATTAAATAGGCTCTAGTGATAGTGAAACATTCCAAGATAGGTTAATAAAATTTATAATCAACAGTACTAAGAAAAAGGATATCTCTGAAACCCAAAGTTTATCTTGTTTGAAGAATAAGTACATATTATCTGAAGAATTGTTCTTCCTTCATTAAGAAGAGCAAAGTGTTAATATCTTATTGTTTGTGGCAAGCAATAGAGCATTTCTCCCTGGGCCACCACTGAAAAAGAGCACTAGCTCAGTTGGACTAGCCCAGTTAACAAATGTCAGATAAATAAATAAATACATTTTAGGTACTAGGACATGCAATAGATTGTTTATCTAGTTTAAGAGATTGTTTATCCAGTTTAAGAAATAACCCTAATTATATTCTGACATAAAAGCATAAATATTGGCATTTTAATTCACCAAATGTTTTCTCAGCAGCAAGAGTTATTATGAAAGCATCGTGTTCATTTGTCCATCTTACCCACAGAAGAAACCTAAAGATATCTGTCTATCTATCTACTGTATCTATCTATACATACATGCATACATTTACACTGAGGATATAGGGTGATTTATTGACATCCACTTAAGCAAATGTGGCTTTCTGATGAATCTATCCTTCCAAAACTACATGCAGCAAAAATAAATAAATACATAAATAAAATAAAAAAAATCTCACACACTCCCAGAAGGAGACTATACCTCCCTATCCTCACTACATTTTGCAGACAAGAGAGGTTGCTGTACTTTGGGGAAAAGGAGCTCCTCTTTTGCAGCAATGATGAATAATTCTGAATTTTTTGACAAATCATACCACTTGCTCCAGAGATGATGCCTGTTTGTGAAATTTCTCTTACATAAGTGCACACACACCCACACACCCACACACACACACACACACACACACACACACACACACACACACACACACACACACACACACACACACACACACACACACACAAAGGCATGCTCATTGTTATCACTGACGCAACACATCAGTACTGATACTCATGCATCTGTGTGTGTGTGTGTGTGTGTGTGTGTGTGTGTGTGTGTGTGTGTACACACACACACACACACACACACACACACACACACACATATATATATATATATATATATATATATACTCACACATATATATCTATACACACACACACACACACACACAGACACACACACACACACACACACACACACACACACACACACACACACACACACACATATATATATATATATATATATATATATATATATACTCACACATATATATCTATACACACACACACACACACACACAGACACACACACACACACACACACACACACACACACACACACACACACACACACACACACACATATATATATATAGCTCTCTCTCTCTCTCTCTCTCTCTCTCTCTATATATATATATATATATATATATACATATATATATATATATATATATATATATATATATGGCTCTGGGATGTTTGCTCGAGTGAGCAAACATCTGAATCCATAATAACCGAACACACTTTAATGAAAGCGCTTTTATCAAAAAAGCGCTTTCGTTAAAGCGTGTTACAAAAAAATAAAATAACATTTACATTTTAGCAGGGGGGCATTGCCCCCCTGCACCCCCCCTACTTTAATATTCTCCCTTTGAGATCACACTACAGTGGGGAAAATGGAAATTTCCCTTACCCGCATCGTAGTACAGCCTCGGCAACAGGCATACTTGCGTGAAAGTGCTTCTTCGGTGAAAAGCACTTTCGCGTAAGTATGCCCGGCCGTTTGGGTTTCGGTCATTTGCTCACTCGAGCAAATGTCCTAGATATATATACATATATATATATATATAAATATATGTGTGTGTGTATAAACACACATAGATATAATATGGTACAAGTTAACACTGACTGACACTGATTTTCGCAACAGACTACACTGCTGCGTTTTTATAATGAACATTATTTTGCCAAATGTAGGATGTATCTAATTTAGGGATATGGTTTGGATTAAGGTAAGTGGCTCTGTGCCTTAATGCTAGAATTTTTAGATACATTGAATGTTTTAACATTTTCATTGGAAATCTGTGTACAAGCATTTGTGGTTATGGTTAATGTATGGGTTAGGTAAGGGGATAGTTTTAGTTTTTTTTGTGCATGTGTATATGTATGTGCTGCATGCATAGTGTGTCTGAGTTTCTTGTCTGGTAATACTATCAGAGAAAGGATTTTTTTGTGAGATAATGTGCAGGGCTGGGTTTAGGGTCACAGTTAGGATTAAAGTTAGAACATGAGTAAGGTGGAACAGGTATCAATATTCAATGTTTGTCTGGTGTTATTTTTAGGACTTTTTTATGCTAACTGATCTCAAAAGCAGAGGGTTTGTTCTAATGTTGAGATCAGTTGTGTTTTAGTTATTGATTTTTTTTTTTTTGTGAAGTGAATTTTGAGTTTAAGAGGTTAACTGAGGAACTTTCAATCATTCTTCAGACCTACTTTGGATAGGGCTACATGTTAATGACAGGGACGGTGTTAGGGGAAATGGCAGAATTATGGTTAAGTCTAGCACAGCTGCACTACCTTACTCATGTGTAATAACCCTAACCATGCAGCTGTCATTAACCCCAGCCCTACATACTATTTTATCAAAACCCTTTTTTGTAATATTAGCACTGCTAAACATACTGTCTGTCTCACACACACACGTGTGTGCACACAGACACACACACACACACACACACACACACACACACACACACACACACACACCACGCGCACACGCACACACACCCACACACACACTCACAGAGACACACACTCATGGCTACTACACACCCCACTTACCTGTTTTGAGAAAACACACACAATAAAATGTCTTTTCTGGTGAACCGGACATTTGACCTTAAAACATCACACTTACACCTGTTGACATAAGCATATGATGATCAAACCAATTGTGCATATATAGAAACAGTGAGAGAGAGAGAGAGAGATCATCCACAAAAAAAAATCCAGTACCTTCATAAAATAAATAAATAGCTTATTTATTGAACATCAGCAAAAACACCTTCTTATCAGATACAGATTTGGCCCTTTGGTGCCTTTTTGATTGTATAACAGACCTTCAAAGATTCAACAACTATATAGCAATTCCATGTACAATATATGACAATCCACCACCAAAAACAATTGCAATGAAATGTACAAAAATACAAAACCATATACAAAACTTACACCTCAGACTTAAATATTTGATTATAGCAGGACAAAACTGTAGCGGCAGTTTCCATTAAATGAAAATATATGACAGATATTAAAATGTATAGATTAAAAGCTGTCATTTAAATCAGGAGAGAAAAAAAAACACCAAGATTGATAACATAAAGGTTTTTTAATTAAAATGGAATACATATGCCTATTTCTCTGTCAATCCTTATAAATGAAAAAGTAGTTGCCAGATGTTTAAGCTTGTGTTTACAAAGAACACTCCTTTCTCTGTGAAATCTAATGGCATTGATTTGTAGTGGTAGTCTCTGTTTGAAAAAACAAGAAGTCTGGCCTACATAAAGTCCACACTGACAGAAAGCAATGTAAATAATGCATTGTGTATCACAAAAAATAAAGCATCTGATTTGGTATGACTTAATTGTGCTGACAGAAGTGAAGAAAGTCATGTTTCTAGTAGCTAAAAAATCTCTCTCCCCACTAGCATACAAAACACATCGTCCAAAGCTTCCTTTAAAAACCTCATTAGGCAACATCTCAAGCAAAGTTGGCAGTGTCAGGATTGCTCCCCAGGCCAGTGAAAGCGGATAAGGTACACATACTAAACCTAGAGTACTTGATAATAGTTTTCACTCTTACTCACAAACACTGGCTAATGTACAATGTATGTACTGTACCTGCGTACTATGTATGTATTCTACCTATGTTCCAAATTTCAGCTGTACACCACAAATCTATTAATTACCTTTATTTTTAAATTAATATTTTCTTGTTTGTTTTCTCCACTGTAACTGTTGGTGTGCTGCATACCACTGTAAAATCATGTCTATTGTAATTTGTGTGTATACTGATCGGGTCTAAATATTTAAATGTATCTGTAATTTTTCTGTGTGGAACTTTTCTCCCTGGGCCTCTGCTGAAAAGGGTCTTTTCGGCTCAGTCCTCTCACTCCTGGTTAACAAATGTAAAATAAATAATAAATAAATAAATGTTTTCCTATGTTTCAATAAAATTTGACCTAGTGTCTTGTCCTTTTTAACAATAAAGTGAATAAAGTCAGAAATAAAATCACCAAAAAATATATTATCCTTAAGAACGTGCCAATATGAACTCTGCAATTGTGCCTGTTTATACATAAAGATAAGTACGTAGTGTAACTACCTGCTTTATACCAGATAGGTTTTTCAACCTACTAAAGTGACTGGAAGGGGGTATTTTACAGTTGAAGTTATCAAGTTATAGATTGGTAGTGGAGCTATCTTTAGCTGTTATAGGCTAACTCTAAATGTGGGGCATTTATAGTCAAAGGCAACAGGTTAAACATTGTAGAGTGTAATGGGGTTATTTGTAGCAGTTATCGGCTAACTCTATACGCATTCATTGCAGTTAAAGGCAACAAGGTATACATTGTAGAGTGTAGTAGAGTGTAGTAGAGTTATTCTTAGCCATTGTAGGCTAACTCTACATGCAGGGTACTTGCAGCTAAAGGCAACATGTAATATATTGCAGTATCTTGTGGTGTTACTTTTAGCTGTTATCGGCTAACACTAAAAGTGTTTTTCACAGTTAAAGGAAGCAAGTCATACATTGAAGAGTGTACTGACATTATTTGCAGCCATTATTGGCTAGCTTGAAATGCGTTTCAGCATGTGGAATGGGTTTACGCACTATTGATACCTGTAGGAAGGTCTGCTGAACCCTAGAAAGTGAATGTCTTGTATATCCGTGGTACAGGCCATGTTTATTAAGGTGTTTGTAGTGTAGCTCTATTTCAGTACTGTTAGGTGTATTTTTGAAGTTGCAACAAATGATTTGATAGGTTTTAAACTACTCAAGCTGTTCTGATTCTAAGGAACGCCAAGAATGCTAAGCTGTTAAAGCGTTTTAGCGCGAGTGTAATCTAGCCCCATTTATGTTACAAAACAGTGAATCCAGCCCTATTTATTATATACAACAGTGAATCTAAACTTTATTTTGTGTAATATAGCACTATATATATTATAGAGCAGTGTATTTAAAGAAGTATTGGTGGAATATAGCCCAAACTAGCTGCACTGTCCTTATCTACTTCAAAAACGCTACATTACTATAGAGTCTCAGGATACTTGAATCCACATATGTGGAAACTTGAATATGACACAAGCTAATCTATATGGGCCCTATTTGCATAGTTTATTTATATGCACACTACAATGTTGTAAATGTCTATTTTAGATAGTACACACCATGTTAGATTAGCGACTGTGTTTTTCATACTGTTTCTAAACTGCATTTGCTTACATTCTAACTGTGTACCCTGTTCTGTTAGCAGCTGTGTTTTTATACTGTATCTAAACTGCAATTGCTTATATTCTAACTGTGTACCCTGTTCCTCAGCATATTACTGTTGTATGCATAATGTTCTGCTCCATTTTAGAGTGGTATTATTGCAGCTTTGTTGAATTATAAGATGCTATTGTGGATGCTGTTACCCACTGAACTGTATCTAGCTAGCCTTACAATTCTTAATTGATACTTGGTATATGTAAAATAGTGACCAAACATATCTGATGTTATGTGCTAGCATGTTCATGTTATAGCTTGCTTTTGTAAGTGTGTTTAATACTCTGCATTCCTTGCCTCTTTGATTCTCTCTCCCTTTATATAACCAGTTGCCCAACCTGCTTGTACGGTGCTAATATTGAGGAATTCCCCTGTCTGCTGAACAGCAACCTACTTCCACAGTAACCTGCCTAAACTAAGGAATTGAAACTCTCCTCTCCATGTGATACAGTCCCTCAAGGAAATTAAAACAAATAAATGAAAGTATGTGTCTTTCAAACTACTGTCAATAGATATATACTGTTTAATAGTCCATGTTTTAATTTACACTTCCAAGCCAGGACGGCCAGCAGCTAAAACATTTCTTTTTCCCCTAATAGCTTACCTTCCCCCCTTGTACCCTCTGTAAGTAACTGCTATCCTTCCCTCTTCATATTCTAGACCTGCAACCTCTCATTAAACATTTTCTCTGCTGTACAGCCTTTGACCACTTGGTGGCATAATTTTCCCAGATCTATCCTACTGTCTCAGAATATAACTCCCAGCCATCCAGCTTTTTATAGCTTGCCTAAGTTGAAGTCCCACTCTATCCCTTTATTTATTACTTTACATCACTTTACTTCACTGCCTACTACCCCTACTATCAAGGATCTTACCTCCTAACCTTTCCCTACCTACACTTACCTTCGTAATCAGCTCTACACTGATTGTTCTCCTTGGATTCACTCCTTCAGTGGCTTTACCCGCTCCATTCGCCCTGCGAGCTCACTACGCTCTCCTACCCTTCCCCCAATTTCCACCCACCCCTAGTGCTTCTAGATTTATATACCTTAGCCACACCTCCAACCATACAACCAATCACATGGTCCAACCTCTTAAAGTTATAATACCCATTTCCCACTAATCATCACCTTAATTAACTATCTCTACTTCTTCCTGCATATTAACATATATTAAGTTCTTCCACAATGCCATCCACAACTACCCTATCACACCACAAACCCTTACTCTTATTATCACGCCTAACTATTCTAACTATACCTTACCTACTTACTTTCTATGAACACCATAGCTTTCTAGGATCTCACAACCTCACAAAGCAAACCTCTACACCAACAATATTAATCCTTCATAGCCATACATACACATCCTGCCCACAAAAGCATTTATCAGCTAAATTTCATAGACTCAGTCACATTACGTACTACAGACCAAGAACCAAGAAATCCCAGGACCTAATATGTAAATTCTTAAAACACACTTTGAGAATACAATCCCACTCCCTAATAAATGATGATATACATCCCAATCCTGGCCCAAACTCTACCACAACCCCTGAGCCACACACATCAACTCTTAATAATACACACTTGCTTACCAGACCCCCCCAAGTCCCTCCTAATAGCTCATCTCAATATTCGCAGCATAAATAATAAAGTTGCCCATCAACATGCCCTCATGGATTTACATTCATTTGACATCCTCTGTCTCACTTGAAACTTGGCTCAAGCCATCAACTCAAGACAATGTGGTTATTCCCCCTGGCTATAATATTCTGAGATTAGACCATAATTCTAAAAAGGGTGGTGGAGTAGCTATACAATACAAATCTGGATTACAATTGACAACTATAGACTCCATACCTCCACTAACTAGTAATGCAGACATTCTTATTTCCAAAATTCAGCTTAACATATGCAAATCCATATATATCATCTGTATCTACCCCTCCCCAGGCAATAAAACTATTACCTTAGAGGCTATTCTAAATTGGCTTTCCACCAACTACCCACAAGAAACTATAGTACTCGGTGACTTTAATATTAACTGGAAGGGCTGTACATCTGATCAGCCTGCTACTCATATAAACCTTTACGGTTTTACTCAAACCATCACATACCCCACCAGAACCAATAAACATAGTAACAATGAAAGCACCCTTGACTGGATTCTCACTAATACTAATCACCAAACTTACAAAGTAGGTACCCTCCCTGAAGATATAAGCGACCACTCACTCACCTTCTTAATCAGGTATAAGACTGATATTCCAAACCAGACCATTTATAAGACAATAAGGACTAATAAAACTTTTAACCCCGACAGCTTTCAAAAAGAACTTGTATCTTGTGATTGGTCACCCCTGAAACACCTACCATTAGATGATGCAGTCATGTACTTTAATTCTAAATTCTTAGCCATTCTAGATTGCCATGCCCTAACCCGCACAATCAGAATTAGGACTAAACCAGCCCCATGGCTTTCCAAAACTACCAAACAAAAAATACTCCAAAGAAATAAACTCTGGGCTAGCTGGCATACAACAAAAAGCCCTTCAGATCAATTAAAGTTCAGACAGCTAAGAAACGAAACAAAGAGAGCCATATTGTCAGACAAAAGAAACTTCTACTGCCAGCTTCAAAAAACCCACCAAAATAAACCTCAAAAAATCTGGTCAGGCATCAATAAACTCTTACACCTGGGTCATTCAGTCACTCCCACTCCCTCAGGCTCTGATCACAACAATCACAACCAAACAGCCAATTATTTTAACACTTTTTTCACTGAGACCATACAATCTCTTGCTAATCAGCTATCCTCTGACACCAGATCTTCCTCATCAGATATCACCAACAGCTCACTATTCCATTTTCAACCTGTTCCTACATCCTTTGTCTGTACCCTCATTCAGAAACTTAAACCCACCGCCTTCTCTGCAGATCTACTACCTGCAGAATACCTGCAAAAAGCTGCAAAAGCTATAGCCTACCCCATATCCATCCTCATTAATAGAACTATTTCTGAAGGCACCATCCCATCAATCTGGAAAATTTCTCATATTATCCTCCTGCATAAAGGTGGTAATTCCAAAGATTTATCTAACTATAGGCCTATAGTCATATTATCCCCACTGGCAGAAATCATGGAAAAATGCATTCATAAGCAACTTTTAAACTACCTACTAGAAAACAACTTACTAGCCACCTGCCAACACGGCTTCAAACCATTTCATAGCACCACCTCTGCTCTCTTATCCTTTACTGATTGCATTAATAGAAATCAAAATAGTGACATTCTATCCTCAGCCCTCTTTATTGATCTGTCAAAAGCCTTTGACATGGTTAACCACAACCTCCTCATAAACATACTCAAAAACTTGTCATTGGATGCACTTGCTATACAGTGGTTCCAATCCTACTTAAATAACAGGAAACAGGCTGTACTATGGGAAAATAACCTGTCCTTCCACCTCCCAGTTGCTCTTTGTGTTCCACAAGACTCCATTCTGGGTCTTCTCCTCTTCTCCATCTTTACAAATGACCTATTTTCTGTAATACCACAAGCAACCTGTATCCAATACACAGACGACTTCACACTAATATACTCAGCCACTTCTCCATCTGAACATCAGTCCCTAACTCAAAAAGTCTTTAGCACAGTAGAAAATTGGCTTCTACACCGATGCCTCATCCTGAACCCTAAAAAAACAAAAATGCTACTATTCACTCCCACCCGTAGGGCCACCCCACTAAACTTTACTGTTACATCTAGCAATGGTACTATCATATCTCCTGATCCTACCACAAAACTACTTGGAGTACTAATTGATAACAACCTCACCTTTGAGCCTCACATCAATAACACTATAAAAACAGTAAACAAAAAATTAGGTTCCCTCTACAGGATCAAACCCTTTCTGACTGCACTAGCCAGGACCACTATCGCCCGTACCCACTTAATCTCAACCCTACTATACGCTTCCCCAGTCTACACTAAACTAGGTAAAAGCAATCTGAACAAACTGGTTATTTCCTACAACAATATTGCCAGATTTGCAACTGGGTCAACCTATAGAACCCATCATTGTAACAGTCTTAAGCAACTAGATTGGTTAGAGTTGTCAAATCTAATACTTTTGTACCAACTAATAGTTGCCCATAAGATCTTGTATCAAACAGCAAATACACCTATACTCAATAACCTTATCACTCCCTATAACAATCTCAAGATCTTACGCTCATCAAACAAACTATAAGTACAAATAGCTAAGACCAATAATGCAGCTGGTGACTCATTGCTTTCCAATACAGTGGGTAAAACCTGGAACACCCTCCCTAATCACCTAACCTCCCTATCCTCAGTTACCCTATTTAAAAGCAAACTGAAACCTTATCTTAAATCACATTGGTTATGTCCCTGTGCTAACCCAGACTAACTTCCTACCCTGCCCCAGGACACCAATCTTCCTACCTGTTTAATTAACTACTAACAATATTATGTATGTGAATTTAGAGTTTAATAGTGTAATTGAACATACTTTGTATGCATATCCATAGCTGGTATGTACTAGGATTATTATTATTTTATTTTTTCTTGATTAAGATATCATATGCAATGATATGTAATGATTGGCAAAACTTTGTATTGTACCTGTGTTTTTGTAAATATTACTCTGTCTGTGGAATTTTTCTCCCCGGGCCTCTACTGAAAATGGACATATATCCAGTTGGACTAGCCCGATCAACAAATGTAAAATAAATAAAAATAAAAAAAAATATCTATATATATATATATATATATATATATATATATATATATATATATATATATATATATGGATCTACTTCACAAGCTCAAAGTTTCAAAACTGCAAATGGTCAAAAAAAATATACCACATATATGTCTGTGAAAAACATTGTTAGTTTCTCCTATTTATATGATTGGTGATGGATATTAAGAGTCAGATTTGACACCAATAAGCTTGATGTCCACCTTAGGGAAGTGTTTTGAAAGATGACTCCTAAATGATTAGTGCAACAGAAGAGCTATCTTAAGTCCACTGATATGTTCAGGCATAGGTTTATAACTATCAGCTTAATAATAATCAATTTGATTGTGTTTTACAAATATGTAAACATGATCTTTGCTTTGGATCTTACCGTTGTAGCTGGTATTTGAACTTGGCAGAAACATTTTTCACACTGACATAACATGAAGGAATTAGAACATTAAATTCCTTTATTCAGATCATTACACCAAGCCCTGGATTCATTACTGCCGGTCAAATAGAACATTTGGGGTCACTGTCAAAAGGAAAGGAGTGTTATCATAGGTATCCCCCAAGGATGAGTGAACAGTCCCATGTTATTCAATCTTGTTTTTTTCCACCTTTAAAACAGCAAAACTGGATCTAAAAGAATGGTGAACAAAGCCCCAGTAACAGTTAATCAGCAAGAAATAAATAAAAAAACACCAGACACAGAAATGCTAATAATTCCTTTTGATGACCACAACACTGAGGAGGATTATTACTCCAAAGCTTTGTGGTGATTAAAAGGAAGTATTAGCGTTTATAAGTCTAGAGTTTTTTATTAGTTTTTTCCACCTTTCTCAAGTTTCCCCATGCATAGCTTGCCAAATATGCAGATGCTTGCAAAATTGGAATAATTGTCACATCTAGCAATAATATAATTAAATTAAATGATTCTATAGTAAGTATCGGTGAATGGTCTGAAAAACTGAGTTTATAAATCAGTATATCCAGATGTAAATAAATAGTTTTTAGAATATGTTCAGTAGAATATAACATAACTTTCTTTGGTAAACGTTTGGAACAAATGAACATGTTTAAAGAGCTTGGCATTCTGATTAAAAATAAGTTAAAATTTAAGGAGTATACGAATCAGGTCACTATTGAAATGTCGACACTTGAAATGCCTACTGCTGACAAGCTGAAAAAAATGATCAAAACTATGTGAGAAGAGTGAATATTAAGCATTACTCTTCTCCTTTCAACTTATTTTTTTTCAGGGACAAGCCCTCCTCCATATCTCTACAATGTGGAGGTCAAGCTCCCCACCCCCTGATGTTATATAAACTGGGTCTAAGACTGCCATACCTCAGAGAAGAGTGAATATTCTGAAAAATGGCCATCTCTGTAAGTCAGTTTCTTTGGCCATTTATTCTCTGTGTTTTAGGACTCGTTCTCACATGCCCTGACATTTCAAATGGTTATCCACTAATCACCGTTGATGAACTACCATGAAACAGGTACTAGTTAAGACAATGGCAAGTAAACGCCCTTTTTATTTAACACATTGCTATAGATCCTACATTTGGCCATTATTACAGTATAATTCTGCTTTTAATGGATGTAATCTTATGTAATCTCACTTGGGTCTGTGCAATGCAGATTTAAGTTAATAACATGTTTGAAAAGTTTGGCATATAAAGAAAGAGATAAAATGTGTATAGTATTTCATATAGACAGTTGCAGAGTAAGCTATGCCTGGCCTTTAAGGTCCATAAGTCTGAATTATTGCAGGCTATGATGAAGTCACACATTCAAGTAGCACACACACACACACACACACACACACACACACACACACACACACACACACACACACACACACACACACTTTAACTAAACAAAAAATAGACTATGGACTAAGCTGCCTGACTCTATTAAGAATTCTAATAACTCAGAACATTTAATGAATCATAGGACTCAGTAATAGAGATGAATATGTTTGCTTAGAACATGGGTTTAGAGAATCACTGATCCTCCTTAGATGCAACATTCCAAAGAGGAAATTAATGTACAGGAAGAGCTCGGTAAAAATAAAAGTGCTTATTCTGGTATAAAACCCTTGTGCTTAGACTGAAATAGTATCATAGGAGATTACTAGCCTATCAATCTGGAGGTCATTTTAAGCCTAGCTGTTTCAACCCAATGTAATACCATAGAGGTACTAGTCAACAGCCAAAATTGCATTTAGTGATGACTACCCATGTCCAGGAGGGTTGTGGGTGCTAACTCCAGTAAGAATTTACAGTGCCCCATCCACTCATCCGGGTTCCTCTTGAACAGTATCATAGAGGTGCTCTGTTTCACATGAATTGTCAGCTTATTCCAAAGATTTGGCAGTCACTGGGAGTTAAATCTGTCCCTCCAGCATGTCCTATTTAAGTTGCAGACCATGCCCTAGACCTATTTGATTTACAGATATCACAGCAAAAACCACGATCCACACTTGAATTGAATAAAAAGCACAAGCTCTTTAATACGACAAGACCAAAGGCAAATTGTTGAGTGCTTTCATGTATAAAATACACTTCCTCAGAACAAATAACAAGCCCAGAAGCTCACTATAAATACTTAAAAAACCGCCAAAATTAATTGTTTAAAAACTACGCCCTCACCATGTTCTTAAAAAAACAGTACATAAGTCTCCCTTAAAAAGTCTATACAATACAGAGTAATGTGACAGGGATTTTAGCTGGTCCATGTAAGGCACATGCTGCAAGCTCTTCATCTTCTTTGTTAGAATCCTCTGAGGTCTCTCTAATTCCTGTACATGCTTAGTACGGTACATACTAAATGGGGCATTATACTTAATTATGGGCCGAATAAGTGCCGAGTATAGTGGGGTTATAACTTCTTTTGCTCTCAAGATGATGACTTTACTAAACAAGTGAGCTATGTGGAAAACTTTCCTTACAATGGTAGACATGTGGTGGTCGAAGTAAGGTCGCAGTCAGTCTGTGATCCCAGGTCCCTTACCACTCCATGGGTACTTAGGGTAATGTCATTGATTTGATAGTGTAAAGGAACATTGTTTGTGCTGAAGGGAATGATGATGCATTTCTTTGCATTCACTGTGAGGCCATGACTAATACATCAGTCACTAGTCTGTGTGAGACCATCCTGGAGTATACTGTCATTTGGGGATTCAATGATTGCATCTAGTTTGCAGTCATCTGCAAACTTGGTCAGCCACAACCCTTTAGTTTTGACCTGAACTTCTGATAAGTCTATACCAAACAGTAGGGGGCCCAGCATTGACTCCTGTGGCACCCCTCTAGTAACAGGTCTGCTGGTTGATGTGGAGTCACCCATTTTGATAGCGTGTGCCCAGTTTGTGAGCCAGTTGGCAACCCATCTTACAACAAAGGGCTTTACATTCAGTTTGCTAGGTTTATTGGTAATGCCTGAATGTGGGATAGTGTCGAAAGCCTTTGTCAAGTTGAGCTATGCTGTGTGCACAGATTTGCCCTCATCAGTGGCCTTGGTCATACTTTCAAAGAAATCCACCAGATTTAACAGGCAGGATCTTTTTTTCACAAAACTGAACTGGGTAGGATCCAGGGTTTAAAGGTCACCTATGTCTTTATTTATGAGGTCTATAATGATACATTCCATGGTCTTACAGATGAGTCTGGTTAGACTTATGGGTCTGTAATTCCCTGGGTCTGTTGCTAGGCCACCTTTGTGGAGGGGAATAACTGTACCTGTTTTCCATTCTGCAGGAACAAAGCCTGTGGTTAGGCTATGATTGAAAAGGGTACTTAATGGTGATGCTAATTCATGTTTTAACTTGATTAGAAGACAGCCCAGGATGTCATCTGGTTCAATAGAGGTCATGTTCATTGCCTTGGACAGGGCTTTGAGGATCTGCTCTTCAGATATGTAAGGTGGGGGGGGAGTCTGGGGAGGGTTTGTTGTAAGTTAGGAGGGGATAAGGGAGTGAAAATTTTGCCAGACCTATCCGCTAGCAGGTTTGCTATCTCTGTGGGGTCAGTGTGTGTGAAAATGTTGGCCTCCAGTTCTGCACATGCTTAGGTCCTACCATTTAGTTTACATACATAGCTGTAAAAGGCCTTATGGTTATCCTTGGCAGTACTTGCTAGGTTTCTCTCAAAGGATCTCTTGGAGGATTTAACAAGTTGTCTTATTTGCCTGTTAAGGCTGAGGAGTGTGCTTTTCCGTTGTTGGGTCCTTGTCTTTGTTTTCTTGGACAGCAACCTTTTGCATTTAGTGTAGAGTTTGTTGATGCTGGAAGTCCACTAAGGCAGCTTGATTTTACTTGGGGTTCTGGCTTTGATTCTATATGGTACAGCCGAGCTTATAGACTTATGCAAGTGATTGTACAGGGCTTTAATGTAAGCTTCGGCATAGTTACCACTTTCAGCTTGGGGTGGGCCTTGGAATGCATTTATGCCTTCATCTAGGAGGGTATAGTTTACCTTGGTGAAGTTTTTTAGTCTGATTTCACTCTTTGTGAGTTCTGGTGATAGTGTCAGTTCAAAGGTGACTGATCTGTGGTCAGTTTTTACTAATGAGGTTCCAACAGTTGCAGCAGTGCACCTGTTTGACATGTTGGTGAGGACCAGATGTAGAATGTTTGTTCCTCTTGTTAGGATATGAACAATTTGTTCCAAGGCATTTTAATTCAGAAAGTCAAGGAACTTTGGTTCTAGTAAGTTTGGGCTAGAGTAAGTTTCCCAGTTGATGGTGGGATAATTGAAATCTCCCATTACCAGTGTGTTCAGTAAAATTTGGATTGTGTTCAGTTTGGTTAAGTAAGCTTTGTGAGTGTCATGACTCATGAAGGGGGATCTATAACTGGCTAGGACTTCAATGGGAGTCTTACCCACTGTAACCTGGGCCTGGATTAACCCCATCGAGTTGTCCAGTCTAACTAGACGTGAGGTGAATTTATCTCTAATATAGAATGAAACACCACCTGCTTTGGTTTTCACATATTCATTTTGGGATCTAAAGATGTAGAAGACATTAACGTTGCAGGGACGGAGTGCTCCCTGAAGCCTTAAACCAGGATTCTGTGATTGCACAGATATCTATATGTTCTAGTGACAGACGTGCTTCCAGGTAGTGCAGTTTTTTGATTAAGCTCCTAGCATTTAGCAGCATGACCTTTATTTTGTTTTGATTGGTTAATTTGATGTCAGTAATGTTGCTTTTGAGACCCTGCCTAAAAAGGGACTATGGGGGAGGCAAGAGCTTTTGCCAGCAGCTGAAAGCCTAGGGGTGCCAGGTGCAAACTGTCTCTGGCAAAGCAGTTAGGTTTGTCGACAATGGCTTCTCAGGTAGACAAGAACTGGATCCCCTTGGAATGACACCAAAAACTAAGCCAGTTATTGAAATCAATCATATTTTTGTTTGTTTATACTGTGGCATCATTCTAGGTAAGGCTAGTATGCTGCGTAAATCTAGGGACATATCTGCCTGAGACACATACTCAGAGAACTTGACCATGTCTCTCTTCATATAGCCCAGTGAGGTACATCTCAGGTCATTCACACACATAATGCTACTTGTTGCTGAGAGATGTGATTTGACGAATCCTGGCACCAGACAGGCAGCTGACTGTGACTTTCTCCTATCCAACCTGGTGAGTGGGACATCCATGTGTCTCACTACTGAGTCTCCAATGACAAGAAAACTTGATTTTTGAGGGTTACGCCTTCAATTGCTATTTCCTTTGTTCTCACTAACTCTGGCTCTTACAAAGATTATATTAACAAGCCAGAAAAATACAATAAAAATAAATAAAATAAAGATAAAAGAACTAAAAGCAGCAGTTGCAAAGATCTGCCATTTCCTTTTCTTTCCTCTTGTTAATGATCATGTGCAAACTGCCAAAATCAAAGTAATTTTGTCTGTTGTCAAACTGCATTTCCTTAAATTGCTTGCCTTGGCTGTCTCTCTCTCATTTATTTTGCATTCTCGCTTTACTACTTTTCTTTTTAAGGATGAGTTTTTACAAAATTCCCTTATATGGCCATAACTTACTCCATCCTCATTCATTACTCTGCAGGAAGTTCGGATTCCTTACTGTATTGTTGACATCACAATGGGTTCAGCAGAGTCCATTACCTAGTTATATAGGATTTTCAGACCGGGGCAGTTTACTTTTACTTTTTGCCTAATTTTCAGTTTTAGGTTTAGCTACACATTGTTGGTTAATCTGATATTCAAACCTCCATGCATTCTGTTTATGCAAAAACAAATGTAAAAGCTCTATGTCACACATGCACATAAAGTGCAGCACAAAGTTCATAAATCTTAACTGTTGCTGATTTTGCCTAATATCAATGAATCTTTCATCTGCCCAGATCAGCCCTGATTTTGCCTCATATTTTTACCATGTCCATCCCTCATAAAAATTTTGATTTTCTAGTAAATCACTAAGAATTACAGCCAGACACTGATGCCAGATTTTAGAGTTTCATAGTTTATAGTTCATTTTTCCCAAAAAATACATGCTAATGCAAAACCAGTTCCATTAATAAATGAATATGCTCTCAACGTGTGTGCAGCAGTAACCTGATATTTTACTTACAAAAAAAGACGCAAAGGAAATAGACCCAGCCTACCAGTACAGAAAGGGCAGTGAGCATTCAACTTTGGATCATCAAAGTAACAAGAGTGACAAGGCAAAGACTGGAAGTACAGCCCTCATAAGTCTGTGAAGATAGAAACTTTGTGAGCAGTAAATAAAAGTAAAATGAAATAACAGAATAACCAGTAAATTTGATTTACAAAGCTAGAAGCACTCCTGTCATTCCAGAAAAAAAGAGAAAGACTAATGGTATGTGTAAAAATTGGTTACACATGATCTTTCAATAGCAAGCAGAAAAAAAACAAAGCTAATGCAAGTAACATGGGTATGTGTGCGTGTGTGTGTGTGTGTGTGTGTGTGTGTGTGTGTGTGTGTGTGTGTGTGTGTGCGTGTGTGTGTGTGTGTGTTGCAGTTCTGGTGATGATTTAGACAGAGTCTGATAGCAACAAGCTGAACATTTTTATGGTGCCTATTATCAATCTGGAACATTATTCAGTCATTCATTCATCTGAGTACACAGTCAACAAACCCAATACGTCAGAGTGTGTATGTGTGCATGTGCGTGTGTGCGTGTGTGCGTGTGTGTATGTGAGTGTGCTTTTTAATGCATCTGAGAGCAATAAGCTGAAATACAGTTATAGTGGCTATTATTTACTTATAAAATCATTAATTTCATCACAATCAAACATTTGAAAAGTGGGCACCCAATAAAGTAAATATGTCTGTGAATGTGTGTGGAAGTATGCTTGTTTATGTATGCTTGAGGGAGGAAGAGTGAGGAGGAATGAATTACAATGCCTTGAACTCCATCTGTTCGAAAGTACTGACTTAAATAAGTTACTTTTGATATCAGTTACATATTTCTTCACTTGTTTGATTGGAATAAAACATCTGAGTTGTGCACAATAAATTAGGCATAATGGCTAACTTTGTGTGTATGTGTGTGTGTGTGTGTGTGTGTGTGTGTGTGTGTGTGTGTGTGTGTGTGTGTGTGTGTGTGTGTGTGGGATTATGTGTGTATATATGTATGTGTTGGGGGACACAGACATTATTAAATACTTAACTTATACTTTTTATCTGAAATACTTCAACAACAGTTGCATATCCTATATTAATTTTTTCAAACATTAGATGAAGGTGAGTTTTACAAGAAAACAATGAACCTTCCAGAAGTGGAAGTGTAAAAGTCAGTTATTTCCTTGTAACTCCCATCCTGTCAGGCATTATTGGTTGCCTGTAATGTATTGGAGTCTGTGCAACTTCCTGACCTTCAGGTCTGAACACTAGTTAACTAGTGAACTATAAACTTCAGGAAAAGTGGAAAATATACATTTCTTTTCTTTTCCTTTTTATGCATTCTTTTCTCTGTGCTTTTTTTGACTGCAAAGGTATTATTTATTTATACACTGGAAGGTCCCTACATATTGTATTGTCTCTGAAAAAAAAAACAATATTTATATTGGTGCATAAGCACATAAAGGTACTTAAAATAACACAATGACCTGCATATGTAATACTGAAGCATTCTTGAAATGCAACAGATTTATTTTATGTTAGAAATTTTGACCTTTTGATGTGGTGCATGTATTTTCTTAAGATTTAATAAAATAGGTGTATCTTTAACAACTAAAGAACTGTTCAAACTGTAGTCACACTTAAGAAGAATGCTAGAAATAAACTAAATCACTTCCATTAGTACAAAGGAAAAAAAAACAAACAAACGCAGAACCGATTGTTTTTAGGGCTTTCATTCATTTATTAATATCACCATGACAGTAGAAGGAGCACCAGGTTAGCATGTATCTACGATAGCAGGAATAGAGCACTTGTAATGTTGTTGTTTGTTTTTTCCCAGTTAGGGGTCGCCACAGCAGAACTCCGGTCCGCTAATGATTGGCAGTAGATTTTTTATGGTGCCGAGTTGCCAGCCCAATGCCCAACCTTCAGCAAAGGCACGCCCATTCACTCATGTCTTTTGGAGGCCACTCGACCGCGGGGAGAACATGCAGACTCCACACAGAAGGCACTCCAACCATGAATCGAACAGGAGAACCTCTTGCTGTGAGACAACAATGCTACCACTGCGGCTTCCAGGATTAGAGCATTTGTAATTTGATGTAATATATTGTAGAGCATCTGTAATATGCTGCACTGTAGTGTCATACAGCATAACACAAGGGACGGGGTGAGCACATGCAATTTTCTGACCTTCCCCACATCATAGGTTGACTTTGATATCTACTCAATCTCTGACACTACACATTTTGTAGGACATTTTTTTCTGACAAGTACAGGTGAAACATTGAAACATGTGCCTCCTTTTTGTGCTGAGTGGTTACATAAGGATCAACCATGTTAAATTATCTTTCTTTTCTATAGACAAAATGAATAGCATTCTAAAGGCACTGCTGACTCCAAAGCCCATTCAAATTGTGAAAAAAGATTTTTCCCTTTTTAGCAAGAATACTTGGTTAAAGTAAAATAAGTCAGTAGTACCTCTGGTTCTATAAAAATTGTGAATAGAACAGTGAGACATATCTCACTTGTTCTAGAATTACATGGCGGTTGTTTGGCATTAGCAGCCAAAAAGTGTCTCAGAAGGCCTGACATATTGCACTTTCTTAGACTCTATCTGTCATGGTGTTGCACAATGTGGTTCCTTCTTTAACTGTGGAATCCAAAAAATATATATATTTATTCACTGAAGTACGTTGTTAGTTTTGTGGCCTTTGTTAATCTTCACCCTTAAAGGACATTTGATTGCTTTCTGAGACTAAGATAGCATGGTATTTTCCTGATTCTTCCTTTAAACATCAGCATTATTACATTTTTTTTTACTTTGACATGAATGAAAGGATCTGTAGAAGATGTTTTTCATTTTTACAAAGTTTACTGGCGAGTTATAATGATATTCACTGCCGCTATTGAAAATGGTAATGGGCTTTTCCTTTGACCTTGAGTGAAGTCCAAGATATTGTAGTTTGGGAAATTTGGAAGATAATGACTAATTGTTTTGGTATTTAGCTCTGTGTTCAGTATTTAAATACATCTGACTAGTGAACACCTCTTGGAACAGAAATGGACTTCAGTATTAAATTGCAAGAATATTCTAAACCAGAAATAAAATACATTTCTGTTAACCCAGAAAGTCACTTGCGCTTCTTTTCTCTCAAATCCTCTATTAGAAGCATACCTCATATGAGTTAAAATATGCCATAAATGGTTTGACTTGTAAAAAAAAAGAAACAAAATAAGAAGTTCCCTTTACAGATAATGAGCTATGCACTGATTTTAGTATCAAAAGTGTATCTGGTGGTACTGAATTGTATTGCAAATTTGTAAAATCTGACATCTGACATCACTGGCATCTACCATATCCTGTCAAAATGTAGGTTACCACATTGATTCTGACCCACAACCTGCTTTGATAAGATTTTAGTATTGATGATAGAATAAAGCTAACATTAATACAGTAAACCTCAAGAACAGTTAATTTTTGATGTATTTCTATTGCCCTATTGTATTTATCATAATTTTTTTCTAACAACTACTGCATGCATATGCCTCCTTAACATGACTGTGTCACATTTCATTTCTGCTTTATTAATGGAAATATGAACAATATTTCATAATGTATAGATCCTTCTGCACTCTTCACTAACTGAGGCCCTGTATATCCTACAATGATGTTTTCACTATAGATACCTACCATTTCCTGATGGCTTTCAAATGTCACCTTGTTTCCCAATGAATGATGTACTTCAACAGATATTATCCTGAATATTAGAATAATGTTATCAACAGATATTATCCTGAATATTAGAATACTGTTATAATAATGTTAATATTAATGCAGTCTGACCCCCAAAGAACAGTATAAGTTGATATTAACAGTCTGATGAGACTAAAAATGCACTGTTCAGAAAGATACTGTAGAACTGAAAAAGCTGATTTAATCTGGGTGAAAGCCTTCATCCTGTGCCTACTTGGGTGTTTTCTCTGTTGGAACAAAACTTATAAATCAAAAAGAAATGAACCTGTGCAAATAATTTTGACAAAATGTCCTGGGTTTCTTTTGTACTGTGTTTGAATAAAACTATTCTTAAAATAATTGCTTGCATGGTACTTGTGTTTACCTTTGGATTAAGTTTCCATCTGAGCTATTTTTCCTTACAGTATTAGGCACCAGTTGAGATACCATCCCCTGCTTCCACAGCTACCATATAGATCACCATGACACAAGTCAGCTTTAGCTCCTCCACCTGGAAAACTTCCCCTCTACTGCAGTGCTTACCACAAAGTCAAATTCTTACCCTACATCTATTATTTAGCTACATTAACAAACTTCTTGCCCATCTTCAGCTTCCTCTCCTATTATATACAAATTATATTGTGTTCTACTGAGCAAATCACTCACTCATTTCTTTACAGCATAATCTTGGGTCTATATCAGCTTATCAAAAGCTGATAAGAGTGAACACTCTTTGATCAAACTCTAAACCTCGAACAACCTAAATAGCAAAGACACGGAACAGCGATTTTTTTCCCAGGGAAAAAAAAATCACTGGGCCGTTTTCTGGAGTTTGCCATTTCCTCTACTGTGGTGCGATCTCAAAGTTGGTATATTTAAGTAGGGGGTGTATGGGGCAAAGCCCCCCACTTTATGTTGTGTTTTCATTTGTTGTTTTTTTTTTTTTTGTGGAACATTCCGTGTCTTCACTATTTTGGTTGTTCTTTGCTTAGGGTTCGATCAAAGAGCGTTCGCTCTTATCAGCTTTTGATAAGCTGATATAGACCCGATCTGCAATCAGAGTTCCAATGCCCTATCTGGTGGGTTGAGAAGAAAACACTGATCCTCAATTCCTAAAAACAAAAAATATGCTATTCAGCACCAAACAGAAACTCAACAGAGCCCCAAATTCGTAAATAATCTAGTATCAGCATAATGCTTTACTACAACAGATTCTGTCTTTCAAATATTGTGTACTGTGGTTAGATTCCTCTTTACTTTTCAATATACATCTCAACAACGCACATAAAAATATACCCACTAATCTTTAAGGCACAAAAATATCTCCTTTCTCTTTCTGTCCTCTAGCTCAACAACTGGGAAGGAGAATCTTTATCCCCGACTTGTATTTGGACTCCCACTTGTTGCCTCAGTAAAAACATTACTACATTACAATTTATCTCAAATAAAATATGTCTGTTTACCACCCTAAAAACGAAGATCATTACTTAATTTTGGAAAGAGAATTTACTTTTGTTTAAGCAAACAGCCAATCTGTTTTTTGGTTCTGAATTTGTTAAAAGTTCTGCATGAACAATCTCTGCTTCTTCTAACTTCCAAACTAATAAGACAATCCTTGTCATACAGTCTCAGGACACATAATCATTCAGGCACTCTTCTGCAAACCCTTCAATCCAAACTACCTAATTCTGACCTCTCATTCTCAATACTAGGCTCAAAATTATGGGAATCCCTTGTTCCAGTCTTTAAAGACACCTCTTCTAACCCCAAGGTATGTCCACTGTTTTAGTATTACTCTGCGCCAAATGTATCTGCAACCAATTGGTTAAATAATCCAGACAAGCCCTTAACCTTTCCTATCAGACTATCTCCTCTACTCTAAAATAACACTTTATATGCCATATGCCAAAAAACAGCAATTATTCTATTTTCCTTGAATTTATTGAATCTTTGTATATATTGTACATTAAAATAATTTTTTTGTGTATACTTACAGAATATTTTGATTGAATCATTACTTTTTTTATTTTTTGTAAATCATGTTGTGTGTTTTCCCTGGGCTGAGACTAAAATTTGTTAGTTTTGATCAGTGCTCTACCATACTAAACAAATTTAATGAAATAAATAAGTACATTTCTTATTACCATTCTATGCATGAATGGATCAAACTAATGTTCTTGCTGCAAAGTCCACTAATGCTTTACTAAAGCAAATATAAAAAAATTATGGCATTTTTCCATGAGTTTTCACAGTGTTCTATACTTCAGGTACTGTATATATAACAAATGCTGTTTTATTACTTGCATATAATTATTCAGATCAGCTTATGGTTGACACCTTGTTCTCTATTGTTGAAGCCACTATTCTTGAAATATTAGCATTACTTATGCAAATATGAATACTCCGTAAATAAATACACAAAGCTATATAACTCGGCATATCTGCATGTCCCCATCTCTGTTCTTATGTCAATTTTTATTGCCATTCTATGCATACATGGCTGCACTTCTTTCATGTTCATAACATGTCCATTCATACAGTATAAAATAGACTATAAAAAATGTCTTCCATAGTCTGCACCAACAATCAGTCATAGCTTATAGAACATACATCTCATACTGCATTTTTCTCAGCAGAGATGTACTAAATCAGGCAAACCTGGACACTATATTTAAATTTTCACTTCCTTAGCTACCATTCTTGATTGCTGATATTCATAAATGCAGGGAAAAAGGCTCTGTAGATTTGTGCTTCTCACCCAGCTCCTTTTTATAGATATGGTAACCCTTACTGGTAGTGGTAAGAAGAATTGGTCATAGTAATTCATCACAGTTTATTGCAGCAGTGGCTAGCATAGCTACAGTAACTGCAACTGACTGTTTATATGTCTTCTTACTGGGCAATCATAATCAAGTTTAGCTTGCTGTAAACAATAACAAAGACTACATCAACCCACTCAATACAACTAGTTGAAGATATTTAAGTTATGTATTTGTGAAGCACATACTGCTAGCAACATAACAATTCTGTTAAATAAGCGGGATTATGAACGCAAGATGCATGATATGTTATCTGACACTAAGTTTTACAAAAAAGTTTTTTTCTCTGAAGTGAGAAAGTCATTTGCATTTATTGATTCTATTATAGAGGAGTGGTTTTACACTAATAGGATCACAGATGAGATTAGAAAGTATTTAAGAACTGATACTCCTAAATTAAGCTGTGTATTTGGTCTACCCAAAATTCATAAGTGTTTGAATGATCCACCTATAAGACCAATAGTATCAAGTGTTAATAGTAAGACTGAGGCTTTAGCTATATATACTGACAGGTGTTTACAAAGAGTTGTTGAAAATGGTTCTACCTTTATTAAAGATACTTTTGATTTTAAGAAGAAGGTGGAAGATTTGATAAGAACAGAAAATGTTATATTAGTCACTATGGATATTCAGTCTTTATATACGATGATACCAAATGTCGAGGGACTGGAGACAGTAAGGGTAGAACTACTCAATTCCAAAATTTATTCTAAAAGTACAGTTGATCTACTGATGGAAATGTTAGATATTATTTTAAGTTATAATTATTTTGAATTTGACAATTGTATTTTCCATCAGGTTAATGGCATTGCAATGGGTGCCGCTATGGCGCCCAGCTACGCTAATTTATTTATGCAGGGCTGAGAAAGAATCAATATTTTAGGAAGTGTTTTCTCTGATAACATTAGATTTTACATCAGATTTATTGATGATGTTTTTCTTTTATGGAGAGGGGATGAAGTTAGTTTGAATAATTTTATAACGTATCTTAATGGCATCAACACATATTTGCAGTTTACAGTAGAGTATAATATTATCAGTTTTAAATACTTGGATGTAGAGGTGATTAAGAGGGGTGAAAATATTTACACCAAGATATTTAAAAAAGAGGTTCAATATAACAACTATCTACATTACAATAGTATGCATCTGAAAGGGATGAAAGATAATATTGTTAAAAGTCAGTTATCACGTGCTAACAGACTTACTAAATAAGACAGTGATTTTGATAAGGAGAGTAGCTTAAAGTGTGAAAAATTTAAATATAGAGGTTATCCTTCTGATGTTACTCATAAGACCTTAAGAGAAGTTAATTCCTTAAGATATAATAATGCCATTTTTGAGAAAACCACCATGAATAATGGAGAGGTTGGTGTTCATATGCAAATTAGTAATTCAGTAGATAGTTATAATATTAAGAAGTTAATTATTAATAACTGGAAAATATTACAAAGTTCTATTAAGTTTAAAGATAGATTGGGAGACAGACCCCAATTTATTTATAAAAAAGGCAAAAGTTTTAAGAATTTATTTCAGAATAAGATGGAGAAATCTATTAATCTAAATATCAAAAAGTTAGGGATGCTCAAGTGTTTCAACTGCAAGCTATGTGATTACTTACTGACAGATGTCAGCGAAGTTAATATCAATGGTTTTAAGTACAATTTCAGCAAGTCTTTTAGTTGTAAGAGCAAGTATGTTGTATATTTAATTTTATGTCAATCATGCCCTTCGTTTTATGTAGGACGTACTGTCAGAGAATTATACAAATGTGTATATGAACACAAATATGCTGTTGAAACAGGTGACTTAAAGAATTCATCAGCAAAGCATTATGCTTTGAGTAAATGTAATGTTAAGTTTAAGTTTATTGTTCTGGAAGAAATTTACAACTATGACAGAAGGTTTGATGCAGAGAGTGAATTAAGCTGGAAAGAATATATGTGGCAAGTGAGGCTTAATGCCTGTTTTCCACCCAGCTTAAATAATAGAGATGAGTTCACTGCTTACTTAAAAAGAAAGGGCTTGAAGCATCATTTAAAGAATATATGATGCATTGATTGTTTTTTAATTATTTAATTATCAGCTTGCTAGAATGCACTTTAAATGTTCAGTGCATTGTATCATTATTCAGTCTGAAGAAGTCACTACAGGTGATGAAAGCGCTTACTGTTTAATGTTTTATTAAAGTTGTTGGGTGTTCTTGGCCGTCTTTTTATTAGTTTTTATTTTCGTTAAGTTTGGCTACTGTTTTTTTTTGGTGGTAACATAACAATTCTGGGAAGGGGACATTTGCAAATGCAAACTATGAAACTCCAAACTTCTATAACTGTGGACATTTGTAATTTCAAAGATTTGTTTTACTCCCTCCTCCAAGATAGAGTGATCACAAAATTAGTTTGTACAGAGTAAGAGGTTGTGGGGGGGGGGGTCGCAATGGAAAATAGCTGTTTAAAATTACAGCAATTAGTCAGGGCATTTTACTGCAGTCTTGTACTACATGGGTTTAGTAAGTAGCCTACTGGAGTTGAGTTGTGACATAAAGAAAGACGCAGCACAAAATATCTGCAGTCAGCAACATTTAAAACTGCACTTTAAATAAAATAAGTTATTATAATAATACTCATTGCTAGTAAAATTGTAATATTGGAGTAGACCTGTGACATAAAGTAAAATATAGGAAAGATGTTTGCAGAGATCATCCTAAAACTTTCCTAGCTGAAAAAAAGTAGTAAAAAAAGATGCCTGATTCTTGTAAAATGAATGAATAAATACATAATAGCCACAATTGTGTGTTTCAGATTTTTGTTATCAGACACATACAGTGCACCCAATTAAAGACAACCCCCCCCACACACACACAGATATACCAACAATTACAGCTGCATTGACTGTGTACACCTCAGATATCTGATTGTGATCTGATGAATGAATGAACACATAAATAATTGCTACATCAGTATTGCTGTAACAAATATACAGTGCAAACCAATACACACACTGACATGCATAGATTCATCTAGACACTAAATATACACCAACCAATTGCACCCATTTTGACTATTACATAAATAATAGATACAGTAATATACATTAAATCACTGCTTTCAGACACATACAGGAAAATGCATTACCTACCCATCCTGCACATGATTGCACATACATGTACACACTGACAAAATCCTATTATAGGTTATGAGAAACAACTGTAGATTAGAGTAATTTAGCAATCCCAGGCACTATAGATACATACAAGTCTTTGAAAAATGCATGCTATCTATTTTATTTATTATGTAACAGTTCTATGCCATAAGTTGTGTGACTCTTTCACGGTGTTTTTCCCACAAACTACAGAAACTGGAGGGTATTATTCTACATGTAACATAAGTCTACATAAAACCATACTGAACAGATAGCATTTTAAGCAGACAACAGGTTTTTTTTCTGGCTAAGCTGGGTCAGTGTATTTCATGTATTAGGTAAGGGAGCAGGGACTGGGGAGCACAGCTTCCAGCTATAAAAACAAATTCCATTACCTCTGGAAAAAATACTGTGTTTCGCCCAGCTCACTTTGTGATAATTTGACCCATATCCTCATTCAGTCTGGAGATTACAGAGTTTAAAAAAAATGCTTCAGCTTCCTATTGCAAATATCTCAATCATTTCAGTCAGTTGACTTTGAAAGAAATAATCATGGAAACCAGCCTAACTTCTGTTGCTAGTCATTTAGTACAATATTTAAATGTTGCTGCATTTCTTTGAGGAATATGCTGTTGAAAAAATGCATTTTAAGAATCCCTCTCTTAAGCATGTGCTACCTTTTAAATACTGCATTCATGCCTTGTGAATATTAATGCTTAACATTTTTCAGCACAGAGAGTTTGTAGATTGTAGATTTTACCAAAATATTGTTATTCTCACTTTGAGATTGTTACATCTGAGAGAAAGAACAATCTCGTGCTGGCAAAACTAACTAAACGTGTCTCATAGGTTTTCTTGGAAACTACATTCAGCTGCACAAATTGTCAAATCAAGCAATCGGGCAAGATAAATTCAACATCCTCAAGCCAAAAGATGATTCTTAAATAAACAGACCAAAGCCTTTCTTATGCAAGCAAGCCAAGCCTTCCAAAATATCACACTACCATCCAATTTCCATCTTGTCCACATTAGGTGAGATACTCAGAAAATACTTCACACCCAACTAGTACAATACTTCAATCAATATTACTTTCTTTCATACAAACAACATGGCTTCTGGACTAGTTCTAACACTAAAGGAGCTCTGTAACATTTACAGACAAAATACTCCTTAATATAAACAAAACACCTACTCACTGTACAAGTTTTTATTGACTTTACTAAAACATTTGACCTAGTGGTCTACTTATACTGAATACACCATAAGCTGCAATTTAGCGTAAGTCCTGAAGTCATTGTCCAGCTCCAGAACTACCTTTGTTTCGGTCAAAAATGAGTTCCTGCAATTCAGTCAAAGGCTCTTACTCAAGACCTCCTCAGAGATCAATACCAGAACCTTTAATAGTTTCCATTTTTGTCAACCAACTCACTTATGACCTGCCTCAGCTCTCTCCCTCTCTCTCTCTCACTCTCTCTCTACTGTTTGCCAATATAAAGATCCTGCACCAGTCCAGTAACTCTTTATCCACATTGGAATGCCAAATACTAATTTATTTTCACTTACTCATTAAATGGATTAATGAGAAAAAAATACTTAGTTCTTCAAAAATTAAATACATTCTCTTTATCACTATACAAAAACTTTCCAAAATTACTAATATTTTAAAAATCAAAGATCTGAACAGAATATCACTTCATTCAGATACCTAGGAAGCTGACTTGTCACATTCCTTACTGCTCATCTCCACTTATCAAGAACAGAAATAAAATAAACTACCTGTGATTTTGGTCAAGAAAATGTTCCACTTTCTGTCTTGTGCAACCCTTTTACACATTTGAAGTATGATCCTGCTCTAATAGTTTCTTTTTTTTTTTCAAAACAAGTTTATTGTTTTAACATATAAGCTCTAATAGTTTCTGACTCAAAAAAGAATGAAAAAGTGATTTAATCCATCTCAGATAAAATACACACAGATTCATCATTCTCTCTATTCGATAAAAATACCGGCAAACTACAGCAAAAGCTAAATAGTTCACATCAGATAAATGGCAGATATCTTATTGATTTCTCAGTTATTAAACTCCTACAATAAAATACTTTTATCTCCTTGGTTGCTAAACATAACCTAAGATACTCTCCTAGAATGTCTGAAGTTAAAACCACAATGGGCTTTACCTGAAATTCCTTCAACAAACTTCAGTGCACCAGGCAATGTTTCTCTACACTAGGTACCTAACTCAAAGAATCACTTTCCATCTTAATGAATTGCCTTATATACAAATTTCTACAATCAGTTGAAAGCCCACCTTCTCAATCAATCAAAATGCAATTGCCTTCAAACTGGACATGAGACCTAACCCCGTCATCTATTTCCATTAAGTACATCTTCCGCTTAATAATCCCCAACTTGCAGTATAATTGTACTGCTGCTCAACTATAACGTTTTCCACTCTCCATACACCTATACTCCTGTCTTTCATTTTCCCTTCAAACAAAATAAAGCAAGCATCTGTGTGTGTGTGTGTGTGTGTGTGTGTGTGTGTGTGTGTGTGTGTGTGTGTGTGTGTGTAGTAGTTAGCTATTCTGGTGCATCCATTCCTCAAAGAAAAAAAGCTCCTCAGACGTCTGGATGAAAAAAAAAATGTTCTTCATTCATTTTAAATTATAGCAAAGTGATTCAAGCAGCTGTTACACTTTAGGCCACACAAAGAGGAGTAAAGCATTTCAGTTCAGGCAGCAAATGCAATACTGGCATTATGAATGCTGGTAACTCAATGAAGACACATCAGCATCTGTTGATTGTGTTCCCTAACACTTTGCAGCCAGGGAAGCTGTCTCTTTCACTAACCTTAGCTACAGCCTCATAATAAGCATAATAACCTTAGCTACTACCCTCATAATAACCCCACAGGAAGCTGTGGGGTTATTATGAGGGTAGTCATAGTGGGGTAACAAGGAATTAGGAGACACAGCTATGGTCTGTGGTCTCCCATTTCTAGTAAGGGCGTTGAGTTGCTCCCCAGGGTTAATTTCCTATTGACTGCTTCCATATGGTGGCATGCACTCTGTGTAAAAAAAAATAAAAAAAAGAGGAAGTCGTTACTTGCTCATCTTCATTGTGTCCATATGGGTTCTCTCTTGCCATCCTGTTTTTGCTAACATTCTACAGACAATGTGGTAACACATATTTTATTATTTGTGCAACTTTCAAAGTACCTCATTCTAAGCTTATAAGACTAAATAGTTCAAGCATGTCCCTGGGTTGTGCCTTTGTTCCTCCATACCTTAAGTTTTGTCCAGATTCTGGAGTCTACTTCCTACAGACGTTTGTGGATATGACACAGAGTAGGTATGGTACTCGTATACATTTGTAGCCAGTATTTTATTAAGTTGGAGTTCACTGGTTCATTGGTTTATTTAACCACTTGTCATGGTGGTGGTTCCATGCTTCGCTCTGTTAGTGGGCTGGGAAGGCTTGTTGTGGATTTCTGGCAATTAGTGGCAAATCATTAAAGGCTAAAGTTGAAAATAATGACAGACATTTGATTTTCAGATTTCATACCCAGTCATGCTAATGCAAAACCTATTATATCAACTTTCTAACTTTGTAAGAGAAATATTGGCATGCTAACAATGTAATGGTGCACTAAGCTGCTGTGTTTCATTAAGGAAGCACTTTCACACACTTAGTAATGAGGTTAAACTTTGCTGTGAGATTTGTATAAAAAACATTAGTGGGGGGTGGAATAGACATGGCTGCGCCTTGCCATTGGTAATGCAAATGACTGTTTTTCATCGGCTAGGGCATCAAATGAGTAAATGGAATGCTCGCTAAACTTTTAACAGCCATATGAGGGGAAGGGGGAGGTTTGATAGCTCATGGCAGCTTCTGAAACTCAGTAAGTACCTGTTTCACTGAGCTGTTAACTGGAAGTTTGTGCTTAAAATTTTAAAGAAGATTTTGTGGTGGACTGCTGCATAGTTTATTAAGTTGCATTTCAGTTACACACAGGAAATATAAATGATGTTGCAGGTGGAATTCAATGGTGTTCATACTCGGGGCCTGAATAACAGTTGAGAGCTCTGTTTACAAAGTCAGGCACACGTCTCAACTGTACAGAGTTTTGCAGAATGTCCACATTTTTGCCTCATGTTTTTGGTCTGTTTTTCATAAAATTGTGTTTGTTACATAATCATTGGCAAGTTATTAATGGTTGAAGTCAGAAAATAATGACAGATACTTGAATTTCAGTGTTCATACCCTTCAGAGGGGTTCATGCTGATGTAAGGCCTGTTGTTCTATCAATTTTCTAGGTTTGTAAGAGCAATACTTTTTCCCTGTTTCTGGCCCTTTGTCCTCCCATTGTTGATGGCTATGTCCAGATATATTGCTCTAAGACATTGAGAGGTATGAGTCAAGGCATCGGAGATAATGCATCTCTTAAAGGAGGGATATGTGGGCAGTTGTTTAGGAATGAGGGCATTTCTTGAAAGAGTGGTTGTGTTGTACTTGTTCGTGGCTTCCTAATGTATTCATGTTGGATTAGTTGTTGACTGATAGTGGCACTTTGCACTATGGGTACTGAGATATAAGGATATAAATAAGCCTTTTTTTTCTCTCCAGCCTTTCATCAAGGGGAGTGTTTTGAAGGAGTTTTGTTGATGGTGGGACCTCGCTGCTGTGCAGATTTCCACAAAGTGATCAGAAGTTTTGTTTGATTTTTGCTGGTTCATTCCGCATGAAGTTGGTGGTTTTGGGGATCATGGCAGATCAGTGAATATTGACTAATCTGACTGATGGCAGTCATTTGAGATTCGGATATTGTGCCCTTCGGAAGGTGTGCAAGGTCTGAGATCTTTTGCTCTAGCGGCTTTCTAACCTTATGAGAGGTATTTATGGGTTTGTTGTACAGTTGGTTAGGACTTAATATCAGTCAGGAGATGCAGGCTAATGTAAATCTTGATAATCCAATAACTTTTGTGGGTGGGAGTAAGAGCAATATTTACAGCCCATTGCTGTTTTGGCCCTTTGTTTTCCACTGTTTTAGGTTTTGCATGAGAAACTGGAGGTATGGGGACATATTTGGGTTTGAAAGAGGGTGAGAGAAGAGAAAAAATAATAATAATAATGAATAAATAAACACATAAATAAATAAAAAGGGGGCCCACGGTATATGAGAAATTTTCACACCCATAATTGTTTGCTTTTGTTCTTATATTAAGGGGTCACAACGTCTTGCGGTGAGAGGTGGTGAAGTTTGGGCTTGGTAGGCAGGCTAGTGGCTTGGAGGGGGTAGGGGGCTACAATAACAGTCATGTTGTTAACTAGCAGATGCAAGGTAAGTGTGCTGTTTAATTGTCTAGATTTTGTTGCATGGTTTGGTGTGTTTTTTCATAAAAGTTGTGGTTTTGTCAAAACATGGGGAGGACCTGAGAACTGTAGTCACTAAATAATGACATACAACTGAGTTTCTTACTTTACATCCTTCATAAAAGTATATTGTCACGAATTTCATTATTAAGAACAATATTCAAATGCAGTTACCGATAGGAATGTTTAACATGTGCCCATATTTCCTATAGTTTTGTAATAAAGTTTTATTTCTTTTGCAGATGGGGCAGCAGAGAAGGACAGCCAGAAATTGGGTTTGAAAGGTGATGGTGTCTATTGCAGTTGATGTCCCTGTTGCTACAGTGGTGTGCAAAGAGGCCTGAGTGGGGGAGTGCAAAGTGAGCAACAGTCAGTGGTCTGAAGGACGTGGATGTCAAATGTAATTGATTCTGATGGGGTGAACCTTCTGTTTACCGCAAGTTGCGTACAGTGAGGGTGCAGGTAATCTTAGTTACTCTGTACTCATTGAGGTAAGTCAGATTTTGTGCAATTTGGGGTAGTTGGGGGGGGTCTATATTAGAACATCGAAGTTTCAAAACTTCGAATGTTCTAATATTGAACCCTATTCAGCGAAAGCTGAAAATATCAAGCAACAGAAAAACAATTTTTTTCTTAGGGAAAGAATTTGGTTATCCGTTTCTATTGCTTTGGTATTTTCAGCGCTGTGGTGGAAAGTTACTGGTCAGGTTCAGGTAAGTGTGCGATTGAGTGTGGGTTAGGGTAGTTAGGGTTAGGGTGCGGGACAGGTATGTGTGCGATTGTGTGAACGTGTGGGTTAGGGCGGGTTAGGTGAGTTAGGGTTAGGGAGTGGGTTAGTTATGTGTGCAATTGTGTGGATGTGAGGGTTAGGGTGGGGTAGGTGAGTTAGGGTTAGGGTGCGGGTGAGGTGAGTGTGCGATAGTGACGGACCTTAGGGTTAGGGTTTGGGTTAAGGTAAGTGGATAGTTAGTGGTGTGTGTATAATTTAGTGTAGGGTTAGGTGTAAGACTTTAGGTGTATGTGTGTGGATTGCTGTTTGCTTGGTGTGCTTGTGTTGTGTGTATGTGTTTTGGAACAGCAAATTTTTTCCCTAGGAAAAAATTTGCTGTTCTGTATGTTCGATGTTTTCAACTTTCGCTGAAATGGGTTCGATATTAGAACATTCAAAGCTTTGAAACTTTGATGTTCTAATATAGACCCAGTTGGGGTAGTGTGGGGACAAGTCAGGAGGTTGTATGCTGGCCTATTGTCCTTTACGAGGGACATGGGTGGAAGTGTTGGGGAATTTACACTTGCACATCCATTTACTTGAAGGGGCTAAGGAGGTGTTGGTTGGAGTGGGAATTTGTTTTGAATGTGGTATTTTTTCTGGGAGACAAATCTGTCCCTCAAGCAGGTTTTATTAATGTCACATAGCAGGTTAAGGTTCAGAGCAAGTAACAGGCATACCATTTGACTTTGCTTTGGGTTGGTAGGAGGTCCTCGGTATAGGTGTGACTTTTATGAATAGATAGGGTTTGATGGAGCATGGGGAGCATGGTGGGTATGTTTGCAGGTGTTGAACTGGATATTTTGTTTGTTAAGCAGAAGTCTTACTCAAATTATTTGTTTGTGATTCCTTGCAGATGTAGGACATGTTTATTTACTTAACAGATACAAACGTATCAAAAGTAAGGAAATGTTTGAGGGGAAGCTGGGATCAAGCAACAGATTAAGGATGTTCTTCAGCTTCTTGGGTTACTGAAGTTGCAGCTGACTAGTTTAATTGGGTTGCTTAGGTACGGGTTAATAAGATGGTGTAGCTTATTATTCTGTTGCTTCAGGTTAATTCAATGCGGTGGTCCTCTGGGCAACTGGATAGTGTTGGTCATGGGGATTTGCTTTTTGTTTCCACATGTTATAGGAGTGTTGGGTTAGGTAGCATCATTTGGTGGAATTGTTTGTGGTTTGGTGAATGACAGGACAAAGGGACAATTAGGGATGCTGAGTATTTGGAGTTTCAGTTTAACATCGAGTAGGTTTAGTGGGTGTTGGAGATTAGGGTTCACTTCAATTGTGTAAGATGGCAGTGGTATGGGCTATGTTGTCTCTTTGCAGAGGTATATCACATTCCATTAAGTTTAAAGACTTGCTGCAGGAGTTCGGGGCACCTCTGTATAAGTAAAGCATATGGCATGGTGAGGCTAGCTTACTTAAGTGTGGGTTATTGCGGTCAGTGGGAAGAATTTTGTTGGGAAAGATTATGTTATTGGCTAGGCTTGGGAGAAAGGTAAGGCAGTTCAGTTGGTCAGGTGGATTTAGCTATGAGTACTTCAGTTGCATGGATGGCAAGGCTATGTGAAGTAATTTGGTTAGTGGTCATTGGTTTGTAGGGTTGGGGTAGGTTGAGAGGGAAGATTGATGGACTTTGACTATTGCCAAGATGGGTTTTGTTGTGGGGATTGATACTGGGAAATGGAGACAGGGCATAACAGTTTCTGTGGCATTTATGTTATAGCTGTATTTAGTCATTCCGAAAGTGTTTTCTAGAGTCAGCATAGACAAGGATGGTCATTATGTTTTTATATATTTATTTATTTATTTTACATTTGTTGACCGGGTTTGTCCAACTGAGCTAAGTATCCCTTTTTCAGCGGAGGCCCGAGGAGAAAACTCCACATGTTCTACAGATTATTATTTACAAAAATAAGTAAACAATCAACAGGTAGTTTACAAAAAATATTCAAAGCAACATATACATGAAAAACAGGGCTTTACTACAGTAAACTAATCATTATGTCTGTCAGATTTAGAATCCTACATCATTCAGAAAGAGTAACAAAAGTTTTGTCAGCAGATGTAAAATCTTACATTATGCAGATAAGAATGTATGTAATGTGCTTAGGACAGAGAAGTTAATGTGAGACAAGGTCTAGAAAGTTATAAAAAGTTAAATAAGTTGGGAGCAGAGGTGTGCAGTTAGGGTTGATAAGCGTTTAAGGGGGATGGGTATAGAGGCAGGTCCATTGGCTTAACAGGTATTCTTTAGTGACTAGCTTGAATTGACTAAGTTGCTTTAGTGACCTGATCTCTAGTGGGAGTTTGTTCCAGGCTTTGGAAGAATTATAGCTATAGAGAATACATCCTTTCTTAGCTTTAGGTTTGTGGAGTTGTAGCAGATCTAGGTTAGAGCTCTGGAGGGATCTAGCAGGTGAATAGTGAGAGATGACAGATGATAGGGTAGGATAGTAAGAAGGCTGATAAAGGATGGAGTGGATGATCTGGAGTTGAAATAGAAGAAGCTGGTGAAGTAGTTCAAGCCAGTTAAAGTGTTTGAGTGAGAGACAGTGATGTGACTTGTAAGTTTGATGGGCTGCAAATTTGGCTATCTTGTTCTAGGTAGATTCAAGTTTGGCAAGGAGTGTGGAGTTGAGGCAACCATATAATAGACTGGGTAGGAGGTAGGCATAAGAGAAAGTTACTTAACTTCACTGGTGAGAAACTTTTTGTTGTGGTAGAGGAGCCCTAGTTTCTGATGAGTTTTCTTCATACAGTTGTTAATTTGTAGATTTAATTTAAGTCAGTTGTCAATGATGATACCAAGGTGGTTAGTGCTAGTTTCCATCTCGATGTATGTGTTATTGAGGGTTAGGATTGTGAAAGTGGATTTAATGTGGTTGCAGTTTTTAGGGAAAAAAAGCAGCAGCTTAGTTTTTATTTTTGGGTTAAGGATAAGCTGGTTATCAGAGAGACAGTTTTCTACTGAGTTAAAGGAAGTCTGTGTTGTAGAGATGAGTTTGGAGGGAGAGTCAGCAATAGCAATGGCAGTAGAGTCATCAGCATATTGGACCAGTGATGACTGAGGACAAGAAGAATAAAGAAGATTAGTGAAGATGTTGAAAAGTAGTGGACCAAGGATGGAACCCTGAGGGACACCCATTTTATCTGGGAAAGGAGGGGAGAGTGCAGATTGCCATTTCACTGCTTGAGACCTGTCAGTAAGGTAGTTGGAAAACCATGCAACAGTAGCAGGGGAGAAGTTAAGGTTGATCAGTTTGTGCAGAAGGAGAGGGTGAGAGTTGGTGTCGAAAGCTTTAGAGCGATCTAAGAATAGGCAGGAGACAACTTTGTTGTTATCTCTGGCAAGGGATATAGTATTAAGGAATGATAGTAGGGCAGTAGTAGTACTATGCTTTGGTCTAAAGCCATGTTGAGTAGGTATGGGCAGATTTTCAGAGAGTAGGTAGTGCAAAACATGTTTATGTATGCATTTTTCTAGAAATGTAGACAGAGGAGAGAGGATGGCAACTGGTCTAAAGTTATGATGTCTGAGGAGTTACCTCCTTTATGTATTGGTAAAGTGAAGAATTGTTTCCATATGGAAGGGACTTTGGACTCTGAAATGGAGTGGTTGATTAAGATAGTTACAGGAGAGCAAGACAGTCAGCAGCTAATTGAAGGAAAAAGGAAGGAATGTTGTCTCTAGAAGCTGAGCAAGGTTTGAGTTTAGAGAGTAGGGATTTGATGCAGCTAGTGGGTACAGGTTTGAGGGAAAAAATTTGATAGAGAGTGGTTTGAAATATTATTAAAGGTAGACGAGTTGGCACTGTGGTTAAATAGTTTGGATATAGAGTCAATGAAATATGTGTTGAAGGTGGAGGCAGTATATTTGGGAGTCTTATCATGACAAGGATTGGGGGAGCAGGGACCACCAGGATGTAGTATGTGGTTTAATGAGTTCCAAAATTTTGGGGGGTTAGATTTCAAGGCTGACAGTGGATTATAGCAGAAGTCTCTTTTATCTTTATTAATACACTTTTTGGTCTGATTTCTATGTTCTTTGTATTTTAGCAAGTCTGCAGGGAGCTTTGTTTTGGTCCATGTTTTCCAGGCTCTGTCTCTACTTTTCATTAGGATGCGGGTGGAATTTGATAGCCACGGAGATATATTAGATTTAATAATGATTGTGCAAAGTGTGGCAAGTGAGTCAAGAATACTGAGAAAGGGAGAGCTGAAAGACAGGACAGCATCATCAAGTTGGAGTTGGGTAAGGAAATTCCAGTTAACTTTAGAGAGAAGTGATTGAAAGGTGTCTTACACTTATACTGGATACTTGCAGTGATGGCTGGATTGCTTTTGGACATTATTATATGGGGCTGCTGTTAGGATGATGGTAGGCTATTGCCTTGTCTGGTTTCATGTGTCATTGCATTTAATGTCTTGGTGTTGCCTAGGGCAGGTAATGTCCCAGGGCTCATTACGATGTTAAAATTGGTAGTCGGAATGAGTGAGAAGTTAGTTAATATACAGGAGTTATGCAAGATATGGTTATTATTTTAGTATTGGAAAGGGATCATTGGTTTATTTTAACTGCTAGTCAAGTGTCGGCTTTCAGTGTTTATATGAAAGGACTTTTGCGGTTGATGATAGGGATCCAGTTGGGTTTAGAGAGGATGGGTACACCAAATGATGTTTGGCTAAACCACCACTCCCCCCTTTCTTATGGGTGGTTAGCGTGTTGAAATTCTGGTAGGAGAGAGGGGGAACAGCCTGATCAGGCTGATGGGTAGAGAAGAGGGACAGGCTTGACCTCTTCTGTTACCCCTCTGGTGTTGGATGCTCATTTCATAGGTTCATAGGTGTGTACTAGGCTAATGGCCCTGGGGACTTTACAAGCCTAGCCATAGGATTACCCTGGCATAGTGCCACCTGTCCTTAGCTCCCAGTGCCTCTGTCAAGTAGAGCCACTGGTGTTATCCCTGGGGTGGATTTTCTGTTTCCCATCCACTCATCAAGATTTCTCTTGAAGAGGTGGTCAGTGAGGTGTTCTGCTTGACATGTATGGGAAGTCTGTTCCATAGCATGGGCAGTCTCTGGGTTATGAACCTGTCCCTCCAGCATGTTCTGTTGATTGTGGTAATGAGGTTGAGGTCTCTGGAGTGTGTGGTGCAGAGGGATTGGGATTCCTTTAGATGTAGCATTTCTAACAGAGCTGGGTCAGACATGGCTTTGTAAGTCAAGCAGAGATCAACTCTTAGTAGGTGATATGGTGATAGGTGATTCCAAAGACATGCATCTGGAGCATTTCTCCCCGGGCCTCTGCTAAAAACAGGCTCTGTGGAACCTAGTCGGACATTCCCGGTCAACAAATGTAAAATAAAATAAAATAAAAAAAATAAATAAATATGAGACAGAGAATAGTTGGAGTTTGAGTCTGTCCATATAGGACAAGTGTTTAAGGCCTAGGATCCTCTTTGTGAGGTACTTTTGTGGTCTCTCCAGTTGTTGCATGTGTCTAGTGAGGTACATGCCAAATGGGGCATTGTACTCAATGACTGGCCTAATGAGGGAAGAGTAGAGGGAGACAATGACCTCTTTCTTCCTGGATGCAAAATCCTTAGTAATGAGATGTGCCACATAGAAGGACTTTCTGACCACAGTGGCAATGTGGTGATCAAAAGAGAGGTTGCTGTCATCCTGTGTTCCCAGATCTCTTATAACGTCTTCTGTACTCAGTGGACTGCCATCAATGTGGTAATTCATGGGAACCAGGTTTTTTCCCAAAGGGGATGATGACAGATTTTTTTGGCATTGAGCTTAAGGCCATGGTTCTGACACCAGTTGTTGGTCACAGTGAGGCCATTCTGTAGGATGTCAACATCACTTGGGGAGTTTATAATAGCTCTTAACTTGCAATTGTCTGCAAACTTTGTCAGCCAGAGTCTTTTTGTGTTGGCCTGGACTTCAGAGAAGTAGATAAACAGGATAGGACCCAGGACCAAACCCTGTGGGACTCCGCTCATGACTAATCGGCAGTCTGACCTGGAGTCAGCTACTTTCACACTGTGGGTTCTATCTGTGAGCCAGTTTGTAACCCACCTAGTGATATACGGGTTGATGCCAAGCTTAGTGAGTTTTTCTATGATTCCTGAGTGGGGAATGGTATCAAAAGTCTTGGCCAGATCAAGGTAGGCTGTATGAACCACCTTACCTTCATCCACAGCTCTGGTGACTGACTAAAAGAAGTCGACCAAGTTGAGCAGGCATGATCTACCCTTCACAAAACCAAACTGTGTGGGATCCAGAGTTTGGAGATTCCCTATATCCTTGTTTATTAGGTCCATGATGATGCATTCCATAGCTTTGCAAATCAGACTCATCAGGCTAATGAAGCGATAGTTCCCAGGGTCTGTTGTCACTCCTCCTTTGTGGAGAGGGATAACTGTAGCAGTGCACCATTCGACAAGGACAAAGCCTGAGGTGAGGCTGTGATTGAACAGAGCACATAGGTGAGGTGCCAGTTCAATGAGTTGGGAAAAGGAAGTGAGGAGCTGAAGGCTGCTTGATAAATAATAAGCAAGTGGAGATAAGGACACTGCTTACTGGTTTGGATGTTTAATTCTGTAAGTGGTAAATATAAGCGAGCGGAGGTAAGGACGCTGCTTACCGGTTTGGATGTTTAATTCAGTAAGTGTTAAATATAAGCGAGTGGAGGTAAGGATGCTGCTTACTGGTTTGGATGTTTAATTCAGTAAGTGGTAAATATAAGTGAGCGGAGATAAGGATGCTGCTTACTGGTTTGGATGTTTAATTCAGTAAGTGGTAAATATAAGCGAGCGGAGGTAAAGACGCTGCTTACTGGTTTGGATGTTTAATTCAGTAAGTGGTAAATATAAGCGAGTGGCGGTAAGGACGCTGCTTACTGGTTTGGATGTTTAATTCAGTAAGTGGTAAATATAAGCGAGTGGAGGTAAGGATGCTGCTTATTTGGTTGGAGTTGTAATTCAATATATGATGTATGAAGTGAGCAGTGGGACGCTGCTTCATAAGTAAAGTAAGTGAGTAGAGGTATGGACGCTGCTTACTGGGGTAGGACGAGTGGTCATGCTGTCCTGATTAATATTACATGGATATTTATGCTGTGATTAAAATCAGCTATACTATGTTCAGTTGTAATTAATAAATATTGGTTATCAAAGCTATGTTATGGAAGTTTAATAAAGGTCGTCAAACATTATTCTGTGTGATGTGTTTACTGAAGGGGACCTGGACAAATATATGCTACAAATATATTTTAATTCATTCTATACAGTTTTAATAGTTCATTTGATGCTACATTTACATCCTGCTATATTGTAAGAACTTTGTTACTCCAACTACTTTTATTTTTTACTTGACTGTAATGACCTTATATTGTCTGTATTTCTGACTGCTTTATCCAGGCTAAGACCGAACTTGGTCTATTGTAATCAGGACTCTGTCCTGGTCAACCCATTCAAATAAATAAAATAAAATAAAATAATTAAATCAATCAGATATGCAAATCAGTATGTTCTTTTCATAACAAGGTACTATCTTCTGCAGTATATAATCATGTTCTAACAAAACTATGACTTTTATTTCAATTCATTTGCTTGTTTGCCAAAGTATTTTTCTTTCACATGTTGGAAACTTGCAGTTAATGTTATTTAAGTCTAATAAAGTCTCATTTTCTCCATGAATGTCATAAGAGATGAAAACACTTACTTGTTAATAAATATTTATTTGTGTTTTTAATCATCAGGTATTCCGTTAATTCCAATATTTTTGCATAAGACTAGAGCATAACAGTATTAAAAGGTGCTTACCAAACTCAAGTACCTTTCTTATATAAGAAAGGCATTTAATAATATTGCTTCCTTCATAGTTTCATAGTGCTCCGTGAATAAGTTTCTTCTTTCACAGCAGCATTAGCCCCTTTCTACCACCCTCTAGTTAGGTGTTTTAGGTTTAGGTTCATATTCTGCTGTCCTGGTTCTATTATCTGTGGTGAATATTGTTTGATTGATGTCTGTGGGATAACTCACACATTCAGGTCTTGTGTATTTTGTGACTTAGGAAAGCAACAGTTTAAGTATCTTGATACTGCAGAGCGATGGTGCAGCTTGCATAGAGTGTGATTTTATTATAAAAGTAAAACATTGCCGGTAAAGCTCAGCTTTGCCTATGGTAGTAGTCGCACATCATCTTCATTTATATGTGTGTGTGTGTGTGTGTGTGTGTGTGTGTGTGTGTGTGTGTGTGTGTGTGTGTGTGTGTGTGGTGTATGCATCTGTGTGTGTGTGTGTGTGTGTGTGTGTGTGTGTGTGTGTGTGTGTGTGCGTGTGTGTGTGTGTGTGTGTGTGTGTGTGTGTGTGTGTGTGTGTGTGTGTGTGTGTGTGTGTGTGTGTGTGTGTGTGTGTGTGTGTGTGTGTGTGTGTGTGTGTGTGTGTGTGTGTGTGTATTAGATAGATAGACAGACAGAGAGATGTGGATGATGTTGTTTATGGGACACTGGTTCTGAAAATCTAAAGTCAGCCTGAGCTCCAGAGCTCAATAGAGGATGCCATTAATTGGCCAATTGGTAAGAACAGTATCTAGTCCTAGTAGAAATGTGAAGCAAACTTACATACCCTGGGTAGGGCTTACAATCTTTATAGCTATGTGACCATGTGAAAAATCAAATCACAGAACATGAAGCAAAAAGCCTGGATGCAGCTATATCTAACCATACTTTTGTACTTGGGCCTGTTTCCAAGCACACTATGGGCCTGTTTCCAAGCACACTGTTATGTAAATATATGCGACCACCCTCCTTACTTAGTTTTCCTAAGTTAAGATTGTATTACAATGGAATAAAGAAGGAATTCATGAGTTTCATCAATTCTCACTGGTGAAAAATACCATATAGTCACTTGTCATTTTGAGCTTCCACGACTTATTCTTTTGAGCACTGAAAACATGGTATGCAACAACTATAACCAGCATTTAAGAAGTGCAAAGAGAAGGCAATAATATTATTTGTCACTTGTTAATATGACTACTTATTTAACTGTAATGTCTAAACATTGTGAAAGCCTTGTTTTCAAACATGATGTATCTGAGGTACTGTAAAGATAACTTTTTATCAAGTAGAGCATAAAGCTGATACAATAAAATTATTGGAATAATAAGTAGAACATTTTAGCTGCATGTTGCTTTAACACTGTTTAGGCCAATGGCTGACCATTTTACATCAGATTTTTGTTCTGGGCATTTAAATGCGGGGAAATTACCTATAACAAACGTAGGATGAATCTAAATTCTGCACCTCAGAGTACTAAACTAATTTTTTAACTACTCAGAAGTTATATACAATTAATCCAAAATGTTTAGTTAGCATTATCTAATTAGCTATTAGCTTATACTCTTACCTGTGAAGCATGTAAAACAATCAGCTTGAAAACTGTAATGTTTAAATGCTGTCTGGTTAAAACCATAAATGCAGGTAGAAACAAAGGGCTCAATGACATGGTTTCCCTAGCCCCTGTTTTAAAACTTAGAGCTGCTAAACTTTAAATATTACTTTTCCATTGTTTTAAGGTCACATTTTAATTATGTAAAAACAACTAGGCAACATGACTTAATCTTAGTTTGGCACACAGTTTAGAGTGTTGTAACACAAATTTTAGTAAGTGTAGTTATTTAGGAAAGCCACTAGATGGCGCTTGAACCATAAAATGAATTAAATTTAATGTATAAACATGAAATATCATTTTAACATGTTTTATCACCTTTTAACCACAATTTTAACTGAGATGTACACATTTTAAACATTTTACAGGCTGTAAGGTTTAATAGATTTAATTATTTAGTTAATGTTCAAGTTTTGTTCAACTTTTACAACAATGTATTTAAAACAAGGTTTTTAAGCAACTAACATGATTGTAGATACTGATTGGTTGATTTGAAATTGTAATGGATAAGGAAATTATAAAGCACGGGTGTTTTTTATAGTACATGTTGTTTTGATAAAGTTGAAGATGAAAACGTGGTGCTGTTTGCGTTTTGAAATAAACCTTTTACACTAAGCTTACTGTCAGCTCTTCCCTTGGACTTTGATTTATTTGGGCTCGGTGGCTGTGGTGTTCTGTTTTTACAAGTTTGAATTTTGCCACTTGCTGCTTTTTTTTGATTACTAGTTCGTATGGAGCTTCCACTGAGCGCAGATCATGTACCAAGAGGATCAGAGACTGGGGAGCTTCGTAAACTGATTGGGCAGTTAACGCAACTAGTGGAGTTGCTAACGCCCATCAGTTTAACTATGGCAAAGACAGTTTCATCTAGCTTTCTTCCTGGGAACCAGGAAGTTATTCACCTTAATGATGTGAGGGAAATAAACGCTGTTTCCAATGTAAAACCTGTGGATTTACAAGATGAAGAAGCTGAAAATGCAAGCGCTAGTCTAGATGGCTTTCCTAACATTTTACTGAACTGTTCCAATGAAGGAAACGGGGCAACGAACAAAACGAGGAGTCAGAGAAACCAGACCAGATGAGACCAGACGCAAAGGCTGCCAACTAGTGGGTCCACATTTAACAAGACCAATACAGGTACCCAAAAGCTGGTTAAAGACATTTTAAATGTGAAATATGATTTTAGTCATCAGCAAGAGAAAGTTATAAGCAATGTGGATTACAGTACTATGTTGAGTGATTTAGACTGTTTTTTGTTTAAATATAAGACCTTAGATATGGACAACTCATACCTCAAGCACTGTCTCTCCTTAAACATTGTTCCAAAAGGATTATGGGTATGCAAATATCCTAACAATGTTTTTGAGGGGATTGAGTTTCACAGAGAGCTAATAACTATTTTTGACAGATGTGGTTTTGACATCATGAAAGCCATTATCAAAAATAATGAAATGTTAATGGAAAAGTTGTTTCAGGATATCGAGAATATTAATAAAGCAATATTAGGTGATTTAATGTACACTGTTGAAACAGAGAGGCTTAAATATCACAATTTACTCAAAGAGGTTGAATCTAGATGTAAAGAAGTACAAGATAGAAAAATAAGGAAAATTAGGAGGGACACAGAAGAATACAAAAATAAAACACACTACCCCAAGCCTAAAACCCCACCTAGATTGGGTTATGGTAACTGGGTTAGAGAACACACCGACAAACAGGAATGGATAGAGGAGGATGACATTGGACAGGTTAATGATGACAACGGTCCCCCCCCCCCCTAAGGAGGTCCGAAAGGTTAATGAACCAGGAGAGGGTTGTATATAATCCAAAAAACTACAGGGGCAGGGGGTGGAGGCAATTACGGCAGAGGAACCAGGACTGGCAGTAACTGATTCAGTTACCAGGGTCATGTCCACCTGGACCTACAATGATTTCAACATATTCAACTACTCTAATGCTAAAATTGGCAAGACTTGGTTCGACCTGTTTTCTAAAGGATTCACTTTTATTCCCAAGCAGAAAACCAACATTTTCAGGTTGTTGGTTGATATTAAGCTATTTATAAGGAAAAAGAATTTAGAGTTATTTTTTAAGGGAAATATTGAGAATCCTGATTTATTTAATTTAAGATGCAGAAGTACTTTCAACCCGCCCACACATCCCCAACTAAGAAACTTTGAACTCAAGGTAGAAAAAGAAATCAGAACCCTGGTTGCAGGCAAATACATACATTCCAATTTAACTTCAGCAGAAATGGCCACACTAAAGGACATCACCAACAACCACAGTATGAGAGTAATGAAACCAGACAAAGGTGGAGGAGCAATAGTTATGGACTCCATTACTTATGAAGGCAAAATGATGAACCTTCTCAACGATACAGATAAATATTCTAGGGTTTCTATCAACAAAATCAATATAGCTTACAGAAAAATTCATACAACTCTATATGGCATGTCAATGGATGGATCTATTGACAGTGACACATATAGGTACCTTAATGTGGAGAAACCTAAAATACCTTGTATCTTTGGTATTCCCAAGGTACACAAAGATAGATCCACCCTTGAGACCTATTGTTTCGGCCGAAGGTTCTATGACTGCACCCCTAGCCAAATTTGTAGACCAAAAGGTCAAAATTGTTTTGGAAGGTAAGAATCATATCCTTAAGGACTCCTGGGACTTTTTGAGGAAATTACAACCCTCAATTTACTCCAATGACTTGGCTTTTGGTACCATGGATGTCGTAGACCTGTTTGGATGCATTCCACATGATGATGGTTTAAACTGGTTTGAAGAAATGTTAATAGACAGTCACAAGTTTGAACAGAATGACTTCAGGAATATACTCACCCTGATGGAAATTGTACTCAAGAACAATTTCCTATACTTTCAGGGTGAGTATTTCAAACAAGAAAAAGGTGTGGCTATGGGGGCACATTGTGCCCCGAGCTATGCCAACATCATCATGGCCTACTGGGAACAAAAATTTCTTCTTGACTCTTCTTTCAGTCACCAGTGGGCTATATACACTAGATTCCTGGACGATTTATGTTTTTTCTGGTTAGGTGACCATAACAGTTTTTGTGAGTTTTTCAACTATGTCAGTTCCACCACTAGTTTTTTGAAGTTCACAGTATTTTGATCAAAACATTTTAAAATACCTAGATGTTTGTATTGGCAAGGCGGAAGATGCTTTTACATCAAGGATTTACAGAAAGGATACATTTTGTAATTCTTACCTGCACTACACTAGTTGTCATCCTCCTCATCAAAAGAAAAGCATAGTGAAGGGACAGCTTGTGCGTGTTAGCAGGATGACCTCAGATGACAGTACTTTTTTGGAGGAGGTCAACTACCTCAGAGGTTTGTTCAAAAACAGAGGTTATCCATTGGAGTTATTTAACCATATTTTTGAGGAAGTCAACCTTAAAAGGAAAAGTACCTTTGCACCAATAATAGGTAAAACTGTAACGCTGCCACCAGAAACAACAGATAACGAGACTGGTAAAAATTATGGGGCTGGTCTAATTACTACTTTTGATGGACAGTCAACAAGTGTTAGAAAACTTTTTATTAAAGAATGGGAACATTTTTCCGCTGTATCTGACCTAGATTACATCTTTGACAAAGAACTCACTTTTACCTATAGAAAAGGTAAAACTATGAAGAACATGTTAGAACACGGTTCCAAAGACAGGAACACTAAACCAAAGAAAGGTGTATTCAAATGTGGTAGATGCAGTTATTGTATGTATTTAAACTGTGGAGACAGTTTCTAATTGAAAGCCAGGGATACAAAGCTTTACTTGAACACCTTTGTGAATTGTGACACCAAAGGAATAATTTATATAGCCACCTGTAAAAAATGTGAGGCATTTTATATAGGGAAAAGCGAACGAAAACTCAAGCAGAGAATTTATGAGCATGTCTATGACATCAGAGTACACAATGAAAAAAATGCATTGTGTAAGCATGCCTTGAAATGTGGAACCACTGGATATCAATTTTTTGTTTTAGAAGTGGTTCCGACAAACCCTAGGGGTGGTATGTGGGAGACCCTTATTGAGTACCGTGAACTGTTTTGGCAAGTTGTTTTAGATGCAGGTAGAAACAAAGGGCTCAATGACATGGTTTCCCTAGCCCCTGTTTTAAAACTTAGAGCTGCTAAACTTTAAATATTACTTTTCCATTGTTTTAAGGTCACATTTTAATTATGTAAAAACAACTAGGCAACATGACTTAATCTTAGTTTGGCACACAGTTTAGAGTGTTGTAACACAAATTTTAGTAAGTGTAGTTATTTAGGAAAGCCACTAGATGGCGCTTGAACCATAAAATGAATTAAATTTAATGTATAAACATGAAATATCATTTTAACATGTTTTATCACCTTTTAACCACAATTTTAACTGAAATGTACACATTTTAAACATTTTACAGGCTGTAAGGTTTAATAGATTTAATTATTTAGTTAATGTTCAAGTTTTGTTCAACTTTTACAACAATGTATTTAAAACAAGGTTTTTAAGCAACTAACATGATTGTAGATACTGATTGGTTGATTTGAAATTGTAATGGATAAGGAAAGTATAAAGCACGGGTGTTTTTTATAGTACATGTTGTTTTGATAAAGTTGAAGACGAAAACGTGATGCTGTTTGCGTTTTGAAATAAACCTTTTACACTAAGCTTACTGTCAGCTCTTCCCTTGGACTTTGATTTATTTGGGCTCGGTGGCTGTGGTGTTCTGTTTTTAAAACCATAAAGGTTTTCTGTGTAGTTATCCCAATTTCCTTGAACAGTTTTTAGAAAGGGACTACAGATTTGGAATGTCGCTAGCATAAATCTTTCTATAGCACTTTAAAATGTCAAATTCTAACCACTTTTTATGTGCAATAATGAAGAGCAGACAGAATGTTCTCCTAATAAAAGTAATGTTAGGAACATTAGGATCCAGCTTCTGTTTAAAGAAAAAATTACATATGCATAACCATCTTTTAGGTAAAATGCTAAACTGAGGCCCTTTCAGCCAAAATTGGTAGTAGCTCAGGGATATAAAAGATCCCACAACACTTATTAAATAAAGAGTAGATTCCCTGGTGCCTTGGCCTAAAGTTCCCTAATCAGTATGAATGCTATCTGTGGTCTCCCCTGAAAAAGTCTGTTGGCCTTGAGGGAATAGAATGGACAACAAAGTGCAAATATATGAAATAAATATGTTAGAGAAATATTTTCAAACAAGCAATTTTCTCTTAAAATAGCATGCAACAGCAATGAGAAAAGATCAGGGGAATACAAAATAATGTGTACAGTTGGACAAGGTAGCTTAGGAGGAGAAGCAAGATAAACAATATGTGCTTCTATAAATTCAGGTGATCAGCTGCTTCACTTACTATCTTGGAAATAAATTTAATTTAGTTCATAGTTATTCACAGCAAAGAAGTGATGCAAAGGCTCATTAGATTTATTGTACTGTTATTATCCCCTAGTATAAAGTATTCCATGCATTGCAATATGTTTCCCCGTTCTGAAGGCATATCATACTCCTTCAAAGGAGACATCATCTTTGGTGGCCTCGTTCCAGTGCATATGACAGTCCTTTACCCTGAAATGATATTCAGTGTTAAGCCTCCATTAAAGCAATGTGAACAGTAAGTACCTGTAAAATGTATTCATCTGATTGTAAAAACTGTGCATTTTTTTTCCTCAGACAATTACTAACACAGATCAACACAGTGAAATGAATTTCATAGATCAGTTAACATACTTGTAAATGACAATTTAAGTAAGATGCTTGTATTACCAGCCGGACTAGGTGTTACCAAGAAAATGTCCTGGTGATAAACTTCATTGTAAGTGTACAGAGTGTGTATGTTTAAATGGGAGTCCTAAAGCACTCCTAATAATACATTTTTCATAAATCGAAGTTATGGCATTGCCTTATTTATTTACTTATTGGAACTATCACTGGCTAGTCCTTCTTAGAGGATTTAAACAATAATAAGCAGAGCCCAATGCTTCTTGAAGGCATCCTTCACAGTGCTGAGTATTTCAGTACTTTACTTACTAGTGAAACAGCCTTACTATAAGTACTTGCAAAACCTGATAGCAATGTTAGACATTTTGTGATGACCATAGCTGTGCAATTGGTCATTAATGGACTACCCAGACTAAACTGAGGCATCTTTTGCATGTTTCTTTATTTTGCAGTGTTCCAAGAAATTTGGTGTTACAACAAAGCCGCTGAATAACCTGTGATATAGATTCTGTAGATGAACATTATTTATAAACGTAATGTTATTGCAATAATAGTAAAAATAAGTCACCATTAAGGCTCATTTATCAGAAGTGCACAAGAGAAATACGATGATACCTCCTTACTATGACCCTAGATGCAAAGCAGTGCAATTCAGTGCTAAGACTACCTACTCTGAAAATCAATGACATACAGAAGCTACATACTTTCTTATCAAATCTTACAGACTTAACTACAAACTCTTCTTGATCTCACAAGCTGAAAGGGAAATTTTGTGAATGCAACATGCCATCAAAGCAATGTGCTTGTAATATAAACAATGCAAACTTCCCACATCAAACAAATTTGAGAGGGTTGTACAGAAAGGGGAGGCTTCCCTTCTATAACTACAGCAATGATAATTAGGACAACAAGCAAAACTAAAAATACATAGGTTCATAGGTTTATACTAGGGTAATGACCGCTAGGGCCCCTAAAAACCTAACCAAGCAACCCAAATGTGAACCACAAATTTGATTTATATTTGATTTATAAGGCTGTTTTACTGTCTGCCTCTGTCCATCAGAGGCATATGAGCCAGATCAGAGGTAAATTTCTGATTACCCATCTATTGGTCCCAGTTGTGGGGCTCCTTCCAGAGAATGCAGCTTCTTTGAGAAATATATGTCTCTCCAACATGTTCTATTTATGTTACAAGGAAAATTTAGGTCTTTTAATCTAGTAGTTCTGATGCTGCTTGTTTTGCAAATATGCAAAAGATTCATCAAAACAGGAACCAGAGATACCCTGTATGCCAGGCAAAGATCACCTCTCAGAATCTGTATAATACGGAGTAAAGAGATAGGGCTTTGAGGTGATCATTGCAAATATTGGTTGACAAAAACACCTTTCCTATAAATCTTACTCACAAAAGTGTTACTGGACATGTCGAAAGCCAAATGTATACCCAAAAAATTAATGGTCCTACCAAAACTTCCCACAGAAAATTCCAAAAAATCTGTGGTGTGATTTAAGTCCCTAACAAAGGATTCAAATTCACTCTCATCACCAGTCCACAGAAATATCAAATCATCAATAAATCTTTGATATAAAATGATGTGGGACTTTTGTGGATGCACATACAAATATCTCTCCTCCCCCATAGCCATTACAAAGTTGGCAAAAGATGGGGCCACCCTTGCCCCCCATAGCCACCCCTGAGGTCTGCTTATAATATATTTGGCTGAACTTAAAAAATTGTTGTCAAGAACTATACCCATAAGCCTGCAAACCGTCTCTATTTTACTGTGTGTAAAATCAGTGTACCCATTAAGGTAATTTCTCAGATATTCTATACCAGCATCTTGATTGATACACGTGTACAGTGATTTAATGTCTAGAGATGCAAAATAAAATTCTCCATAGGTGAGGTTAATGTCCCTCAAAATTTCCAAAAGGTGCCAGGAGTCCCTAAGGCACGACTTCGCTTTTTGCACTATAGGATTAAGTATATAATCCAGCCATAAAGAAATATTTTCTGTCTTGGTTCTCTTGGCAGAAATAATGGGCCTGAAGGGCGGATTTGTTTCTGATTTGTGTACTTTGGGTATCCCAAAGAAACATGCCATGCTGAGATGTTCCACTAACAAATATTCATATGTCATGATCTAAACAATCCTGACAAAACATGTAAAAACAAAATCAGTATTTAATCTCAAAAAACTGTTGTTAATTACATTCTTATTTAAAACAGAATAAGCTGTATCATTTACCAACATGTCTTCAATGTTTTTAACATAATCTTCATTACACATAATCACCATCATACCACCCTTATCAGCTCTCATTACTCTAATGTCTTTATTTTTACTTAAAATACACAGTGCCTGGTGTTCTTCCACAGTGAAGTTATGCATATGGGTGTACTTTACAATATTCCTCATGTCCAGTTCACACATGTCACCAAACACTTGCAAGGTGTTGCACAAGGGGGGTTGTATGTGCTGTTCTTTTTAAATTTATTACAAACACCTTGTTTGTCTACATTTAAATCATGCAGAAGGTAAGGAAGGTTCAATTTTCTCAAGAAAACGTTAAAATCAACTAACAGTCTAGTAATGTTAACAGAACTACTTGGTACGTAGGAAAAAACTTTTTTCAAGACTGATATCACATCATTAGATAAAACACTGTTAGACAAATTCAAAATGCGATATTTCTGTGGGCTGGTGATGAGAGTGAATCTGAATCCTTTGTTATGGACTTAAAAAATCACACCACAGGTTTTTTGGAATTTTCTGTGGGAAGTTTTGGTAGGACCATTAATTTTTTGGATATACATTTGGCTTTCGACACATCCAGTAACACTTTTGTGAGTAAGATTTATAGGAAAGATGGTTTTGCCAACCAATATTTGCACAGAGAATGCTTATACCCTAGGCATATGAAGAAAGAGGTGATTAAGGGGCAATTCATTCACCTCAGTAGACTCACATCTTATAATAACACTTTTTTCCAAGAGGTCATTATGTTTACACATTTTATTGACCAAAGAGGGTATGACCAGGCTTGGTTAACCAATATACATAAGGAAGTGTTTGTTCTGAGATAAAATGCTGCCAAACCCATCATCAGGGAGGTTGACGATGTAAGTAACAACATGAAAAAGGACAACACAGTGTTTACTATTTCTTTCCCCATCCCCATTGTCAATGAAATGGGTGTCATTAAACACATAATTAAGGACAATTGGAAGGTCTTGATGGGGAATAGGGAACTCATACAGGTAGTAGGTATAGAACCTAAGTACACCTACAAGAAAATTAAGAATATCAAAAACATTTTGGAAAATGGTGGGGGGCACACTTTAGCATTGACTGAAGTGAATAGTGTTTGTGGTAGTGTAAACAGGTTTACTATCATAAATTCGAAAGTAAAAATAAATAATGTCTTTATTTTCAAATTTATGCATCGAAAATTAACATTTTCGAATGATAGTAAACTCGAAAACAAGGGTGTATTTTCGAAAATGTCGCTTGCAACATTTACGGCGATACACAGCACGCCCACCCTTCCCATAATCACCTACCTACCTAACCGAACACACAGTTATGCAGGGGGGCTGTGCCCCCCCACACCCCCCAACTTAATATTCCAACTCCGAGATCGCACTACAGTGAGGAAAGGGATGCATTTCCCTAACCGCACTGTACCGCGATCCCCTCCCATGACCGAAAGTTAGAATTGCGAATGCACAGTGCATTCGCAATGCAAACCTTCGCTCATGTCACCTGCCGTAATATGAAGTATTTGAACATCTGATGTTCGAATACTTCATAGCCGTGCAAATGCACATTGACATAATGATAGCAAACCGTGTAAACAATGTAGGTATGTAAGCAATGCATCTAGTACATTTATTACACATCTAAAACGGACTATTTGGGTCCACAGACAGTTTACCTGTGAGAGTTCATAGTTTATGTGGCAGTATGTGATTCTTGCCCTAGTTACTACATAAGAAAAACCATTAGATGTTTAAAGCGTAGAATATATGAGCACACACTTGATATTAAGAAAAAGGACTTTACCAATGCTTTAGCTAGACTTGCTATTCACTGTGTGAACTTTAAAAAGTTCAGCTTTTCAGTCATAGATTATGTTCAACAAGTGGATTATATAGGGAACACCAATTTGATTTTAGAATGCAAGGATTCATTGTGGCAGATCAGTTTGGTAGCAGACAGAGCCCCTGGTCTGAATGAATGCATCAATATTAAGTGCTTTATAGCACTAAAATATCATTCAAATCACAATAATATGGTAATGTTTTTATATTAAGACGTGTTCTAAAGCTTTGCCATTCTAAACTGTTTGGTAAACAAGACAGTTTTTTTTTTTTATTTTTATGGTATAATTCTACACCTTTAATTCAAAGTATCATGAAAGTCATGTGATATGTGATGTAACTTATAAGAGGTGTGTTTGTGAGAGGTTAACTTTTTTCTGAAGAAGTTCATGAAGAATAAATTTGAACGAAAAGTACTAAAGAATTGTGTTCGCTCCTTCATTCCATCTACAGCTTTTGGTTTGAGTTTTATTTTCCAGTTTGCTGTGTGCTTATAAGTTTTTATACCTGGTAGTTTCCTATGCAGAATTAAGCAAATCCTAACTAAACCCCTGCAAATCATGTTGAATTAAATGTTAATACATGGATGTATCAATGACCTGTGGTGACAGACTGAGTTGATACAATTCACAAATGGCTGGGTCATAGCAGACCAAATAGTAACAGACTCTTCAACCTGAAAATCATTGAGACAGTCACAATGGGCCTCATTCAAAATGATACAGGTGACGTACTTCTATTAGATATGGAACAGGATGGGTTTGTGAAAGGAAAAGCTTGGCCTATGAATTTTGTGTCATTATTTGAACAGGCAACAGAAGCACATGATGAATTGCTGACATTTCATATTGTTCATCTTAACTTTAGTAAGACTTTTAACACAATTCATCTATAGAGAGTGGCTTGACACTTGTATAACTTAATTAGGAATACCACTGGAATCGCACTGGACCCTTTAACAAATCCACTTTATGTTGGACTATCCCTTTTAGATATACATGGGGAGTGGGATCAGGACAGGCATATATGCTGATAAATGCAAACTGCATGATATAATTAATTGAGTAAAATGTGACAATTCCTCCAAAATGGTTGCCAAAATCCATATATGATACAGTACTAGAAATAAACATCACAGATACAGTACTAATACATACCTGATACAGTCCTATGATTAAACATTACTAATACTTACCTGATATAGTACTACTAATCTCACTTTTAATGTTAACTAATTGACCATCAAAATATTTTATAAAAAGAATATAAAGTATAATTTCAAAATAAATGTTCAAATCACGAAAAACAACATACTCATTTAAGATCTAGGGCCAAAGGTAGACAATAACACAATCTTTTACCAGTTTGTATCCATAGCATATCAAAATCTATAGAGCATGTATAATCCCTCTGGAAGAATTATTGTACCACGTTATAGCTCACTTAGCAAACCCATTACTGAATACAGTGCTGCATCCTGTAGTCTTCAAACTAACAGAAACAATTGGAAAAAATATAGTTATTTCTTAGTAGAAAAAAAAATAAAAAGGCTCACCCAGACTCTGCTACACTTTGCTGAGAGGGAAAGGTTAGTTTTCTTTTTATTTGTTGTATTTTGTATTACTTTATTGCCTTTTTCTGTTTTGAATACTGTGATTTGTTTTCTTTACCTTGTGTTTTACTTGTATTCTGCTTTTAACTTCATATTAAAAGCTGAAAAGAGACCACAGCTCTGTCTCTTATGAGTCAGGCAGAAATTTTTCCCCACCCTCCTACCCAGTTACTGTTGTGTTTTTAAATACCACTGTCATTCTAGTTGCCTGCCCCTTATGTTAATTTGACCATATATATAATTTCCTCTCTGCTTTTACTGGCTTGTGTGAGTAAGTGCAAAATTATCATTTTGTGAAATCACTCCCCTTCAACTATTTAAATTTATTGGCCATCATACTGTATTCCATAGTACCAGAATACAAAAGTGGCCACCCCCTTTTAATCTATCTTGCTGTTTTAAAAATAGTGACTCTCCACTAAAGCTTAACTTTTTAGACAGGTAAAATTTAAGTTACCTACTTTCACATCGAACTCCTCTAGTGCACACTGCAGTGTTTAGGATAAACCATTTTTTTCATCTTACCTTTAAGCATCCCTGTGACTAGCACTTACTCTAATACCTGCTGGAAAGCACTAGGAAGCCTTAAACTGATACAAGCACTCAACTCTCCTTGTTAATAAGGAGAAATTAATGATAGGCACTAAACAGCCTATAATTGCAAAGTACCTTGCTAAGGTAAGGGAAAACAGCTCTTGTACTTTACAAAAAAAAGCACCAAACCAGGCATGTCCAATGGTGAGCTTCCGGTGATTTCTCCTGTCCACCTGGTAAATCTGGGCATACTGGGGCAATGCAGCAATTGCCTCATGTACACAGACACCCTCTCCTCCTACCACCCAACACTACAACCTGCAAGAGATGCACTTACATAGCCAAACTGGAAGCAAAGCTCTCTCCACCCAAGATTGTGCTAGACAGTCAAGAGGAGAAGGTTAATACCTGCACTACACCTCAAGCAACACATAGCCCTTCTAAACCCACACCAACAACACCCTCACATAGCAACACTAAACCCTCATATGCAGAGGCCCTTAACAGTAACCTGCCCAAGCAACAAGGACCTCCGAAGCTGAAATGCAAACAAACACCAATCACAACCAAAGTGTCACATAGCTCACAACACCAGTGTGCAACCCAACCACAGCCCCTAAGGCAAGACAACGCACCCAACACTTCAGTCATAGGTGACTCTATAGGTTCAAAAAAAGAAAATAGCACTGAGACTACTAAAACAAGAAACAAACATCAGAGGCGTAAGAACGAAGCTGCAAATATATACTGTAAAGCTGCTATGATTTAATCCACGCTTTTCGTTCAACACAAAGTACGAACTTCTTCAGACAACAAAATGATTAAAAACACATAATTTAAACTCTAAATTACAGATTACATGATGTTCCATTCCCTATCAAAGGGAAGATAATGAATAATTAATTAAATCCATCATGCATTCCCACCCAACAACTTTTATTCATAAAAACTAGAATGGGTGTTTGTCAAACACCCTGATGCATTAAATATACAGTGAACTGACATGTCTGAGTACTGTCACAAGGAATCTTCTAGTATAAAAATGACTTTAAGCACAAATTCTATAAACCCGTGATAAATATTTAACCCATTACATGTAACTGAGCTCTTGGCTCTTTTCTATGCTACCTAACTCGGTCATGCCTCTTAAAGTGGTAGCCTACCCTAACAGAATATTCTTGGGGCTCATAATACACCCTAAATTATAACATAAAATTACTCCAATATTTAATATCAATATTTAATATATTAACTAACCCTTAAAAAGTCAAAGAAATAATAACAAAAGCCTACCCTAGGCTTCTACCTAAAATAGCCAAGCTATCTTATAGCTATACTATATAACTATACTATACTATATATATAACTATACTATTATATCAGAAAAAAACTAAAGATTATGCTTATAAGCCATTGTTCACTATTACATGCTTTCTAAAGGTGTAAGTCTAAAGGTGTAACACCTACAGTTTTACTAGTTACGGCCTCTTAGGGGCTAAATTTAATGTTCCTTTGGTATTATATATATATATATATATATATATATATATATATATATATATATATATATATATATTATTCCCTGAATACTGTGTCTCTAACATATTAATAAAATATGAATTTATATTAACCTTTTAGTTTTACCTAGCCAGACTTTTTAACATTAAAATATATTTGATGGAACAGGAATTGTTCAGGCCAGGATATTTATATGCATTTAATTGAATCTGCCAGAACAATTCCAGTTCTTCCAGCTTCAAACCTTCAGGTCCCCCTCTAATATCATGTGATACTTGGTCTATCACTAGATATTTGAATATATGGTTTGTTTCTATCGATATATGTTTTGCAAAAGCATTGTCCAACTTTCCTTTACTGATGGCATACTGATAATGACACCCATTCTAGTTTTTATGAATGAAAGTTGTTGGGTGGGGATGCATTATGGATTTAATTACTTATTCATTATCTTCCCTTTGATAGGGAATGGAACATCATGTCATCTGTAATTTAGAGTTTAAATGATGTGTTTTTAATCATTTTGTTGTCTGAAGAAGTTCGTACTTTGTGTTGAACGAAAAGCGTGGATTAAATCATAGCAGCTTTACAGTATATATTTATGGGTCTATATTATAACATCGAAGTCTTACAACTTTGAATGTTATAATATCGAACCCAGTAGAGTGAATGCTGGAAATAGCGAAGCTGCAGAACACTGAATACTTTCCTAGGGAAAGTATTTGGTGGGCCATTTCTGCAGCATCGCTATTTCCTCGACTGTGGAGCGAAGGTTATGGACCGGGTTAAGGTAAGTGTGCCAACAAAGTGAGTGTGCGATTGGGCATGGGTTAGGTGAGTTAGGGTTAGGGCGCGGGTCAGGTAAGTGTGCGATTGTGTGGACGTGAGGGTTAGGGTGGGGTAGGGGATTTAGGGTTAGGGAGCGGGTAAGGTGAGTGTGCGATAGTGACGGACCTTAGGGTTAGGGTTGGGTTAAGGTAAGCGGATAGCTAGTGGTGTATGTATGGTTTAGTGTAGGGTTTTGTGAAGTGTGTGTGTGGATTATTTATTTTGGTGTGCTTGTGTTGTGTGTATGTTTGTTGGAACAGCTAATTTTTTCCCTGAGAAAAAATTCTCTATTCTGACTGTTCGGTTTTCTGGTGTTTTGCTCTACTGGGTTCGATATTATAGCATTCGAAGTTGTAAGACTTCGATGTTATAATATAGACCCGTATTTACAGCTTTGTTCTTATGCCTCAGATGTTTTTTTCTTGTTTTTTTTTCTTGTTTTAATAGGTGACTCTATAGTCAGGGACACTGATATCCCACTCACTAGGCTGAACAAGGAGAAAATTGCAGTCAGCTGCCTTTTGGGTGCCAAGATCTGCCACATAACGCATGCACTCAAGTCACTCCACAACAAATACAAATATGACTCTGTCATTGTTCATGTTGGAGTGAATGACTTGAGACGTACCTCCCTGGACTACATGAAAAGAGACATGGAAGAGCTCTTGGATCATGTGGCCCATGCAGCTATGACCCTAGCCCTGAGTAGCATCCTGCCTTCACCCAGAATGATACCACAGTATAAGGACAAAATGAGTGACTTCAACAATTGGCTAAGCTTCTGGTGTCATTCAAAGGGGATCCAATATCTGTCTGCCTGGGATGACATGATCTACAGACCATGATGCTTTGCCAGAGATGGTCTGCACCTGTCGCCCCTGGGATTCAGGTTACTGGCTAAGGCTCTTGCCAACCCTATAGTGCCTTTTTTGGCAAAGTTCAAAGGACAAAACCACCACTGTAACAGGTACAAGTATGCAAAATCTGAAGGTAATGCTACTCAATGCTAGAAGTCTAAACCTCAAAATGCACTCTCTCAAGGCACTCCTAAAAATGGAGAACATAGATATTTGTGCAGTAACTGAGACCTGGTTCAAGGCTCCAGAGAGCACCCCTGCAATACCAGGCTACAACTCTTATCACACTTTTCAGCCACCAAACCAGGGCCAAAACACTAAAGGTGGAGGAGTGTCCATATTCACCAAGGATATTCACACCACCAGGCTAGTTGCCCAACACAATGCATCTGAAATTCTCCAGGTGCAACTAACACTAGGTAAGACTGCAATCCAAATTGTAGCTTGCTACAGATCCTCCACCATGTCCCAAGATTCTCAATACACCTTTTTAAACATACTGGAAAATATTAAGATACACCCAAACACCCTAATACTGGGAGATTTCAACTACTCTGCCATTAACTGAGAAAACTACTCATGTACCGACACCTTTGCCTGACGGTTCTTGGAATTCATAAATTCCAATGCCCTGGATCAACTAATCCATAGTCCCACCAGGGGCACCAATATCCTAGACCTGGTCATTACCAACATGGGAAATCGATGCTCCACACCTATGGTCACCCCCTCGTTGGTCAGGTCTGACTATAAGCTAATTACCCTTGGCATCCACATTTCCCCCCCACCGCCCAGTAAAGGAAATCTCCATAAAAAACTTCTCCAAAGCCAACTTCATGCTACTAAAGTCAGAAATTACAAACTTCATGACACCCATGCAGACGTGAACTGAAAGTTCAACTACTGAATCCTACACTAAGGCATTGTACGAGCACATCCACTTGTGCATAAATCGTACCATCCCAAATAGAACCAAGACACTCTCTTCCAAAAAAAGGAAGCCAATCTGGTGGTCCCCTGCCATAAACAGACTTTACAACAAAAGGAAGAATGCTGCAAAAAAGAGGAAAATCCCAGGATGCAAAAAACTCCCTTATCAGGCTCAGTAAGAAGCTGAGATCCCTCATAAAATCCACCAAAGCTAGTTACGAAAATAAAATTGACAAAAGATTCCAAAGACAACCACAAGGCATTCTATAGCTATGTCAAGAATCTAAATGGCAATGCTCAGATCTGCTCTGCTCTACCACAGAATGGCATTAAATATACTGATCACAAGGATATTGCCAATATCCTGGAAGATCCATTCAGTGCCAACTTTACTCCCTTCTCACCCCCTAAAGGACCCATCTCAATACCGAAAGATTGCCAAATTCTGGTAATAATGACCACACAGGTAAAAACTGCACTCTCCAAAGCTAAGAATACAGCATCCATGGGACAAGACGACATCCCAGGCTTTGTACTACATGAACTACAAAATTAACTGACACCTCACCTAAGTGTCATGTTTAATCATAGCTTCACCTCAGGCTTTGGTACCCACTGAGTGGTGCACAGCTATAGTTATCCCACTTCACAAGGGAGGATCCACCTTGGATCCTGGAAACTACCACCTCATCAGTCTGACGAGCCTGATCTACAAGGCCATGGAATGTATTATCATGGAACTTATAAACAAAGACATTAGCAACCTTCAAACACTGGACCCCACCCAATTTGGGTTCATGAAGGGCTGATCTTGGCTCTTGAACCTGATTGACTTCTTCAAATCAGTCTCCAGAGCTGTGGATGAGAGTAAGGTGGTCCACCAAGCCTATCTGGACCTCGCCAAGGCCTTCAACGCCATCCCCCACTCTGGAATCCTAGATAAACTTACTAAGCTGGGCATTACTCCCTACATCACTCGATGGGTTGCCAACTGGCTTACTGATAGAACCCACACTGTAAAAGTAGCCGACTCCAAATCCAGCTCCAGACAAGTGACAAGTGGAGTACCTCAGGGTTCAGTCCTGTGACTGCTCTTGTTTGGCATCTACTTCTCTGAAGTACAGGCCAACACTAAGGGACTCTGGCTATCAAAGTTTGCAGATGACTGCAAACTGGGAGCCATTATTGAATCCCCAAATGATGTGGATATTCTACAAAAGGGCCTTACAGAAACAGATGCTTGGTGCCAGAGCCATGGGCTCAAGCTCAATGCCAAGAAATGTATAGTTATCCCCTTTGGGAAATAAACATGTACCCGTGAATTACCACATAGGTGGCAGTACACTAAACTCTGAAAGTGTGATAAGAGACATAGGGACACAGGTGGACAGTGGTCTCACCTTTGATAACCACATTGCCACAACAGTCAGGAAATCATTCTATGTGGCACACCTCATCACTAAGGGGTTTTCATTCAGAAAAAAGGAGGTCATTGTCCCACTGTACTCACCCTTCATTAGACCCATTATAGAATACAACGCCCCATTTGGTATGTACCTCTTAAGATATCTGCAACAACTGGAAAGGCCACAGAAACACTTCACTAACAGAATCACAGGCCTAAAGCAGATGCCCTATGCTGACCATCTAAAAAAACTCCAGCTATACTCGCATATCATCTACTCATAGACAGTCTTTGCTTAAGATACAAGGCCGTGTCAAACCCAGAGCTGTTGGACATGCTACACTTAAAGAAATCCCAATCCCTCAGAGCCACACACTCCAGGGATCTAAACCTTGTCATCACAATGAACAAAACATGCTGAAGGGATAGGTTCCTGACCCAGAGATGCCCCAGACTCTGGAATAGACTGCACACACATGTCAAGTAGAGTGCCTCTTTGTCCTTCTTCAAAAGGAACCTTGATGATTGGATGGGAGATGGGAAATTCACCCTGGGGATCACATCAGTCACCTTGCTAGACATTGGTCCAGGGAAGTAAATATTGTGGGAAGAAATAGCCAGGGAATTGGTATGGCTATGCTTGTATAGGCCCTAGGGCCGATAGCCTAGTACCAACCTATGAAACTATGAACCTATAAAAACCTGGAAATCTTGAACTATTCTGAAAGTCTTTGTATTCTATTTCTTATAGGTCATGCCTGAATTATGAGACAATGCCTAATACAATTCTATTTGAAAGACTATACCTGGAATATACCACTGGCAGAGATAACAAAAGACTGGAGATGTTAATGTTAAAATAAATAAAATAAGTGTCAACAATGCACAATAGCCACTGATCTTATCAGCAAAATTAATAAATACCATTCCAGATTGCAGAATAAACTTCATAAGTTTACCCTTACAGCTGGAAGAGGTCAGTCATTAATGCTATTAAGAAATTATCTTAATGCCATTAAGAAATAATCTTTCATAAAGACATACACACACACACACACACACACACACACACACACACACACACACACACACATATATATACATATATATATATATATATATATAATATATGTATGGATAGCTATAGATATGCACATTAAATATAAATATATATAGACATACATAGATATACATAGTGAAAGATATACAGAGTGACTGAAATCCATTGATTTTCCATCTCATTAAAGTACTGACATGGGCTCTGCAGGAAGGCATGTCTAATTATTTCTTTTCAGTGCTTTGATGATGAACCTATTTTGGGACTTCAGTGAAATGGTAATCAGTGAGTATCAACTGATACACCTACTGGGAATCAATGATTGTGCACATTGATATAATTGGGTAATATATATATACATATATATATATATATATATATATATATATATATATATATATATATATATATATATATATATGTACACACACACACACACACATATATATATATATATATATACCTAGTTGCACCTGAAAATATCAAGTGTGTGTAAAGATGGCACCTGTCTCGTTGAATGCAAATGGTCGACAAGGCAGTTGATCGACAGGCTTGCAAAACTGATAATCCACATGTAGGGGAGTACCTCCTTTCCCAAAGGACTGTGCGATCTCAAAGTTATAATTATCAGGGGGTGTGAGAGTGCAGGGAGGCTTGCCCCCTGCTAAAAAAACACTGTTTTTTTTTTTTTTACTTTTTTTTAAGTTTGAAATTGCATGTACTATGGCTGTTTCTTGACATATGCCTAGTGCGTTGTTGGCTTCCATGTTTTCAACATTATGTGGTCATTGTTTTTGCAGTCGACTATGGATGTTTTCATTAAAATCAGGTACACCCATATTGCTGCTCCTGGCATGATTGGACCTCAACAGATCATGTTCTTATTCTATAACAGTGCAGTATACAAATACAGTAGTCTTTCAACTTATAATTTAAACAAAAATGCAATGCAGGCGTTGTATTTTTCCCCTGGTTTCAGAAGATAATCCAACGGTCAACTATGACAGGCATTTTGAAATTCTATTCCTATGGAATTATAAAGAAGGTGAAATACAGGGTACTTAAAAAGATCCAGGAGATATTTTCCAGTCAGCTTTGAAACATTAACT
>NC_056725.1:649767692-649827692 GCF_019279795.1 Protopterus annectens
AGTTACTGTTCCAATGCCTTGATCATTAACGTTAACAAGGAGATGGGTTTCTCACTTTGAGGTTGAAGGGAAAGTTGCAGCCACTTTCTCAGAGACAAAATGCTTTTTATCAGTCTAGTACTACAATTGCAAATGTTGTTTCTGGAATCATTTTTTAAATACTGTCTGTTATTTCATCATTATCATAAAATTCAAATAAATTAGTCAGTGTAATATGGAAAGCAAAATGTTCATGGAACATTCAAGAAGCCTTCTTTTTTGTTCAATAGAACAGTGTCAAATAATATTTTAACATACATTTATTAATACTGTTCATTCTTTTTCCTAATAATTATATGAAGGGCAAGACAAGTTAGCTTTGTGAATGAGTTTGCATTTGATTCATACCTCAATGCTTTTTACCATTCATTGCCTAAAACAGTGATACTGTTAATGAATAAACAACAAACTAGTATCACGGTATATATAACAAGACATTTGAGAAACTTAAAAAGCACACCATAAAACGCAAAACTGAAAAAAACGTAGGATCCAAACCAAATACCACAATGAGGCACAATAAACTTAGCGCTTTCATCCACTTTAATGATGTGAACTTCATCAGAAAACCAGAACAATCACCTACTCCTCATATAAATACTTAATTAGAGGAAATGATGTAACAAATATTATAATTAATTTCTTACTATAAAAAACTACAATGAATTTAAAATAATAAATAATACAACTAATGATGAAAAAAAAAAATATATATATATATATATATATATATATATATATATATATATATATATATATATATATATATATATACATATATATAAATATACACGTACATATGTTTATATATATATATATACACACATATATGTGTATATGTGTATGTACCATATATGTGCATCCATGTGCATGAATAGGTTTTTACATGTAAATTCATGTTATCTATACATAAGAAAACACTTTATATTAATGACTTCATTCAACCCTGGAAATACATCAGCTCCAAAAAGAAGCTGCCACAAAGCCTCCTTTTGTTCCAATTCATTGTTTGTGTCGCCTGTAAATATTCCCTTCTCTACATAATCTAAAACAAAAAATTCTAATTTCTTGAAATCTATGCAGGAGAGTGCATGTCTAGCTAAAGAATTGTTTTTGTTTTTTTTCTTTATAGCTAAGACATGCTCGTAAATCCTACGTTTTAAAACTCTTTTAGTTTTCCCAATGTAATAATTTTTACATGTGGAGCAGATAGCTATGTACACTACATTCTCACTGTGACAATTGAAATATTTGTTAGCCCAAAAAGTCTGTCCCAAATGTTCCATTGTGACAAAAGATGAATTACTAATAAACCTACATTGTTTGCAATCTTTACATGCAAACATGCCCTTTTTGTTGCCAACCATCTTATCGTTATGTTTGTCTAACTTGTTAGATGTTTCTAACATCTGCTTGATGTTTGTCACCTTCTTGTATGTAAACTTTGGTGATGGACCCAAGGATGTTATCAATTCCTTGTTCCCAAGGATGATTCTCCAATTCTTCTCTATGATCTCTTTAATGAACCATATTTCGTTCACTATCGGTAGAGGAAATGCGGTTTGAAATTCTTGTGTATTCTTGCTTCTACTGTTACTTAAAATTACTGGGGCTCCCACCACTATGTCATTGGAAATTAAAATTGGTTTGGCTACTCCATCCCTTAAAATGGAAACCTAATTTTCTATTACCTCTAACCATCTTCTATCGTAACACCTTTGAATGAACAACTGTCTGAGAAAAGTAAGCTCACCCAAAAAAATGTTATCCTCAGAAGTTAACCTACTCAATCTGATCATTTGCCCCTTGATGACTCCCTTCTTCATATGTACTGGGTGGAAACTGTCCTTGTGCAGATATTGGTTAGCAAAACAGAACGGATAAGTTCCCAAACTGTGTGTCACCTGGAGACGAATTGTGCAATACTCTAATAGAACTGTATAATGAAACTGGTTTGGCTATGATGCGGGTGTTGGTTTCTCATTACGAAAAGGAGATAGTTAAGGTTAAGAATGACATTAATTCATTGGACAAGAACATAAAAAATTATAGTTGCTTCAACAATCTTACAACGTTATATAATAGTGTTGAAGCAAAAGCTGACAGACATAGAGCAACATTAATAGTTAGAAAGCAAAACAAGTTAAAGAGGGACATTCATGCATATAATCTCAACCAAGCTTACATTGGCAGTCCTGAAGTTGTCAGTGCTTCAGAACCAGTTCATAACAACAATTATACGATGGATACAATGGTTGATAGTGATGAGGGGATGACCACTGTCAAAAGAGAGGTTTCCCCTAGGTCAGGTAGAGTGGCACCTACATTGAACAGCAAAGAGCAGTCTCAAAACATGAGTGACACTTCAAACAACATAGTTGTAGCGGGAACTAGTTTTGCTGAAGTGGTGGGCAATTTGAATGGTCAGACCAGTGGCCCTTTTCAGAAACAGGGGCCGTCTATGAAACGGACTACCAAGTGGTACAATTCAACACAGCAGAAAGGGAAGACAAAGGGGAAGAACAAACGGAGGTGGTAAACCAACTTCCAAGTGACGATTTCATCACTGACATTGTCAATCTGAGTAGTACATGTTTTTCTGCAGCGACAAATAATGTACTAAGAAAAGGTTTTTCCTTCATGCCCACGAATCGGGTAAATATTGGTAAATTGATGGTGGACTTCAGACTTTTTTGGTGTAAACTCAACCGCAAATACATCATGCATGATGTCAACAGTACAGTCAAACAGTTAACTTCAATGCCTAGCAAGCCAAGTGTGTTCAACCCTCCTTTGGTTAACACTTTACAAGTATTTCAGAACATTTGTGAGAAGGAATTTAGGGAGATTAGATGTCACAATGTTAAAAGTAATTTATCTGAAGTTGAATTGTGTGCTTTGAAACAGTTAACCAAGAATTCTGACATCAGAACTATGAAAGCTGACAAGGGGGGAAAAATAGTCATCATGAACACTTGTGATTATGAAAAATCATTAAGTTTGTTATTAGAAGACACTAGTACATATTTAAAGGTTTCTTTTGATTTTGTAAGGTGTAGTTTCAGGAGAGTAGATACCTTGTTGTTTGATATGTTTTGTCAAGGGGAAATTGATAAAAGGGATTATGACTTTTTATTAGTGGAACACTCAAAAATGGCCACTTTCTTTGGTATCCCTAAAATTCAAAACAATGAGAAGAATCTACCTTTCAGACCAATTGTTTCTGCTAGACAATCTAAAACTGAAAACATTTCCATATGGTTAGACAGTGTTCTCAATCCAATAGTACAGAAGTCTGAACACTATCTAAGGGATTCTTGGCATTTACTAGAAATTCTAAGTAAATATGAGACACCAGATAAAGATATATTTTTTGGTACGCTTGATGTCAGGAGTCTATATACCTCCATCAATGAAGATGAAGGTTTAGATTTCATGAGAGAATATCTTACACATAACATTGATTTTTCTGGTGAAAAAGTGAACACTGTTTGTACATTAATGGAATTGGTGCTTGACAACAACATTTTCAGTTTTAATAAGACATTGTACAAACAGGTGTCAGGCGTAGCTATGGGGGCAAGAGTTGCACCGGCTTTTGCAAACATAGTTATGGCAAATTGGGAACATAAGTTTTTAAAGTCACATCCTAGTTACAGCAAGGTTGAACTTTATTATAGGTATATAGATGATTTTTTTTTTCTATGGTCGGGGGAAAAACTGGAATTTGCAGATATGGTTACAGATTTGAATGGTACTACAGGCTTTTTATTTTTTAAGATAGGCGGATTTGGTAAGCATATTAATTTTTTGAATTTAGCTTTAAGTATAGACCATAATGCTAGAAAATTCAATAGTAAAATTTATAGAAAGTCATGTTTTGCTAACCAATATCTGCACAAGGACAGTTTCCACCCAGTACATATGAAGAAGGGAGTCATCAAGGGGCAAATGATCAGATTGAGTAGGTTAACTTCTGAGGATAACATTTTTTTGGGTGAGCATACTTTTTTCAGACAGTTGTTCATTCAAAGGGGTTACGACAGAAGATGATTAGAGGTAACAGAAAATGAGGTTTTCATTTTAAGGGATGGGGTAGCCAAACCAATTTTAATTTCCAATGACATAGTGGTGGGAGCCCCAGTAATTTTAAGTAACAGTAGAAACAAGAATACACAAGAATTTCAAACCGTATTTCCTCTACCGATAGTGAACGAAATATGGTACATTAAAGAGATCATAGAGAAGAATTGGAGAATCATCCTTGGGAACAAGGAATTGATAACATCCTTGGGTCCATCACCAACGTTTACATACAAGAAGGTGACAAACATCAAGCAGATGTTAGAAACATCTAACAAGTTTGACAAACATAACGATAGGATGGTTAGCAACAAAAAGGGCACGTTTGCATGTAAAGATTGCAAACAATGTAGATTTATCAGTAATTCATATTTTATCAAAATGGAACATTTGGGACAGACTTTTTGGGCTAACAAATATTTCAATTGTCACAGTGAGAATGTAGTGTACATAGCTATCTGCTCCACATGTAAAAATTATTACATTGGGAAAACTAAAAGAGTTTTGAAACGTAGGATTTACGAGCATGTCTTAGCTATAAAGAAAAAAAACAAAAACAATTCTTTAGCTAGACATGCACTCTCCTGCATAGATTTCAAGAAATTTGAATTTTTTGTTTTAGATTATGTAGAGAAGGGAATATTTACAGGTGACACGAACAATAAATTGGAACAAAAGGAGGCTTTGTGGCAGCTTCTTTTTGGAGCTGATGTATTCCCAGGGTTGAATGAAGTCATTAATATAAAGTGTTTTCTTATGTATAGATAACATGAATTTACATGTAAAAACCTATTCATACACATGGATGCACATATATGGTACATGCACAGATACACATATATGTGTGTGTATATATAAACATACGTACATGTATATTTATACGTATGTATATATATATATATTTTTCATCATTACTTGTATTATTTATTATTTTAAATTTATTGTAGTTTTTTATAGTAAGAAATTAATTATAATATTTGTTACATCATTTCCTGTAATTAAGTATTTATATGAGGGGTAGGTGATTGTTTTGGTTTTCTGATGAAGTTCACGTCATTAAAGTCGATGAAAGCGCTAAGTTTATTGTGCCTCATTGTGGTCTTTGGTTTGGATCCTACATTTTTTTCAGTATAACAAGACATTTGTTACTGTGGATGTTGTTCAGAATAGTGCTTTGGCATTTTTACAGTGTGTAGTTAGAAAGCTGTGATTGAATATTAAAGGCTATGTGTTGTGCAACACATTGCTACAGTCTAATGTTAGAGCATACTATCATACCTTGACTGTAAAACTATTCCACATCTGTTCTGTTTTCATATTTGCTCTGCAGCCCATGTGGTTCACAATCTACTGTTACTGTTAATGTATATTCAGGAAACTATATTGTTACAATATGCATTATTCAAATCAGTGCAATTGTCGGTACAAAATTAAATCATTGTTAGGGACCTGTACTAGAAAATATTACATTTTTCTAAGATTTTTCTTGCCGTTTTGTATTTTCCATATATCTGTCTCTCTCTTTTGCATTCATCTTTTCTGTGTATTGCACAAATAATGGCTACTATTAGTTAAATTACTTGAGTATATATTATATAGTAGCAGCACATTCACTGCAATATGTGTTGTACAAACTAGTGTTACTGTCCCTGTAATATGAAAGCTTATTATCAAAAATGCACTTAGAAATCTAAATTCCTCTACCTATTCTGCATTCATATTTAATGTGTAGATCAGTGCTACTGTTATCAAGTATTATAAACTTGTATCATGGAATTGCAGTACATTCATCACAATATGCATTGTGTATACTAGTGGTATTGTCAGTGTGTAATATTAAAGTCTACTTTTAGACATGCCTTCCATCCATTCTGTATTAACCTTTACTGCACAAATCTGTGCATGGTAGAAAACAGTGCTACAGTTAGTGTGCATTAGAAAAAAGGTGTGTCACAGAATAACAGTACGTTAGGTACAGCATGTACTCCATAAAGCATAACAAGTGCTACTTTTATTACATGGTTCACAGATGCAAACCACGCATTACTACTTTTATTACATGTTTCACAGATGCAAATCACACAATCACCTTATAGTATGTTACTATGTAGTGTGCAATGATTCTATTAAAGTGATTTAATATGGAGATGTAAAAATGTACCAGTAAGCTTAATCAAATTCATTATGTTTTAGCCCGATAGTAATAAGAACTAATAAACAAAACTGATGCATACTTAATTAGGTACATTGTGCAGTAATTAGTACTGTGGTATATTGATTGACATGTTTTCAGACTTAGTCCAGGACTACTCTTTGGTTAAGCAACTTGCTCAGAGTGACACACTAGTCAAATAGAGCCTGCAAAAATCAAACCCTGGACTACAGGAAAAAGCTTGTTACAGCTCATCAACTTAACCATCTCAGACAAATGCCAGACAGTCATCCCTATAACTGCAAGACTAAGCCTGGGATTTGATAGCATATCACCTCCAGTACTATGTGGGCAACTCTGCAGGGTTCAATAACATAACAGTGATATAATGTGATTCAGTAACATGATAAAATCAGATGGTGCAACAGCTAATCAATGGCTCATTACCATATATCTGAATCAAACACTGTGCAGTTACAGGTAATTATTCTAGTGATTCACCTATTAACACTGTGATGATGTGTGGTAGTGCAAGCTGTGCCAGACAGAGTGGGGCAGTGCATGTGTAAGATGTACCAGCATAGCTAGCTGGAGTTTTGTAAATAATTAATGTCATTTGTATATCAAACTGATTTGTACAGACAATTGTGTTAAAAATTGTTTTGTAAAGTTGGTTGTGCTAAAATGTATCAACAGTGGGTCCTGCTGGACAGAAAAGAAATATACATGTATGCCAGACTGTACTGCTGTAAGTGATGAAATGTATATATTTTAACAGAGGATATTTGAAGGGAAAGGGTTAAGCTCAGCCCAGCTAACCTTAAGAAAAATATCCTGAAATTGAATGACTTGGTTCAGGCCATAAACATTTTATCTCATAGGTCTGAATATTGCCAGAGAATAGCTTGTTAGTTTCTGCAGAAAGGGTGGAAGCATTTGAATTGTTTTATAGTTTCCAGGTGCTGTAATAAACCTTAGCTAATGTTCTAGGTGTGTATTGTGACACATCAGTGCCAGATCATGGCTCAGTTTCTAGTGAGGGGGTAGCGTGGGAACCACATTTAGGTTACTCGATGTGATGTCATTCTGTAGCCAGCACTGAAATTGTATTTGAATACTAGTGAGAGATGTGAGGTGTGCACTCTGTTCTTGGACCTGACAAGACACTCATCCATGTTCATCTTATAGGTTCATAGGTAGATACTAAGCTATTGGCCCTTGGACCTATATAAGCCTAACCAAAAAGGTACCCTGGCTTTCGCCACCCAAGAAAATTATTTTCATGTGCCCCTGTCAAGCAGAGCCCCAGAGGTGATCCCCAGGGTGAATTTCCTATTTCCCATCCAATCAAGATTTTTCTTGATGAGTGCTAATGAGGAGCTTTGTTTGATATAGATAGGTAGTTTGTTCCAGAGTATGGGAAGTCTCTGGGACAGGAATCTATCCCTCCAGCATGTTCTGTTTATTGTGGTGACAAGGTTTAGGTCCCTAGAGTGTGTAGCTCAGAGGGATTGGGATTTCTTTAAGTGGAGCATGTCCAACAGCTCTGGGTTTGACATAGCTTTGTATGTTAGGCAGAGATCGCCTCTCAGTACACGATATGCAATGGAGTAAAGCTGGAGTTTTTTGAGACGGTCTGCATAGGGCACCTGTTTGAGGTCGGTAATCCTCTTTGAGAGGTATTTCTGTGGCCTTTCCAGTTGTTGCAGCTGTCTTGTGCGGTACATACCAAAAGGGGCGTTGCACTCTATAATGGGTCTAATGAGCGATGAGTAGAGGAGAACAATTACCTCTTTTTTTCCTGGATGAGAAACCTTTTGCGATGAGGTGTGCCACATAGAAGGATTTCCTGACTACTGTGGCAATGTGATTATCAAAGGAGAGACTACTGTCCAGCTGTGTCCCAAGGTCTCTTATTCCACTTTCAGTGTTAAGTAGACTACCACCTATGTGGTAGCTCATGGGTATAGAGTTTTTATCAAAGGGGATGGCAATGCACTTTTTGGCATTGAGCTTGAGGCCATGGCTTTGACACCAGGCATCTGTCTCAGTGAGAACCTTTTGTAGGATGTCAGCATCATTAGGAGTTTTGATTCTGGCTCCTAGTTTGCAGTCATCTGCGAACTTTGTTAGCCAAAGACCTTCTGTGTTAGCCTGTACTTCAAAAAAGTAGATACCAAACAGGAGAGGACCCAGGACTTAACCCTGTGATACTCCACTTGTCACTGGTCTGAAGTTGGATTTGGACTCTGCTACTTTCACAGTATGGGTTCTGTCAGTGAGCCAGTTGGCAACCCCTCTTGTGACATAGGGATTTATGCCTGGTTTAGTGAGTTATTCTATAATTCCAGAGTGGGGGATGGTGTCAAAAGCCTTGGCGAGATCTAGATAGGCTGTGTGAACCACCTTACCCTCATCTACGGCTTTGGTGACTGCTTCAAAGAAGTCTATCAGGTTTGGGAGACATGATCTGCCTTTTACAAACCCGAACTGGGTGGGGTCCAGAGTTTGGAGATTACTAATGTCTTTGTTTATAAGTTCCATGATGATATGGTCCATGGCCTTGCAGACCAGGCTCATTAGGCTAATGGAGCAGTAGTTCCCGGGGTCCGTGGTGACTCCTCCTTTGTGGAATGGGATAACCGTCGCTGTGTGCCATTCAGTGGGCACAAAGCCTGAGGTGAGGCTATGATTAAACATGGTGCTTAGGTGGGGTGCCAGTTCATTCTGTAGTTCATGTAGAATGCAGCCTGGGATATTGTCAGGTCCCATGGATGCTGTGTTCTTGGCTTTGGAGAGTGTGGTTATTACCTGTGCAGCCATGATTGCAGCAACTTTGCATTCTTCCAGTATAAAGATGGGCCCTTTAGGGGGTGAGGAGGGGTAAAGTTAGCACTGAACCTATCTGCCAGAATGTTGGCAATATCAATTGGCTCTGTATATTTAGTGCCATTGTGCTGTAACTCAGAGCAGATCTGAGTGTTGCCATTGAGATTCTTCACATAGCTATAGAATGCTTTGTGGTTGTCTTTACAATCAGTGGTGATTTTGTTTTTGTAACTAGCTTTGGAGGATTTTATGAGAGATCTCAGCTCCTTACTGTGGCTGACCAGGGAGTTCCTCCAAACATGGGATTTTCCTCTTTTTTTGCAACAGATTCTTTCTTCTGTTGTAGAGTTTGTTCATGGCAGGGGACCACCAGATTGGCTTCCTTTTTTTTTGGAGGATAGCATCTTGATTCTGTTAGAGATAGCACTATCCATGCACTCGTGTAAGTGCTTATAAAGTGCATTTGTGTAGGATTCAGCAGTCATATCTCTATTGTCCATGCATGGGGGTTGTGAAGTTTGTCGCTTCTGTCTTAAGAAGTGTGAAGTTGGCTTTGGAGAAATTTTTTACGGTGGTTTCCCTAATGGGGGGTTGGGGCGGGATGTGGATGTCAAGGGTGATTAGCTTATGATCGAATCTGACCAACAAGGAATTGACCTCTGGTGTAGAACACTGGTCGCCCATCTTGGTAATGACCAGGTCTAGAATATTGCTGCCCCTTGTGGGGGTGTGGATAAGTTGATCTAAGGTGTTGGAATGTATGAATTCCAGAAAACGTTGAGCAAAAGAGTTGGTACATGAGTAGTTTTCCCAGTTAATGCTGGGGTAGTTGAAATTGCCCATTATGACGGTGTTGGGTTGTACCCTAATATTTTCCAGTGTATCAAGAAACAAGGAGTGGGAATCCTGGTGCATGGTGGGGGATCTGTAGCAAGTTACAATATGGATTGTGGTCTTGCCCAGAATTAGGTGCACTTGGATAATCTCGGATGCATTATGCTGAGCAAATAGCCTGGAGGTGTGGATATCATTAATGAATATGGACACACCTCTGCCTTTAGTGTTTTGGTCCAGGTTAGGTGGCTGAAAGGTGTGGTATGAATTATAGCCTGGTAATGCATGGCTGTTGTCTGGAACCTTGAACCAGGTCACTGTCACTGCACAGATGTTGATGTTCTCCATTTTAAGGAGTGCCTCGAGTGAATGCATTTTGACGTTTAGACTTCTAGCATTGCTTGCTTGTACCTGTTACAGTGGTGAATTTGTCATTTGAACCTTGCCTAAAAAAGGCACTATAGGGGTGACAAGAGCCTTAGCCAGTATCCAGAATCCCAAGGGTGACAGGTGCAGGCCATCTCTGGCAAAGCATCATGGTCTGTTGGTCATGTCATCCCAGGCAAACAGATACTGGATCCCCTTAGAATGACACCATAAGCTTAGCCAATTGTTGAAGTCAGTCATTTTGCCCTTGTACTGTGGTATCATTCTGGGTGATGGCAGGATGCTACTCAGGGCTAGGGTCATACCTGCCTGGGCTGCAAGATCAGTGAGCTCCTCCATGTCTCTTTTCATGTGGTCCAGGGAGGTACAGCTCAGGTCATTCACACCAACATGGACAATGGCAGAGTCATATTTGACTTGTTGTGGAGTGACCTGAGTGCGTGCATTATGTGACAGATCCTGGCACCCGACAGACAGCTGACAGTAACTTTCTCCTTGTTTAGCTGGGTGAGTGGAATATCAGTGTACCCGACTATAGAGTCACCTATGACAAGAGTGTTGGGTACACTGTTATGCCTTATGGGTTGTGGTTGAGTGGCACACTAAGTTTGTGGGCTATGTGTCATTTGGGTAGTGTTGGGGGTGGAGATTGCTTGTGTTTTTGCTTTGGAGGTCTCTGTTTCTTGAGCAGATTTTTATTAAGAGCCTCCGTGAATGTAGGTGTGTGTTTTGTGTTTCTATGTGTCTGTTTTGGTGGTGTAGTTTTGAGGGACTATGTGATGAGTGTTGTTTGGTGCAAGTGTCTACCTTCTCATCTTGACTGTCTAGTCCAGTCTTGGGTGAAGAGAGCTTTGCTTCCAGTTTGGCTATAAAAGTGCATCTTTCCCAGGTTGTAGGGTTGGGTGGTAGGAGGAGTGGGTTGTCTGTGTACATGAGGCAATTGCTGCATTGCCCCAAGATGTCCAGATTCATCAGGTAGACAGGAGAAAACACTGGGAGCTGACCCTTAGACATGCCTGGAGGTGCTTATTTATTAAGTACTAAAAATTGTTTTCCTTTAGACAAGTGAGGAAAATTGAATGCTGTAGTAATTTGTAGCTTAGTTAGTGCTTACAATGAGTTCTGAACAAGTGCTGAGCTCAAAGAAACAAATTTGAATGCTAAAACTAAAAAAATGACTAGTTTTAATGGAAATTTTAAAGAGTAAACTTTATGGTGCCGGGAAAAGTTAAGCAGTGATGCATAAAGTGTATTTTTGTATTATATATAACTGTAGCAAATGAGCAAACTGATTTAAACAAATTAACCAATTAACAAGTAAAAAGTTAAAAACTGAGCCCTGTTCCAGCAGTCTTCAATAAGACAAGTTCTAACTGCACACTCCTGCCGCTATGGTGGAAGGAACCTTCTCCAAAAAAAGATGGTCTGGATTAGTGCTCAAGTTATAGAACCAAAGCTAGATTCAGCAGGTCTGAATTTAGTCTATGCTACAGCAAACAAGGCATACCACTTTCAGAAAGAAACAGTTCAAATAAGCAGGCACAATAAGCCTTTAACCAGAAACTCCCAGCTCAGAAGGGCAGAATCTACCCTCTCCTCTCAAAAGAGTGCAAACTCCACCTTCTTAATGTAAAATAACTGGCCTGAAACCCAAGTGCTTAAACCATAACTAATCCACTTTTAGAATAACAGACACTAAGCCTTCAATCAGCAACTCCCAACTTAGAAGGATGTAAGCTACCTGTCCTGCCACAACAGTGCAGACCACAAACATTCTTAATGTAAAAGAACTGGTCTGAAGCCCAAGTGCTTCAACCAAAGGCTTAGAATAACAGTTACAATTTAATCGGGCTACTAACAAGCTGTAATAAATGGAGCAGAATAAATGCAATTAAGTACGTTTAAGAACAAGCAGCAAAAGCAAAATAAAGTAATAAAGTAGGAAGAAACACAAATACAGTAAAAGCAGATGAATAAAGTGCAATTTTTATATAACAATAGAAAACAAGCAAACTGATTTAAACAAATTAAACCAAGCACCCTCTCCGCAGACCTTCTGCCAGCTGAATACTTACAACTAGCTGCAGATGACATAGCTTACCCCATCTCTATACTTATTAATCGTACCATTTCCGAATCTACAATTCCCTCAATATGGAAAATATCATACGTAATCCCACTCCATAAAGGTGGCTCATCCACTGACTTATCAAACTACCGGTCTATAGCCATAATGTCACCACTAGCCAAAATCATGGAAAAATGTCTACACAAACAACTCCTTCACTATCTTACCCAGAACAATCTCCTCACCAACTCTCAACATGGCTTTAGACCCAATCACAACACTACTACGGCCCTCCTCTCTTTTACTGATATAATAAACCATAACCGGAATAACAAAAATATATCTTCAGCACTCTTTCTGGACCTATCAAAGGCCTTTGACATGGTTAACCACCGACTACTCCATGATACCCTAAGAAATCTCCACCTGGATAACCTAACTCTAGATTGGTTTCAGGCCTATCTCTCTGGTAGGAAGCAAGCAGTACTTTGGCAAAATAAGCTCTCCAACCTCCTTCCAAACACCATTGGAGTTCCTCAGGGGTCCATACTGGGTCCACTTCTCTTTTCAGTCTTTATTAATGACCTCCCTAAAGTCATCCCTGAGGCCACCTGTATTCAATATGCGGATGATTCGACATTAATATGTTCTGACAAATCCCTTGACAAACTACTATCTAAAACCCAAAGCTGTTTTACAGCAATAGAAAAGTGGCTATCTGGACGGCAGCTAATTCTGAATCCAAAGAAAACCAAATTATTACTCTTCCATCCAACCCAAAAACTCCCTAACACTTCCTTTACCATACAATCCAATAATGGGACAATTATCTCCCCAGACTCCAACACGAAACTATTAGGAGTGACCATTGACAATAAACTCAAATTCGACATCCACATTAATCAAACCATTAAGACCGTTAACAAGAAACTGGGGTCACTATATAGAATCAAATCCTTTCTAACACCAATTGCAAAAGTAACCCTTGCTCGCTCGCATTTACTCTCTACCCTTCTATACGCCTCTCCATTGTTTACCAACCTTAATAAATCAGACCTAAATAAACTATCATGCTCCTACAATCACATAGCCAGATTTGCAACTGGTAAACCATACAGAACTCATCATTGTATTAACCTAAAATACCTCGGCTGGTTAGAACTCCCAAACCTTCTTCAGCTAAACCAACTCATTGAGGCATTCAAAATACTCAAACACCCTGAAAAGTCCCCAGCACTGGAGAATTTAATCATAGCATACACCAATCTAAACAGCCTTCGGTCCTCGTGTAGGACACTCATTCAAACAGTCAAATCCTGTAACTCTGGAGGAGATGCTCTATTTGCCAATTCCATTGGTAAGATATGGAACTCCCTCCCACCCATTATTACCACCATTACCTCCCTACCCCACTTCAAAAAAAGTCTTACCCACCATTTCCAGTCTCACTGGCTTTGCCAATGCTCATATCCAGATTAACTTCTTCCTATTAGCCTACTTCTTTTTCTCATCTATCAAGCAATCTCCTTCTGTTGTACTCTTCTGATCTTCTCTCTTACCCCCTTAATGATTCTTTCAATCTTTTCTACTCTACCTAACACTATTCACACTCCTTTGAAAAGTTGACTATCTAGTATAAGTAAAATTACACTTTTGTCTGTGTCTATCTGTTTCACAATTATGTCTTGTCTATGAATGCTATCCAGCAAAAAGCATTTTTTTATTAATTACATATATGACATGCCCTTATCCTCTAACTTTGTTGGTTATTACAATAATGTATTAATATGTATCTATTTTATCCTGTATGTAATTTACTCTAAATGTGGAGCTTTTCTCCCCGGGCCTCCGCTGAAAATGGACATATATCCAGTCGGATTCTCCCGGTCAACAAATGTAAAATAAAATAAAATAAAATAAAATAAAATTACCCAGTTAACCAGGAAAAAAGCTCAAAACTGAGCTCTGTTCTAACAGTCTTCAATCAGACAAGTTCTAACTGTGCACTTCTGCCATTAGGGTGCAGGGGAACCTTTTCCAAAAAAGATGACCTGGATCAGTGCTCAAGTTATACAAACAAAGGTAGATTCAGGATGTCTGAATCTAGTCTATGCTACAGCAAACAAGGTGCACCAATTTCAGAAAGAAACAGTTCGAATAAGCAGGCACAATAAGCCTTTAACCAGAAATTCCCAGCTCAGAAGGGCAGAATCTAGCCGCCCCTCCCACAAGAGTTCAGACCACAAACTTTCTTAATGAAAAATAACTGGCCTGAAGCCCAAGTGCTTTAACCAGAGCTAATACACTTTGAGAATAACAGACACTAAGCCTTCAATCAGCAACTCCCAACTTAGAAGGATGTAAGCCACCTGTCCTGCCACAACAGTGCAGACCACAACCCTTTTTAATGTAAAACAATTGGTCTGAAACCCTTTTTAATGTAAAACAATTGGTCTGAAGCCCAAGGGCATCAATCAAAGGCTTAGAATAACAGTTACAATTTAATCAGACCACTAACAAGCAGTAATAAATGCAGCAGAATAAATGCAATTTAGTATTTTTAAGAACAAGCAGCAAAAGCAAAATAAAGTAATAAAGTAGCAAGAAACACAAATACAGTAAAAGCAGATGAATAAAGTGCAATTTTTATATAACAATAGAAAACAAGCAAACTGATAAACAAATTACCCAATTGACCAGTAAAAAAGCTCAAAACTGAGCCCTGATCCAGCAGTCTTCAATCAGACAAGTAGTTCTAACTGCACTCTCCTTCCACTAGGGTGCAGGGGAACCTTCTCCAAAAAGATAGTCTGGATCAGTGCTCAAGTTATACAAACCAAGCTAGATTCAGGATGTTTGAATCTAGTCTATGCTACAGCAAACAAGGTGCACCAATTTCAGAAAGAAGTTCAAATAAGCAGGCACAATAAGCTTTTAACCAGAAATTTCCAGCTCAGAAGGGCAGAATCTAGCCTCTCCTCCCACAAGAGTGCAGACCACAAACCTTCTTAATGAAAAATAACTAGCCTGATGCCCAAGTGCTTTAACCAGAACTAATACACTTTTAAAATAACAGACACTGAGCCTTCAATCAGCAATTCCCACTTAGAAGGATGTAACCTACCTGTCCTGCCACAACAGTGCAGACCACAAACCTTCTTAATGTAAAACAACTGGTCTGGAGCCCAAGTGCTTAAACCAAAAGGCTTAGAATGACAGTTACAATTTAATCAGGCTACTACCAAGCAGTAATAAATGGAGCAGAATAAATGCAATTGAGTACTTTTAAGAAGATGGAAAAGTAAAATAAAGTGCATTTTTAAGTAATGTACAAAGAGCAAAAGGAACCTTGATGATTGGATGGAAGAAAGGAAATTCACCCCGGGGATCACGTCAGCCGCCCTGCTCGACAGGGGTCCAAGGAAGTAAATAGTGTGGGAATAAATAGCCAGGGAATTGTTATGGCTAGGCTTGTATGGGCCCTAGGGCTGATACCCTAGTACCAACCTATGAACCTATGAGAGAGGAAGAAGGAGCAGATGAAAAATTCAGAAAAATTCAAGGTTAAGAACCTAAGTGGATTGGCCTTCTCAAATGATCTCTCTGTAAAGTAGAGTGAACACCAGACTGGGAGGGGTATCCCAGATTAAATTTACAGTAGGGTTGGGCATCTGCAATGCCACCAACTATAACAACACCACAAGAATAGGATGGGGTGAGGGGAACAAACAGTTTCAGGACAGATTAGAAACAGAAAACAATGCCAGAAAATATATAAAACAATTCAGACAGGAAAAAATTAAGACAATGCAGTACTCTGAAAGGTTAAAATGCCAAGAAATATACTTATCAATCAGCGATATATTTCCAGATTGTTTGAGAATCACACACCAGCCTGACTCCAGGAGTTTCCAACAGAGTATATTAGTAAGTAACTAGGAAACAGTAATGTTTCAATCATTAAGTCAGTTAGGAAACATATAGAGAGATTCATTAAATGTTGTTTCTTTCTGTATCTGTCTGACTCTTTCTATCTGTGTTGTTTTTTTTTACATTTCCTGTGATTGAAACTATGGTGTTTATTGGTAAACAGATATTCAGTATTTCCATTTTTTTATTATTTAATATTAAATATATCCAAACCTTTCAGTGTGGCTGATCTTTTAGAAAATATTTAACATCTGAGAGTACTTGCATTTATTTAGTGGCATTGTGGCTCCACGTTCCTGAAAGTCTTGCTGCTTGGTTTAACAGTACCATTTGGATACATATTAATTTTAATAAGTGTAATTGGGTACCCTGTTAAGATTATTAAAGTAGCTGGCTTTGGATGTTCTGGTGACAGCAGATCTACTTCATAGTCTGCGTGGAGGTGACAGAGCAGGTAAGCTGTGCAGCCTTTTGCAGGTGTGTGTGTGTGTGTGTGTGTGTGTGTGTGTGTGTGTGTGTGTGTGTGTGTGTGTGTGTGTGTGTGTGTGTGTGTGAAAATCAAATCTCAAGGAGAAGTTGTATGACAGCTACTTGGAACAGGGACACTAAGACCACTGATTTCACAGAGAAGGTGGTGGAGGACTTGACTTGGAACACCCAACTAAGGACTTAGTTCTGTAGTGGTCAGTGGGGAGCATTATTTGGGGTCTGAAGAGGAATTCCAGCCCCAGGACTGGAGTGTGCATTCCCTGTGTGCTCTTAAGGGAAATTGTACTTGGTGCAGAGAGCTGCATCTGAATATACTGTGTGTGTCTGTTTTTTTTTCATAGTGAATGTTCCCCAAAGGTATCAGTGATGAGGACCGAGGCTCCTTCATTAGTCTCTGGAATGTTGCTGGGGAATCCCAAAGGGTATCTTCATGAACTCATATAATTCAAAAGGAGTCACAAAGACTGACCTCTCTCTCTCTCTCTAGTGGTGGGAGTCAAGAGCACCTGTCAGTAGCCCTTGATCAGGTCAATAGTGGTCAGATACATAGCCCTCCAGATGCTCTAAGGCTTCATCTGTCCTAGGCATGGGGTAAGAATCTGACTCGGTGTGGTTGTTTAGTTTTCTGTAGTCCACACAGAACCTGGTGCTGCCATCCTTCTTTGGTACCAACACCTCTGTGGAGGCCCAGGGACTGCTGGACACCTGGATTACTCCCAGTTCCAACATTTCCTGTATCTCCTCCCTCAGAGTCTGTCTAACTTGCTCAGGTACCTTGTAAGGGGTCAGCTTGATAGGTCTTTGTGGTATCCACAAGGTTGCTGCACCAGGTTGGGGAACCCAAATTTCCCAGGGAAGATGTCCCCAAACTCCTGTAACACTGCTCAGATTTCTCAAATCTTGGTAGGGGATAGCCTCTGGGACATTGCTACCCCTTCTATTGAAGTGTCAGCCCGATCCTTACTGAGAAGATCAGTCACCAGATCCCCCTCAGACTCCTCCTGCCACCCAGTGCAAATACTCAGCACAAGGACCTCCATATCATGGTAATGCTTCATCATGTTAATATGGCACAGTTTATGGCCCTGCCTCCTGCCTAGGAGTTTTACCATGTATTTAACATCACTGACCTTACTTGCCATGTTGAAGGGACCTTCCCAAGCTGCCTGCAGCTTATTGTGTCTGACAGAAATGAGCAGCATAGCCTGCTGTCCCACAGCATACTCTTGGGATTGAGCATTACTGTCATCCCAGACCTTTTTCCTGCTGTTGGGCTCCAGCCAGATTCTCCTCAGCCAAGCCCATGAGCTCCCTAAGTCTTGTACTGAGGTTTAGAATATATGCCACAACAGACTCCTTGTGGGATTCACACTCACCCTCCCACTCATCATGAATCAAATCCAAGGGTCCCCCACCCTTATGCCCAGGGTGAAAAAACTGTGGATTCCTAGGGTACCTCTTTGTATGCAAACAGCAGATGGTGCAAATATTTGTCCTACTCTAGCTTAAACTTGTCTGCAAATGCCCTTAGTATGGTCTTTGGTGTAGAATTTAATGTATCCACAAGACCATTAGTCTGGGGATGGTAGGGGTGGTCTTTAGGTGCTTCCCCCCACAGCACTTCCATAGAAAAGCTAACAAGTCTGACATGAAACTGACATCTCTGTCATTCAGTATTTCTCTTCGGAAACCTATCCTGCTGAAAATATCTAACAAAGCATTTGCCACCACTTCTGCCTCAATAGAGGACAGAGACCCCACCTTAGGGTATCTAGTAGCATAATCTACTACCACTAGGATATATTTCTTTCCTGTGGAACTTAGGGTACTCAGAGGCTACATAGCTACCCTCTGAAATGGCTCCTCAATTAAAGGCAAAAGCATCAAAGGACCTTGTCTCCTGCCTTGTCTACTTTTTGCCACTGCTCACAGGTTCTGCAGTACCCTTTTACATCCCTTGCAATATCAGGCCAGTAAAAGTTCTGCATAATACATATCTTGGAATGCTTTATGCCCATATGACCTGCAAAAGGAATGTCATGGGCTAGGCCTAGAAGTGCCAGACAGTAGGCTCTGGGCACTATTCCCTCACCCTCTAGCCCTACCTCAGGGGTCCACTCTCTGTACAGTGACCCTTTGTTCCAGTATACAGACTCCTCTTTTTAATTGAGAATCAGGTGCCTCATTAGCTACCTTCCTCAAGCCTCATATTGTAGTGTCTGAGAGCTGACCCTATCTCAGCTCTACCTTTGCGACCCATCCCTGCTCCACTTCCGCAGGAAGTCTGGCATCTTTTGACAGCAGTGCTTCACTGACAGCCAGGGTACTACCACTCACCTCTGCCCTTGCAGTCACCCTGTCTAAGGGAACATCAGTACCTATCAGCAGCTGTGGCTCACCTTCAGGCTCACTGCTACAGGGTAGCTGCCTCCCTGAAATAGCCACATCAACAGCTCCAGCTTCAGGTGTGGGGTCTGTCTGGGTCTCCCCAGGCTACCAGACCCACATGCCTGTCTCAAAGTCTGACTGAGTGTAACTGCATGCACACAAGGTACTGCATTATAAAAAGCATTTCCTCTCAAGATCTACAGAAAAAACTAGGGTTCCTATTATGTTGTCAAACTTCTGAAACTTTGAACACCATAAGGTTGAAACCTTATGTTCGAAGTTTCAGAAATTTGACAACATTAAAATAAAAAAAAAGAAAAGAAAAACAAAAAACACTATCAAGCAGGGGGGCAAGCTCCCCTGCACCTCCCACACCCCCGCTCTTTAAACATACCAACTCTATGATCGCACTACAGTGCAGTAAAGAGAAATATTCCCTTTATGCACTGTATTGCAATCTCGGAGTTGGTATATTTAAAGAGCAGGGGGTGTGGGGGTGCAGCCTCCCACATGGGGGTTGCAGGGGGGCTTTCCCCCCTGCTTGCAATAGTTAGGTAGATGTTAGGGTTTTTATTTTTTTATTTTTGTTTGTTCTAATTCCTGGAACTTCGAACATCTGAGTTCGATGTTCTCAGCTTCGAAGTTTCAGGAATTCAACAATGTAATAACTACACTAAAAAATAAATAGATAAATTAAATGGTTGTTAAAAATGAAACTCTGCATGTTTACCTTGTGGCTGCTGAGAGTACACACGCACCTTTAGTGACAACTACTTCCAGACTACAGAAGATCAATTAATATCCACACTGCTCCTCATCAATATATGACATCCCTCTTCTGGGCCAGTGATCAAGAAGCCTCAATCCTCACCACTAAGACTTGCGGGCAGCATTCACTGTGAAAAAATAGACACATTTTCAGATGCAGCTTTCTGCAACAAGTAGAATTGCGCTTAAGAACACACAGAGAATGCACACTTCAGTCCTGGAGATGGAATTCCTCTCCAGGCCCCAAATAATACTTCTAACTAACCACTATAGAGCTGAGTCCTTAGCCAGGTGTTCCAAGACAAGTCCTCCACCATCCTCTCTATGAAATTAGTGCTCACAGTGAGCCTGATCCAAGTAGCTGCCACACACAGTCTCTTTGAGATTTAATTTTCACAAACACACACACACACACACACACACACACACACACACACACACACACACATACACACACACACATGCCTGGGAAAGGCTGGCACAGTTTATCCACTCTGCCACCTCCACCCAGAATATATCATAGATCTGCTGCCATCAGAACATCTGAAGCCAGCTACTTTAAGGCTCTTACAAGAGTAATTAATTGCACTTACTAAAATGTATACTTATATATGGTAGTGTTTAAACAAACAGCAAGACCTTCAGGAACGTGGAGCCACAGTGCCACTAAACAAATGCAAGTACTCGCAAAGGTTAAATATTTTCTAAAAGACCAGCTGCAATGAAAGGTTAGATATATTTAATATTAAATAATACAAAACATGAACTTACTGAATATCTATTTACAATGAACACCAAAGTTTCAATCACAGGAACTACAAAAACAAACTGCACAGATGGAAAGTCAGACGGATGCATAAAAAAACAACAGTTAGCTAATCTCACTATATTTTTCCTAACTGATTGAAAAATTACTGTTCTCTAGTTACAGACTAAAGCAAGGCAAGTTGACCATGGATGACTGTCTTGTCAGGTCCCAAAACAGAGTGCACACCTCACATCTCTCACTAGTATTCAATTATAATTTCAATGCTGGCTACAGAATGACATCACATCTAGTCACCTGACTTTACCTCCTCACTAGAATCTGAGGCAGGATCTGGCACTGATGTATCACAATACATACATAGAACTTTATCTAAGGTTTGTTACAGCATCTGGAAACTGTAAAATAGTCCCAACATTTCCACTTTTTCTGCAAAAACTAACAAGCTATTCTCTGGCAGCATTCAGACCTGTGAGATAAAATATTTATGGCCTGAACCAAGTCATTTAAATTCAGGCTATTTTTCTTAAGGTTAGCTGGGCTAAGCTTAACCTCTCCCCTTCCAGTATCCTCTGTTAAAATATATACATTTCATCAGTTACAAAAATACAGTCTGTTGTACATGTATATTACTTTTCGGTCCAGCAAGATGTACAACAACAAGATACAATTTTAACACAAGCAACTTTAAAAAATAAAATTTTAATACAATCATCTGTATAAATCAGTTTGATATTCAAATGACATATAATTCTTTATAAAACTCCAGCTAGCTATGCTGGTATATGTAACACATGCAATGCCCTACTCTCTCTGGCACAGCTGGCACTACCTCACATCATCACAGACCCATGTAATGCAAACCGTACAAACATGCACACATGTATAAGTATCCAGATAATCTCATGCATACACTGACTTCTCAACAGCTGCAATCATGTCATTATGTGTGTTTACACACAGACTGACACAGGCATACATCAACAAACACACACACACACACACACACACACACACACACACACACACACACACACACACACACACACACACACACTCAGATATGGCTTTGCAATACTTACTTTTTATAGAACAAATAGTATTGTTCATGCCATGGGACTGAATCGGTGTATTCTGGCATATGTTTTTTTTTTTACTTCACTGCCCAGATACTATAGTAGAACTAATCTTTCAACCAGTCTACAGCACTATTCTGTTTCTGGTGAAAAGTTCCAGGAAAGGACAGATGACTAGACAGCATTAGTCATTTCCTAAACTATCACATTTGCATGCAATCTTCACTAGTGAGACTAATGTAGCACTAAAGATCATAGTCTTCTTACTGCTGAAGTCCCATAGTAGGATTTCACAGTATGGTATGCATTTCTGAATCCCAGCCTGAGATGGCAGACATTACAGCTAAGCTAAATAGCATACTGTAGAAAACGCTTTTCATAAAAGTACAAATCTAACATGCAAATAAAAAGTCTTAGAATTACACAAACCTCTCCCCTACTTTTGATATTTTAATTTTGTTGCTTTCATGTTTGTAATAAACAATGTATTTGCAGACTCTCATATGTATATATAAAAACTTCCTGTATACATTGGACAGAATGCTGTCACATGATGTATATTAGAAGACTCCCCACTCTATTCATTTAGAATAGATATTCTGCAAGTTTATTTCCTTTAAACTTCTTTGTAATCCATTATTAAAAAATAAAGGTAGAGTAATTATTCAGTTATTCTATTTCTAAAGCTCGGAATACCCTACCTAGCCACTTGACTTCCATTAGCTCCACCACACAATTTAAAAAGCACCTGAAAGCACACTATATGAATACTTGGTTATGCTCCTGTGACTCCCCAAGATAAAACACTTACTCAACAACCTATCCTCCATCTTAACCCAAGATGCCTTACAAAGACCTTTTCTACCTATTAGAACTAACCCATCTCTATTCTTGCTTGCATCCATAGATCTTGATTTTATGTTGCCCCTGTATTGATCCAGAAATCTTGTTTTCATTTTGCCCCTCTAAACATTATGTTTTACTAATCAGTTCTGTTATGCTGCTTCACCCCTACTACTTAGTAATAACTTGACTATCCACAACAGCTCTACTGTTACATTGTTTTACCCCTTTTACTTACCAACATTCCTGACTAGCTTCAGCATCCCTCACCACCACAATAAGTGTAGCATATTTATGTATCCCATCTATACTACTGTGCTGAGTAATGTGTCTTCTAAGTGTGATTTCTATAGCAGTATCAGCAACACTGTTGTAAGAAATGTATAATATGTTTGCTATGTACTATATGAAACTATATGCTAGCATTTCTCATCTTGTTTGCTATGTGCTATCTTAGAACATGTATTATTTATTTATTGACATTTGTTTATCGGGAAATTCCAGCTGGACACAGATCCTTTTTCAGTGGAGGCCCAGGGAGAAAAGCTTCATAAGTACAATAAGAAACCATACAATAGAGAATGTTACAATGTTACAATAGTAGATGATTTTACAGTAAACAACATGGCATGAAGAGTACACAGCACAGTAGTAAAAACAAACAACATAAAAGGGGAATGAGAACAACACAGTGTTAAAATTGATAACCAAATGATACCTAAGGATTAAGCTGATAATAAGATATAAAGAAATAAAGCTGTACTAAGTGACTGGGAAAGTAGTTAGTTGGGGGTTTGAGCAAGGGCAAAGCCAATGGATTTTTAGGTGAGACTTGAGACTGGTTTTGAATTGACTGCTGGATGGTAATTTGGTTATCAAGGGGGAGAGGTTGTTCCATAGTTTAGAAGTAGCACAGGATAATATGGCTTCTCCTGATGAGTTTTTGGGTTTGGTGGTAAGAAGTAGATTTTTAGTGTTGGATCTTAGGGTCTAGAAGAAGAGTAGGGTTGGAGTAGGTTTTGAAGTGATGGGATCTTATGGGGGTGGTTTATTAGTTTGTGGACAGATGTGAGTTGATTCAGGTGAAGAAGTTGAGGGAGTTCAAGCAAATCAAGTTCTCTAAGTGAGTTGCAATAGTGGCGATGGTAGGATGCACCTGTTGCAAACTTTGCAATTTTATTGTAGCAGGATTCTAGCCTGTTTAGGTCAATCTGTCTAAGTTGATAAGTATGGGAGAGGCATAGAGTAGGGTGGAGATTTGCTGGGAGTTGGCAATAGTGGTCCTGGCTGTCCTCGTTAGGTATTGTTTGTTTCTGTAAAGTGCCTGAGGTTTTTATGAACTTTTTTATGGTAAGGTATGTGGAGGTTGAATTTGAGATTGTTGTCAATTTCCACATCTAGAAGTTTGGTGTGGTCAGATGGGGAGATGATGGTGTTGTTCTTGGCACAAATGTTAAAGAGGGCAGAAGACTGTGTAGATTTCTAGGGTTGAAAGATAAGGAGTTTGGTTTGTTTGGATTGAGTAGAAGTCGGGCATTGGAAAGCCAGCTTTCTACAGATGTGTGATTTACTGTGTTATAACTTGATATCCATAGTCTAAGGCTTGTTGATTTCTTTCTGTTTGATTTATGTATTTTATCCAAAGCTTTTCTCCCCGGGCCTCCGCTGAAAATGGACCTGCGTCCAGTCAGACTTTCCCAGTAAACAAATGTAAAATAAATAAATAATTTCTGAAACCTGTATATCTTCTCGTAAATGCTACAAAGATAATATTATTTATTGTTAGATAAAAATTGAAAATGTCTGGAAATCAGAAAAAAATGATAACACAGTTATATAACCCAAAAAAAAAGAAGAAATAGCTCATACAGAGTAACACAATGTGGTCTGATGGTGAATAATGCAGTAGTATGAGCAAAGTTATATTGATATGCTTGTGGCAGTACAATATAATTCACTAATGAAAAGAGCATGAAGGAAGAAACATGTTAAGAGAAGGATAGACATATGGCTAGTCACATGACCAAGAAAGCCATGGTCATGGAGGTGACTGCCTTCTAGTTCAGTGCTAGACTGCACAGCTTGGCAGTCAGTCCTTACTTACACCTCCATCTTAGTGCTCCCTTAGTGTGCGCATAGCATAACAGTAACAGTGCACATCCACACACACACACACACACACACACACACACACACACACACACACACACACACACACACACACACAGATACACACAGCAGGGTTATACAACATAGTCCCTACTAATAATATCATTTAAATGGGGAAGGAAAGGGGAGTATAAGACAGTCAGAAAGTGGAAAGAGCAAGAAGAGGAATGCACAAATGGATAAGGGGAAGGGGGAAAAGATATGTGGAGAGAGTATTAGGATATTATTTTTTGTGAAGAGACACCTACTTTATAGCATTTATAAGAATAGTAGAGGGAGAAGGTATCACGGGAAAGGGATGAATAGGAAGCAGGATATAGGGATAGTAGTAAACTGACATGGACAGACAAATCAGATAGGGAGGATGCTGATACAAACAGTGGGATGGTCATAAAGAAGAGACATACACAGACAGACAAATGGAAGATGGGGAGATGATAGGGAGGATTGGAGATCAAACCAAGGACCAGAGTCAATATGTGGAAAAGGAGCACTAAGATGGAGGTGTAAGTAAGGACTGACTGCCAAGCCGTGCAGTGTAGCACTGAACTAGAAGGCAGTCACCTCCATGACCATCTGCATGGCTGGGACCAACCACTACTGGCATACTGGTAAGGGTCATGCAACTGTTCATCTCTTTCCAGGTGCATGAGAATGCACTCAGGAAGGCAAGTCCACATCTTCAGCCTCCTGCCCTCCACAGCCATCAACAGTCATTTTATCTCCTGTCAGATGAGCCAGTTCCCCCCCTCCCAGAAATGCTTTCTGATAGTGAGCTTGTACTCCATCACCAAAGAAGCATCACAAGAGGTCAACAACTCACCCTCCAAGTTGTTCCCTGCAGAATCACTGTCAGTGTAGAGGCAGGGGAATCCTAGAGACCCAGCAGAGAGTGGTGACACAGGTGAATGATTTGGTAGGTTGGTAGGTTCATAGGTTGGTACTAGGCTATCGGCCCTAGGGCCTATACAAGCCTAGCCATAACAATTCCCTGGATATGTTTTCTCACAATATTTACTTCCCTGGACCCCTGTCTAGCAGGGCAACTAACTTGATCCCCAGGGTGAATTTCCTATCTCCCATCCAATCGTCAAGGTTCCTTTTGAAGAGGGGCAAGGAAGTGCTCTGCTTGACATATATGGGCAATCTATTCCAGAGTATGTGGAGTCTCTGGGTCAGGAACCTATCTATCCAGCATGTCTTGTTCATTGTGATGACAAGATTTCTGTCCCTGCCATTACAACACATTCAGGTCCATGGCAGTCACTGCATAAAATATGAATAAAAATGGGTAGAAACAAAAAGAAAGAAAAATATAAAAATGAAAAAAATGGCAGTGATGAAGGATAAAAGCAAAAGCAAAGCACAGTATGCTGTGCCACAATAGGATATAGTACAGGCCTCAAACAGTGTGTAATGCAGTTAGCTAAGCAATGACAATACGACAGCTACATACAGTCTAAAACACAGCTATTACCCAGCTATGTGTACTGCATGGTGACATACTATAAATTATCCTGTCACCCTTGAGCAGGACAGTGAAACATTACAAGACTGTCAATGAGAGTGAGAGATCAATGACCATCGAATCCAGGAAGAAATTACCTCAATGCATAAATGAAGTGCATAGTTTGAGGAGGTAAGGATCAGGTGAGAGACACTGTTTGGAAAATGGCATTATTCATGGCAGTGCATGGCAAAAGGCCATATATACCCTGCCTCAGAATATTAACAGGTATCCTCAGGGTACACATAAACCTTGGGATAATTCCAGATCCTGACATATAACAGGTCTGGAATTAGTATTTATAATATAATTAGCAACAGTACATGACAGTTGAACATCCACATAGTAATAGTATGGTGTGTATAACTGGTGCACTCATGTGCATAAGAATAAGCAGTTCAACAATATATCATGCTAGACCCAGGGGGCAAGGGGCATGACCCAAGATTTGAATAGGTAGACGCATATCCCAGAATGCCACCAGGTGAACACCTACATAAGCAGCCATCCACAGCTTTAATGGCAGTGCTGTACCCAATGCCAATCTGTATTGCATTTTGCAGTCAAAGTAGGCAATACCTGGCAGAAAGGAGTACAGTACCACAGTTAGACTTTCAATTACAAGTCATATTTCACAGAAAGCAAAGCAAGGCAGGAAGCAATTATTAAATTAAGTAGCCACACTGGTAACAATGGCAGTGAAGCAGCTGATTCTGATATGTACAAGTGCAACATCTATTCTACATATGTAACCTGCAATCTGGACATCCTTACCTGCCTCTTCTGGCAGATTAGTCTAATGTATTAAATTTCACCAGGTGCTAAAAGACTGAAACACAGAAAAATATATATATCCTGCTTATTAAAATCCATATCTGTCTGTAGGTGTACAATAATGCCAACAGCTGGTAACATCAGTCACTAGTAAGTCATACATGTTCTAGAACTCTGGATCCCTCTTTCTTGCATCTTCTTCTCATTGGACAAGAAGGTCAGGGTCATGTCTTTTCAGTTTACCATGCAAATGATGGCACTGCTCTCCAATGGCATGTTTCATCACTCATCATTCTAGGAAGACAGTGCCAGGCCTCCATTTTGTACAAGAAACTCCCATAGGAAATCCTGTGGTACATATGCAAGAGGTGGAGAAAAAAAAATTGTCTCCTTCTTGCACCATGCTGGAGCCCTACCACTGTCAGCCCTTCCAGAATCAATAGTCACTGATAGTTTAATACCAGGAGGAAAACTGCAGCAGAGTTGCATGGATGAATGATAAGATACCATGTGAAGTACAGTAATGGATGGAAAGACAGCAAGATGTAGATCAATAAGCAGCATGGTAGTGCGTCCACAAATGGACGGGCGTAGTAGACTGAGGTTGAAGTAATGCTTAAGGTCCTTGCCTCCCAAGGAGAAGGTATAATATTCAGTCCTGACCCCAGTCAATGTCTGTATGGAATTTGCATATTTCTGTTGGGGCTCCAATCACCTCCCAAAGACATGCTGTGTGTTTCTTCCTCAGCCTCACACAAGAATGTAGTTGGGGCAGCAGCACATACTCTAGATGGTGTCCTATTTGGGAAACAGTTGTATAGACAAACCACTTTGGGCCACAACTGTGGTATACAGTATCCTCTAGATTGGAGAACATGGATCACTGACTGTGTAGATTGTTAGGGCTAGCCACTTGATGCTGTCAAATTGCCTATAGGTGATTTTGTCGTGTTGACTAATGTCACCAAAATTGGGTATGGGTATTTGCCAGCAATACATTTGTGGAGGACCTGACTTACTCTGACCTACATCAGAGACTCATGCTAACAGTGTATATGCAACTGTTGACCAGTGTGTGCCCACCATAAAGTCCAGCAGCTCTGTATTAATAAACTACTAGTCAGAGCTGGTGTCCAGTTGTCCAGCTTGGGTTTTCTGGGTTAGCTCTTTTGAGCAAAATCAGAACATAAAACCAATAAACATTAAGTAAGGATTGCTACAATCAGTGTAGGTTCAGTGACAAAATGCAGCTTGGAAGTGGTTGACATGATGGTAAAGAAAAGGCTGGATATCCTATATATCCAGGAGACAAGATGGAAGAGCAGTGCAGCAAAGCCACTTGGCTTGGGATCCAGAGTCTACTACTTAGGAAGAGGACAGACTAGAAATGGTGTGGAAACTATGGCGACGTCAAGTCTTCAGAAGACAGTGAGGAAAGTCATTAGAATTAGTGATAGACTCATGGCAATCAGAATGCAGTGTAAGGATAGGGCAATATTCATATTCTCAGCCTATGCCCCACATCAGGGTTGTGATAGTGAGGAAAAGAGTGCATTCAGATAGCAGTTGTAGGATCTACTGGATAAAGCCAGAAAATATGAATTGGTGTTGATAATAACTGATTTAAATACACATATTAGGGCAGACAGAACAGGATATGAAGATTGCCTCGGTCCACATAGACGGGGTTAGCAGGAATAAATAAGGAGAAGCCATTCTAGATTTCTGTCTGGCAAATGGCTTGATGGTGGCCAGAACATGGTTCAGCAAGATAGACAGTCACAAGATCACATACAAGAGTGGACAACAGTCAACTCAAGTAGACTTTATCCTAGCAATGAAAGGACACTGTGGTGGAATCAATTACGAAGTCATTCTCAGTGAAACAGTCCTGTGCAAGTACAAGCAACATGTGGCCACCTGCATCTCCCAAAGCCCTACCTCCTCAGTGTACAGTGTACAAACTATCACCACTCCCCAGCCACATAACATAATACTTTCTTCATTTGTAGCCCAACCCCATTTCCACCATTGTAACCATACTTAATCCATGTCACTGTGCTGCACTCCACATGCATAAATCAGAAGAGCCATGCCCTGCTCTGAAAGCTGTGTTATGTATGTTAGATTATATTTGATGCACAGTGTACCCAATGTGATCACTCTACTGCATTTCCTGCGATTAGTATAGCATGCATCAATTTTACTTTCTTGTTTGTATTCTGGGCCATGGTTATGGTCAAGATAACTCTTCTTGTCAGTGTCATAGCATCTTGCACCCTCCTAAGCTTCATGTGGGCTACATTTGCCACCCTGTCCCTTTGATGACTCTCCATCTACCCCCTTTCTATTGCTGGCACTAGTCTGTCTAGACCTCCAATGGTGATGTCCTTCAGTAGCTGTCTGCATACTGAAATGTTGTGCACTGTTCCACCAACAGCATATGTATTGTTGCAGGTTTCTGGTACATAATGCAACATGCCACTTGAGGAATTTAAGCAGTGAAAGCAGGCCTTGAAAAATCTGCATACACATTCAGTGATGGTGCAGGTCTGCAGCAGTGTGAAGTTGTATATCTTTTCAGATATGCTGTGTGAGTTTTGTGTCAGTGCCAACAGCCATGTCTTCATGGTGTTCCAACATTGCCAATATGAAGTCTCTGCAGGAAGTTGCCTACACAGTTTGTTGTCATAGCCCATATGATTGCTAGATGTAATTATAACAACTGTCTGTCTAGAATGCAGACACATTGTATATAATATCATGTTATAATGTTACAATATCAATAACTGGCCTAAAAACCTAAGAAAATGTCACTACCAGCCATCATCCAGGTAGGTAAGCACCAATAAACTGTCTCTTCTCACCGCTGTTGTAAGCTCTTCTTAACGTTATCCAAATTATTAAATAACTGTACATCAAAAGATAACAATTTGTCACAATTCCAAGATGGCTGCCGACTAGTCTAGTCCTTACTCTCTGAGCTCCTCACAGCTATTTAACTTTTGGTTTTTTTTTACAACTTTACATCAACCTTTTTCCTCAAATGTTTATAATAAAAGATTTTATAAATCTTTTTCTACGCATTTGGATTATTTTTTCTTTTGGAATTATTATCCTGGGATTTATTTTACCTCAGAACATTCTTGGTCTCTCTGCTGCTGGGACTCCTACTGCTCCAGTCTGTTCCTGGTTCCTGGTATCCTGTTAACTGCATTCCATTTCTGGGCATGGCTACAAAATCTGACTCCATGGAGACTCAGCCTACAAAGGCCAAATATACTTCAATGCTCTCTCCTGAAAAAGATTCAGGTTCAAAAAGACTGAAATCATCTAGACAACCTACAGAAACTTTTAATGTAAGTAATAAAGATTTAAATGGCTCAAATTTCCTTTTAGAAGAACTAAAAATAGCATTAAAACCAATCCAAAGTGCTATACAAAACTTTTCAGAACAGTTTGCAGACTTTAGTAAATCTTTAAAGCAAATAAACGATAGTATTGTTACTATTGAAAATAAAATCTTAGCTTTGGAGGTTAAAACAGACTTATTGGAAAGTGACTTTAAATCTAGAGATAAAACTGTTTCAGATTTACAAGCTAAAATATTGGATCTGGAAGCCAGGAGTCGAAGAAATAACATCATTATTCGTGGTTTACCTGAATCTTATGACAATAAAAACTTGTTATCTGTGACTAAAAATATCTTTGAAACACTGTTAAATTGTGAAGCTTCTTCAAAATCTATAATTGTAGAGAGCACACAGAGCACTGCGTACAAAGCAAGATTCTTCCACACCAAGGTTAATTTATACTAAGTTACTAAACTTTCAAGACACTTTCCAGATCCTAGAAACTGCTAAAACAAAGAAACAATTCATATGGAAGTCTCACAAACTATCATTTTCCCAAGATCTTCCTGCACAGATCAAATTAAATAGACAAAAACTAGCCCCTATTGTGCTGACTTGATAAAAGAGGGATTAGATTTCGAATGGCATATCTTAATACCTTGTCTTTCACAGCTAATGACAAAAGATTTGTATGTTCAGATCCTAAAGATGCAAAAGACATTTTTCTTAAAACATTTAAAAAGCTTCCTGACACTGTATCTTAATATTCTACTGTTAAAGAACTACAATAAGGTTTGATCTTTTCTTTTCTTTAATCTGACAGTATTTGTGTTACATGATTTGTAATTCTGGTGTGACATAATTATATTACCTTAAGAACTTGTCATGTAATTTACACATGATGGATTTGGTGTGACAGTGTGCAGTGACAGGATATATGCTTGTTAGATTTGTGTGGATTAATAGAAGCATTTAAATTCCTGTATTTACTTTTTTCTCTTTCTCTCACATATGCTTGCTGTGTAAATAGATTTAGAAGTTATGTACTCACCATAACGTTCCATCTGAGTAGGTGTATTCATTTGTCTGCAACTTGTGGGTTATGGATCCGATATCGGATCCGAACCGGCATGGTTTACTAGCTATGGATCCAAGCTCTCAGCTCCTCCCCTCACCCATAATGCCCTGCTCTACCCTCATGACCTCAGATCGAGTTTGCCAACAGCAAAAACACCCTGAAAAGGGTAACAGATAATATGCAGGAAACTGAAAGGCCAGGGGGATAGGAGGGCGGGATGGTTGCAGACAAATGAATACACCTACTCAGATGGAATGTTATGGTGAGTACATAACTTCTAAATCTGAAGTAGGAGATTCATTTGTCTGCAACCTGTGGGACAGAGTCCCCAGCTACCTGAATCTTGGGCGGCCATCATGGAAGGATATTCCGGAGCACCTGAGCCAAATGATGCTCTACCCCTAGATGCAAGATCCAACTTATAGTGGGAAATAAAAGTATGAGATGAAGCCCACGTGGCTGCTGCACAAATATCATCTAGAGGAATCCTAGCCTTGAAGGCTGCCGAGGTAGATACTGACCGGGTTGAATGGGCATGTACACCCTCCGGTGCGGGCCTTCCTGAAGCTTGATAAGCCAATAAGATGCACTGTGAAATCCAGCGAGACAGAGAAACTTTAGAAATTGGCTTGCCCAAATTAAATTTAGCAAAGGAAATAAACAACTGGTCGGATTGCCTATGACCAGCCGTTCTGTTTAGATAAAATCTAAGTTGCCTGTGAACATCTAATGAGTGAAGCTTGTATTCACCTTTGTTTTCATATTTAGGGAAGAAAACAGGGAGGTTAATGGACTGATTAATGTTTGCTTCAGAAGCAACTTTAGGAAGAAAGGACGGGTTGGTCCTGAGGTAAACACGGTCCGGATGAAATACCAAGTAAGGAGGTTTAGCTGATAATGCTTGAAGCTCTGAAACTCTCTTGGCGATGTAATGGCTACCAAAAAGGCTGACTTGTAAGACAAGAATTTGAGATCCACCGTAGCCGCTGGTACGAAAGCACGGGCCGTCAAGGCCTGGAGAACCAAAGAGCGTGGTCCCAAGGAGGAACCGCTTGTTTTACAGGGGTCTGAGAAGAAAAGTACCTTTAAGGAAAATTTTACACAACTTGGCTGACATAAGAGGATTAGAGTCATGGCCAATGTGATAATGAGAAATTGCCGCCAGTTGTACTTTGACTGTGGAACTGCTGGCACCATCGTTAAAAAGAGTGGTTAGAAAGTCAAGCACTAAGGGAGAGGAACCGTGAAAGGATTCAGGCCTTGCCGCTCCGCCCACAAAGAAAACCGTTTCCACTTGCTGCGGTAGACTTTCCTAGTGGACGGTTTATGAGCTGCCACCAGTATTGCCTTAACAGGTGACGAAATACCGGGAGTCCTGATCAAGAGTGGAACTGGAGCAGCCAAGCGGTCAGCTTCAGGTTGTCCAGGTTCGGAAGAGGTATGCAGGATGGATGGGATATCAGATCCAGAATGGGATCTAGAATCCAAGGAGGATTCACCGAGTGAGACCTTAGAAAGGGGAACCAGATCTGTCGAGGCCAAACGGAGCAATGAGAATCATTCTGCAACCCACCCGAGAGGCTTTCTGAAGAACTTGGAGCATCAGAGGCAAGGGTGGATAAGCGTAAAGAAGACCGGGTGGCCAAGCATGCACCAGAGCGTCTCTTGGAGAACCTCCTGGAGGGAGTATCAGAGCGAAAAAACTGTCGCACTTGGTGTTTGAGGGAGAGGCAAAAAGATCGCATGAAGGAGTTCCCCACCGTGCGAATATGCATTCCGCTACTTGAAAATTGAGAGACCACTCGTAAGGGGTCAGAATGGTGCAACTGAGCTTGTCCGCCAGGATGTTGGACCGACCCGGAATGTGCATTGCTATTAGAAAGCGATTGGTGGAGATTGCCCATTCCCAAACTCTCATGGCTTCTCGACAAAGGGGGTAAGACCTTGTTCCCCCTTGCTTGTTGATGTACCAGACCACAGACATGTTGTCCGATTGAATCGCAATTGTTCCCAAGGGAAGAAAGTCCTGAAGTGCTAGCAACGCTAAGAGCACTGCTCTCATCTCTAGAACGTTGATATGCAGTAAGGTCTCTGTATCGTTCCACGTGCCTTGGACGGTCCGGCCCGCAAAATGCCCCCCCCACCTGAGGCGAAAGGCATCCGTGGTCACCGTGGCGAGGGGGGGGAGCACAAAATGGGCAGCCTCCGTGGAGATCTGGAGAGTGAAGCCACCACAGGAGGGACCGCTTGCAAGCCTTGCTGATCGCAATGGGATGATGCATAGGGAGAGCAAGGTATGACCACTGTACTAAGAGAGTCCACTGGAGGATGCGCATATTGAGCCTGGCAAGAGGGAGAAGTGCTATAGCAGACGCCATGGACCCTAGAGCCCTCAGGACCAACTCCGCCGGAACAGAACTTGAGTGGAGAATGGCCCGCACCTGGAGCTGCAGATTTTGAACTCTGTCCGCAGTGAGGAAGGCTCGTAAACTCCTTGTGTCTAGCCTGGCCCCTATAAAATCTAAGAGCTGCGTGGGCGCCAGGTTGGATTTCTTTGTATTTATTGTAATGCCCAGAAAGGGAGCAAGATGGAGAAAGGAGTCTCGCGCCAATAATAGTAGATGCCTTGTTGGGGCGGTAAGAAGCCAGTCGTCCAGGTAGGGAAAGACCTGCACCCCCTGAAGCCTCAGGTGGGCCGCTACCACTGCTAATACTTTGGTGAACACCCTGGGGGCTGTGGTGAGACCAAAGGGAAGGACCCGGAACTGGTAGTGACTGGCTCCCAGCCGGAAGCGGAGGAACCTCCTGGAGCGCCTGTCCATCAGGATGTGGTAGTATGCATCTTTGAGGTCTATAGAGCACATCCAGTGATTTTCTCCCAGAAGGGGGAGAATAGATTGCAGAGTGACCATTCGGAATTTTTCCTTGGGGACTGCCAGATTCAAGAGAGAAAGGTCTAGAATTGGTCTTAGTTCCCTCATCTTCTTTGGCACTAAAAAGAACCTGGAGTAGAACCCTGATCCGATCTGGTCTGGGGGGACGGGCTGGATGGCTCTTTTCTTTAGCAGATGGCCAATTTCTGCCTAGGCGGCCTCCAGTTGACCGGGTGGAACGTCTGGGAGGGACTTCAACTTTGGAAAGTGAAGGAAAGGGATGCGGTATCCTCTGGATATGATTTGGAGAACCCAGCGGTCTGATGTTATGGACTCCCATGCTGCTAGGTGCCCCGAAAAACGTCCCCCGACTGCCTCCAGAGTGGAGCAGCCGGGCAACCCCTCAGGGTTGCTGCACGGGCCATTCAGAGAAAGGTTCTCTGGACCCGAAGTTTCTGGGAGCCCCTCTGCCTCTAGGGCGGCGTCCTCCCTGTCCTCCTCTGCCACGGAAGGACTGGTTGTCCGGAGCAGGCTGGGACTGCTGCGACATCCGGAACCACATCTTCTTCTGACCCTTTTGGTTCCTAGAGTAGGGCCTCTGGGGTGCAGAGAAGCGGATTCCGACGGCAGACAGTGTCTTCCCGTCCTTCTCGCTCTGGGTCAAGGTTTCGCGAACGGTTTTGCCAAAGAGGGCAGAACCATCAAAGGGGGCGTTCACAAACGACGCTTTGAAGGCCTCAGAAAAATCGCAGTGACGGAGCCAGGCCTGACGTCTAGTGACTAGGCCTGCCCCTGCGGCTCTAGCGGCGCCTTCCGTAGCGTGGGAGAGTAGCCGCATAGAGGTATTAGTAACTGATCTAAGAGTGGCCATGCGGGTGGAGTGCAGCACCCTGTCCTCCTCCGACATGGACTCTGGGGGAGATGCAGCATATTCTTTAATGAGATCTCGCTGCATCCTAATGACGTGTGCCAGGTAGTTCAGCGCCCTTACCGAGAAGGTCACTGAACTAAACATCCGCTTCCCCAAGCGGTCCATCATCCGAGACTCCTTGCTCGGGGAATGGACTGAGGGACTCTCCTGAGCAAATTCCCTCTTGGTGGTCGCCGCCGTCAACATGGCATCTACCGGAGGCCCCTTACTCCAATGGGCACGGTCGGACGGTGGGCTGAGGATCCTATCGGGCCTCTTAGGAGTTGGCTCCACAGTGTCCGGTTCCTTCCACGCCCTGGTGGTAATGAGGTCCACCAGGGGGTCGGCAGGAGGGGACACCCAAGAGGTAGACGGGCCCGCTTCAAATGCCTCCAAGAACACGGACTCGTCCGAGGAAGACTTGGGGGTAGACCACCCCCCCCTTATATGGAGCATTTCCATGATGTCCCCAAATGAGACATCCTCAGGGGGTGACCGTGGGGAGCCTTCCCCTTCCTCCAAGTCCGTGTCTTCCGTGAGAGACTCGGGGGAGTCAATGTGCCTCCTTTTGCACATATGCTTGCGAGGAACATCCTCTGGGGGGGCTGTCAGAGGACTCCTCGCAAGCAGCAACCTGTTCCATTGGAGCAGCTTGGGGCACAGAAGCGGGCTGTCCCAAGGGCCGGATGGTGGAAGCCTGGCCCAGTGCAGAGGGAGCGCGGGACGGAGCCGAAACAAGTGCCGGGGGTCCGGAGACCCTCAACAGGGCCCTCTCCACTACATCAAACGCCAAAGGGGAGCCGACCTCGACCAAAGGATCCGACAATTGGCTCCCCTTGGATCCGAACAGTGGATCGGAGCCGGCGCCGAAGCGCTCGGATCCGAAGGGACAGTGCGCTCCGACACAGACGGCGCCGAAGGAGCACTGATCCCCCCGGATCCTAGGCTCGGATCCAGGCTCCGAGAGGTCAGATCCAATGCACTCAAGGGCAGGGTCGGATCCAAAGTACAAAGTACTATCGGCACCGACCCACCCCCGGCTCCGAAGCTGCTCGGCTCCAGCTGCTCCGAACCCGGATAGCGGGTCGGAGAAGGAGCAATCGGTTTGAAAAAGGGTGTTGAGCTCCCCCCCAGAGGGGGGGGAGGCAAGAGCACTCCCATCTGCATCTGGGCCTGGATGAACCTTCTCATCATCCGGTCCAGATCAGCATCCGAAAGGCTATACGTGGATCTCGACGAGGCCACCGAGGTAGGCCTGGAGTGCCTCCTCGATAGCCTCGATGGAGATCGGGTCTCCTCCTCCTCAGGTCCCGGTGAAAAACACACTGGAGACCGGAGCCGAGAAGGAGGAGACCGAGCCGACAATGGAGCCGACAACGGAGCCGGGGGAGAAGCCCGCTTGGCTGGCGGGGCCGAAACAGAGGTCTCGGCCTGCCGCTTATGGTGCTTCTCCCTCCGGTCCCTTTTCTTAGCATCCCTCTCCTCCGAACCAGAAACGGGAGGTTGAGTCCCAGGAGGAGGAGGGGGTGCCGCAGAAGGAATAACCGTAGGTACGGTTACTCCCGAAGGAGCGGAGGTCGGAGTCAAGTCCGGCGGTAAAAGGCCCGCCAAGACAAGCTTGGACCTCCGCTCCTTCAATGCCCTGGGGTTGAACCCTGCACAAATGGAACATCCAGATGTGAGGTGTTCAACCCCCAGGCATCTAACACACCGAGTGTGGCCATCAGCTGGGGAAAGCTTATGGCCACACTCGGAGCATTTAGAAAAGATAGATTTGGGTTGCTCTGCCATCCCAATCTAACACAGTATTTACTAAAACTAAAAGTAACTAAACAACAAAAAATACACTCACAGGCCCAACACACACACACTACGCTAACAGCGAGGGGAGGGATATAACTTTTAGATTAACTCTAAAAAAGTAAATATATCAAAGGGGGAACCTACACTTTCACACAAAAAATCAATAAAAACTTTTAAATTTTGAAATTTAACACTTAAAACTAGCACTTAGCTTGAGAGCTTGAGAAACAAATCCAGTCACCATGCGCGGCAAACGAGATCTGTGGTCATGAGGGTAGAGCAGGGCATTATGGGTGAGGGGAGGAGCTGAGAGCTTGGATCCATAGCTAGTAAACCATGCCGGTTCGGATCCGATATCGGATCCATAACCCACAGGTTGCAGACAAATGAATCTCCTACTTCAGATAATATGTTAATTTTACTACAAGCTTTGGAGTTACAGCCTTCTGTGTAAGCTAAATGATTTTTGGAGGGAAAAACATTCCATCTCAACATTCTAGCAAGAAAATCTTCCCCTCAGAGTTCCAGCTGATGCTCTGCATGAACATGCGCACACTACAGTCTCTCTGAGATGGATGGTGATGTCATCATTTGTGAGGAAAGAAGGACAATTTCAAATACACAAGTCTGCTTGTTTTCAACAAGTATTCAATAGCACTAACTTTTTAATAGATCTGGCTATTATTTAAAGTGTTTTCTCTTCATAAATGAAGGTTGCTTTTTAAATTTAAACAGATTCATGTCACATAATATATTCAGTGGCTTTTAGTGTGTCTGCATGACTTCAAAGCAAGCTGCTACTTTCATAAAGCAGAGTGAAAATGTTTCTGGAAACAAATGAACAGGTTAGTTTTATATATTAAAATTCTAAAGGATGTGTAAAGAAATGAACATATTTTCCTATTCAGAATATTTTTCATACAATATTTTATATTATACTGAAGTGTTTAATTTGACAAATGTTACAAAGTATACCTGTTCATATGAAAGTTTCATGTTCTTTCTATTCTCTGCTCTCTCTTTTCTCAGAGGCTGGATGTGATATTTATGATTAGTAGTTTATGTTTAAGAAAGCCTTTACTTATTTGAAAGGTTTGAAATAACTATCTTTAATATGATTAGCTGAATCTACATGTATATATTTAAGCCCTTAGATTTACTGCATTTAGCTTGCTTGTTTCTGTTTTAATTAGATGTTCAAAATGTTTACTTTAAAAGCCTTGTCTTTTCATGCTGTTTTGCTATGTTACATCTATAGCTTAGAAGAATAGTATGGCTACATAACCTAACAGAGTCATTAGTAAAATATTCAAAATAGATTTAAAATTATATGTATGCACATTGTTGTACATTCAGTCCAATATATATGATGCTGTTTAAGTTACTATTTAATAATATAATTATACTTTATTCATGTATATTAACTAGTGTTAAAACCTTACAGCTTATAATATTTCATTTTGAATAGTTCCTGTACTATTATTATCTAGTTAATAGATGCATCTCCAGACTGAATTGTTTTTCATTTTGAGATATGGTTGCTTGGTAGTTGTTTTTGCTTTATTTGAACTATAACTAAATACTCATTCTACAGGTATTAGTGCTTTTATCATACTAATGGTCATGTTGATTAATGAAATTATCACTAAAGTACTAAAGAAGGTTCAGTAGATAGTGCTTGACTATTATCTTTAGTTCAGTAATGCTATGCTTATTTACTTATATTATAATGTTACCAGTTGGTTTTGTTATACTTATATATGTTATCTTACATATCTTTCAGTTTTAATTGTATCACTTCTTATGATAGAGTGTTCTAGTTAAGCAGAGTGTGATTTATTTATTATTTACTTGTTTCTCTTTCTCTTGAAATACTTGAGGAAATACATTTAATCACTATAAATTTCAATTTAAGGATAGGAGCTTTAGATTAGTATTAGAAGTAGGGATTAAGCATGTTGGACGTCTTGAAATTAGTTAATTTTGTATATATTTTTAGTAGTATTACTCGGACTTTATGTTATGTTAGGCTTCCTTTGAGTAATTTGTATTCTAACTTGAGGTTATTATTATCTATAATTACAATGTTTTTTTCATGTTTTTCTGCTCTTCCTTTATCACAGGGGGATTGGTGGGTAGGCACTAGGGTTAGGATAAAGGTTATTATTATACATTTCATGGTTCTTAAAAACTTTTTCTTTTTTTTTCAACAAATGTTATTTGATGACTTGCTTGAATACTTAAAGACTGTTTTTCTTTTATTTTTTTCTTCTTCTTTTTAATGTTGTGTTGAATTTGCACCTTGAGTTCACTTTTATAGCATCAATAATGATTATACTTGTAGAATATGCCTGTTGACATAATTTTAGATTCTTAGAATGTTAGAGGCATTCAAGATAAAGCGAAAAAGTCACTATTATTTCATATGATCTTTAAATCACAGGCTAACATTTGTTTTATTCAAGAGACCCATATTTCACGTATTGATTGGAATAAAGAGTTAAAAAATGGATCAAAAAGATTATAGCTTCAGGTGACTCATCTAACTCCAGAGGTGTAGCTATAATCATTAAACAAAAATTCATTGGGAATATTATTGATGAGAAATTTGATGATGATGGGAGGTGGTGCTTATTTACCGCTTCTATTGCTGGTTTGGACAAACCCTTATTAATTTTAAATCTATATGGCCCATGTAATTCACAACATTTGTTCATTTTAAAAATTTACAATATTCTTGCATCCTATAAGGATCATCATATTATAGTAGGTGGTGACTGGAATGCAGTTATAAACCCTGTAATTGATCGTTCCTGCTCCACTGTCACCTATAATCTTCAATCTACTCTGGCTATAAATGATTTGATGACAGAATATAATTTAATAGATCCGCTCCGCACTGTTAAAAATATAAACAAGAATGATATATATACTTATTATTCTAAGTGCTATCATTCGTGGTCCAGATTAGACTTCTTTCTAATTTCAGATTATATTTCAAAATATATTGTGGACTTTACTACAGAACCCAGATTCTTTTCGGATCACTCAAGAATTTCACTAAAATTGAACATAAAACCCAATATCAAAAATAAAACTATGTTTAATAAGTGGACCTTAAATAATAACTTATTGTCAAATGAAGATATTTGCAAACAAGCTTCAGAAATCCTAAATGAAATGGTGAATAGTCTTGAATCATCAGACATTCCTTATGACATACAATGGGCTGCATGTAAAGCAAGATTAAGAGGTTTATTTATTAGTAAAGCTGCTTTTTCAAAAACAATACTTTAAGAAAGAGGAATTCTTAAAATCAAGAATTTCTTCGTTGGAAAATCATCTTAGTCTGAACTATGATGCTACTTTAGAAAAACAAATTTTTGATTGTCAGAAAGATTTAATTCTGCTTCACCAAAATAACCTCTCCTTAGCTGAACAAAAGCTACTTGCTTCATATTCAGAGTGGGCCCAGGTTCCATCTAAATTGTTAGCGAGAATTATTAAAGTTAACTTCAGAAATCCAAATATTACATCTTTATCTTATAATAACAGATTATATAATACTGATGAAGAGATTATTCAACTTTTCACCTCTCTTTACACTGAGTTATATTCAGGTTCTTCTAATTCTGTTAAAGATAATCACTCAAAACTCTTTTTAGACTCTTTACAGTTCCCTAAACTTAATGATAATCAACAAAAACTACTTTCTACCCCTATATCGGTACAAGAAATCTCGGATTCAATAGATAATCTTAAATTGGGTAAATCTCCGGGACCTGATGGTTTTACTCCAGAATTTTTCAAAACTTTCAAATTGGTAGTTCTTCCCTTTCTATTTAAAGTTTACAATCATATAAGAGTTAATGATATCTCAGATATTCATTGGAACACATCCAAAACCATTCTAATTCTAAAAAATAATAAAGATAAATCTGACCCAGTAAATTATAGACCCATTTCTTTAATTAATGTGGATATTAAGATTCTGTCATCTATTCTGGCTAACAGATTGAAACGGATTTTACCCTCAATTATCTCGTCAGATCAATCAGGTTTTATGTCTCAGAGACATGCTTGGGATAATACTCTATCTTTAGAGACTATACTTCATCTCATTAAGAAAAATCCAAACCCTATATATGCGTTGATTATAGATGCATCAAATGCCTTTGACAGAGTATGTTGGAACTTTCTATTTCAAACTATGTTATGTTTTAATATTCCCTTATTCTTTATAAATTTTTAAAAGTTTTATACAAGAATATGTTTACTAGACTATACATTAATGGTCAATTTTCTGCTCGATAAAGATCACTAAAGGAACAAGACAGGGTTGTCCATTGTCCCCTTTTCTTTTCAACATTTACTTAGAACCTTTGCTATTGTTTATTACTCAAAATACTTTTCATAACATCCCTAGAATTCTTAATACTAATATTCATTTCTCTGCTTTTATGGACGCTTTAGTAATCTACTTTCAAACTCCATTATCTGATTACAGAAAAATAATGAATTCTATTCATTATTTTTCTTTGGTTTCCAACTATCTTTTAAATTCTACAAAACTCATATTTTTCCCTTAAATCATTTAGCACACAAATCTTTTTGTTTCCAGATGATCATTTTCAGTTTACTTATAATATAAAATATTTAGGAATCAATTTAGAACACAATAATAAATCTTCCTTTCAAAATAATATTAATAAATTATGGAACTCTATATTGTCTGATATGGACAGATGGAAGCATCTAAACCTTTCATTTCTTTCAAGGGTGGCCATTATTAAAATGAATATTCTGCCTAAATTTCTTTACCAATTCTCATCATCTGATCAGATAATTTCAAAAATTTTTTGAGTCTGTAAATAAAGCTTTGGCAAAATTCATATGGTTCCCTAAATCTGTTAGAATTTCCTATTCTAGATTGGCATTTTCGAAGGACAAGGGAGGTTTGGGTTTACCTAATCTTTATCTCTATTATTTGATTGTCTCATCCAATAAACTTCTTACTATCTCTAAATTCAATAACACTTCTTATCCAAATCACTCTTTATGGATAAAATTATGGTATAATTATGTCATTTCTAATAATTTAAATCCTGAAGCTATTCCCTTTATCTCTCTGGATAGTTTATTTATTAAAAATATATCTACAGTATTTAAACAAAAGATTAGAGATTTCCAAACCTTACTCAAAATGTGTAAACTAGAAAAGATCTCGCACCATGTTCAGCCAATTCATCTAAACCCAAATATATTATTGGACAATAAACTTTTGAACTTAACAAACTATCCTTTAATTAAAAATCTAAAAGTAGGAGATGTTTTGAAATATCTTGACTTGCCTTTATCTGACTGGCGTAAGTTATTGAAAGTAAACTGGAATCACTCACCAATTCTTACACAACTAAGAGCAATAATTAAAAACAAATTTGTATCTCTGGTCCCCATAGACTCACAGTTGAAAAACCTTAACACGATTATCAAAATACTTTCATCATCTGATAAAATGCTCTCAAACTCATATAAATTAATTAATTCTTTAATGATGGACCACAACTGTCTTTTATCTAATGTTTGGTTGAATTATAATTCCCAATTGTCAGAATCTCAGAAAGTCCTGGCTATTAGACACACTAAGGAATTTATCCCTTTTAAAAATTAGCATACACACAATTAATGATTAATAATGATGCCTACTTTACCCCAATCAAATTAAACAAATTTAACCCAAATAAGTCCCCTTCGTGTTCATGCTGTTCTCATCCCCAAGCAGACCTCCTTCATATTCTATGGTATTGTCATTTTTCTCACAGATTGTGGACATCTTTGAAAGTCAGACTGCAGAAAATGGGATATCAAAAATCCACGTTGACGTGGGAATTTGCTATTCTACATATTCCATTGATTCATCTTTCAAAAGTTGATATTCATGTTATCATTTTTATTTGCTCATTACTAAAACTTTATATAATACAAAATTGGATTGATCGTTCTAAATTAAAATGGGTTACTTTCCAGAAAATGGCTTTTAAATTTATTGATGCTCAAAGATACTTAGGTGGAAGTCCAAAAAAAAGCTATTAGAAAGGTTGTGTTAGAAAAGGTTCTAAACATATTAAATAGTTAATGTTAAATATTTTTTTTTCTCTCAGGTTGCCTAACTTGTATATAGTGTATATATGGTGTATGTTTTATTTCTAAATAACTTATCAAAATCTCATGAAGGTTGTTATCACTAGATGAATTGTTATATGTTCATTTATGCCTTCTTGTTATGTATAATCTTTTAATTGTCTTGCTATTCATATAATTAATAAAAAATTTTTTGAGAAAAAAAAAAACAATTTGTACTTCTGACCTACCCTAAACTAAACTTTCTTCTTACTTTTTTTTCAAATTTTTTACGTCTACCAATAACTGTATTTCTTGCATGCCTCAACAGTGGAATTGCCAAGGTACATTCCAACTGTTCACTCTTCAAGTACATCCAGATCAATTAATTTCTCATCAAGCTACAACAGAGTAAACACAAATTAACATCTGAGTTAAACAATGATGTATAAATAAAGTCAAGTTTTGTTTAAAACAATATTTTCTATATTTTCTAAACCATGCAACATAATATTCTTCAATTTCAATTAACCACTCCAGCCATTTCAGAAATCAAACAATTTAAGTTGTTTAAAAATGCTCCCTCTACCTCAGGAATGTTGCAAGAAATCAAGTACAGGAAGCTGCAAAAATATTCACATTCAGAAATCTGTGAAAAGGCATTTACTTATTTATTTAACATTTGTTTACCGGGAACGTCCAACTTGAAACAAAACCAATTTTCAGTGGAGGCCTGGGGAGAAACACTCCAGATGCATGTCTTTGAAATGTGGGAGGAAACCAGAGCACCCAGAGGAAACCCACACAAATGCAGGGAGAACATGCAAACTCCACCGGAGAATCAAACCAAAGAACCTCTTGCTGTGAGGTGACAATGCTAGCACTGCACCATCCAAACTTCACTTTATGCCGTCTTTACTTCATAAAAATTTTCTAGGAATGTCAGCTCACCAAATAGCCAAGCCACCCTGCCATATTTACAATATCACCCTAATATCTGAAATAATTTTTCACAGCTGGACGCATTCCACAGTCATACCCATACCTAAAACCTATCCAGACTCAGCTGTGTCTATAGTCCAACTGCAATATGTTGTCTTTTAGTTAAGATTCTTGAGTCAGTTAACTGAATACATTTCAAAATATAATGTAATAGACAAATAATATGGTTTTAGAAAAGGTATTCATACGGTAACTGCAATATTTACAGCTAGGATGTTGTGAGAGGGGCAACTGCCCCAGGTGCAAAATGTTAGAGGGTGCAATTACCCATCCACCATCTTGATCAATCTTTAGTGCAATACCAGTTTTTAAAAGCCAGAATTGTAATCCTGGTCAAACCTGAGCACTGTTGTGTGTGGTCTAAACTCTAGCAACTGCTTTATGCATTGTAGCAAGCAGTTTGCTACAGTTTAAAAAATGAGTTTTTTTTTATTAAGGTGTGAGGAGAGAGCATTGGGAGCAGGACACATAAAATGGATCTGAATGGCTGGGGTAGGAAAGAGTGGGGGGCATGTGGTGCACTGGTGCATCTGGCCACCTGGTTGGTGTGCCAGTAGAAGGAACTTTTTTTTCTTTTTTTTTGGTACTTCACTTGAAGAGCAGGGAGGGCATGCAGATTAGATACTGAGGTACTGTCTGAAAGAAGTATCCAGTAAGTTGTGCAGAAGTCTTTTTTGTTTGTTTTTGCTCTTTACTTGAAGAGATGAGGGAGTGGGGAGCTAGTTTATGGAACTGACACAGGATACTGGTTGAGCCAGTTGTGCCTGTATAAAAAATAATCAAAAAGAAACAATTTTTATAGAACTGAAAAGACTACTTGAGCAATAACCCATTGACTGTTAATGCGCAAAGTTCAACACAGCACTGAAAAGTTTATCTGCATATGTAATCAATAGAATATTTACTGTGTAAAATGAAAGCAGTAGCTTTGACAATGTTATATTTACAGTAGGAGTACCACAAGGCTCTATTTCAGGGTCATTATCATCTGCTGTTTTAATAATAACCTATCAGAGGATCTAGCAAAACATAAACTGTATCCTTCATACCGCTGACATTATTCTACTCAGTTAAGACAATTGCAAATATCAGACTCCAACAGTCCTTACAGATTATATCAGTAATTTATGGACTTTGTTAATCAAACGTGGATCTAGGTATAAACTGAAAAAATCAACCCAAGATTCTGTTCAGCACACCTGAGATGCTCAACGATATCCCAAGACTACATATTAATGAGCTGCAGAAACCTCCAAGCACTTGTGGAGTATCAAAAACACTCAGATTTACATTTAATCAACAAGTTACATTCTCTGTAAACACTGACAGTATCTCTAAACACGCACTGGTCCAACTCAAAATCACTTACATACTGAAGCCTTCTTCTTTATGACACATGAAAAGCTATTGTTATCCAAATGTTGACACCCAGGATTCAATACTGCCTATCTGTCGTTGCAATTATAAATATATTTTTGACCAGTATTCGGCAGTTCTGATCATTCCCAAAATAAACTGAGTGAGTACAAAGTTCAACACCACATTCCCAAAATAAACTGAGTACAAAATGTCGGATTGTGGCAATGAAAGCAAATGAACTAATGTAGCTGGAAGCTTTATATAAAAGTACATATTTCATCTCCTTTTTTTAGATTTCATTATGATACCTTTAGGAAGTAGCAATATGTTTTTTTTCAACTTGAAAATACATCTATGACTCCATTGAAAGTTTAGTGAAGCACAACATTAAATTGGTCCCCACTATTTCAGTTGCTTCATACTATGGTATTTTACATATAAGCTGCAAATAATAAAATATGTTTTTCATTCTGTAAAATCTATAGGATTTTTGCATCTGCTATAATGAACAGAGTATCTTAGGTCATTCCTGTTATTAAAGCATGCAGGCCATTGCTGTTATTAAAGCATGCACCAATGATCACCCGGTAATATTCATGGTCAAATCAGAAATGTCAAGATACACCATTAATTTCAGCGGTACCTTTGACTTGTAACAATATGGAAACATAGAAAAAATTATGTCAGCTTTTCAGCATTTCACAGCTAAGTGACTTTTGCTTAGAAAATGCAATCCATTATTGACTATGCATATTCTTAACAGGGCAACACTATGCATTAGTCATAAAATGGCAATATCTATCTAATTTATAGACAAGTTATAAAAACTCTTTTGCATATAATTGTATTCTACATACTGTGTAAAATTTCAGTACAACACTGACAATGGAAACTGAGAATTATTGGATTGATGCTATATCATTCTATGACTACATTTTCATTTTAGTTAACAAATCTTGAATTATTGTGTTTTTGTTTTCTAAGGTGGATTTTCCTTGCCTGCTTTTAAAGTTGACTAATGTCAACTAATATCATATTTTAACTTATATTAGTTGCTTTGTTGTTTCTGAATTACAAGATTTTTGTATTCATATGCTTTTATTGCAGGCAGGTTGGTTTGTTAGCCATGTTTCTGTACTGCTTTACCAATGTTGTTATTATTTTTAGTCATTTTCTTCCACTAATCTAGTTGTATTTTACTGACAACGTTTAAATCCCTTTCAGCTTGATTTACTCATTAGTTTTGCACATCCGTTATGTTTTATTTGTCGTGTCCGTGTTATTTATTGATGTCACATTCACCTTACTACTGCTCTTCATGTTTTTAATTTTGTTTTACTTGGATGTTTTCTGTGCGTCGAAAGGACTCATTATTGGCCCTTCATCCTCAGCATTCTTCTCACTTGTTGAGGTCAGCAGTGACTACTGAGTAGTCTGATTATATTGCTAGTTAGGTATGCTAATAGATGTTTGCCTAGGCAGATATGCCACCATTTTTATAGTCCTCCAAGAGCCTATGCATCTTGGTTGGTACCTATTTTTTGTAAGAGGCACTGTGGATTGAAATATTGTATTCTTAGACCTTTTTTAACATTAAAGGATGTACCCATGGATTTTGCATTTAAGAAGGATCAGTTAGATAAAACTCCACTACTGGAATTTTGTGGCAAGGTACCATATCTTATTGTCAGGTCAATCTGAAACTAGATCAGATGTAAAAAGATTTGCAACTAAACTGTCATTCTATCAGACTTGTGGCAGCATTCTGACCTGGCTGTTATCATGGATAGCTGGCTTGATGATGTTTGCCCGCGACTTGTGACTGCCATGCTTCCTGAGTTCTCCATGTTACATTGCCCAAGGACAATCTGGTCCAGGGGGGAGCTAGTATATAGTGCTCATCCATTGCTCATCTGGCACCCACCCTATAGTTTGAGGGCATTCCTACAGAAGTGCACTCCCTTTCTTGTCTTCTTGATGCTTATGTTCCCCAAATGGCATATTCTGGGGGACTGTAACATTAAGGTTGTTGAAGAGTCAGGGGCTCTATTAAAATAATTTCTTGTATTATACAAGGATTCAGATTATGGTTTCTATCATTACCCATATATCTGAACATCCTGTAGAACTGATCTTTTAGCCAGATGTTACAATAATACACTTGGGGTTAGAACCAGTCACTCAGCCATTTAAATCTTGGGTGACTACACAAGTGAAAATGCTGGATATGAGTTTATGTAGTGCAAGAAACTTGGCCCGGTCACCCAAAATATCTTTAATCCTGTGTTATTCACACATCTCCTGTGGCAAAATGCCACTATTCTAAATGAGCTGGTGGGGCTTATACTCAAGCCTTGTCCTCCTTACTTGATGTCATGTCCCCTTGCTATGTACCACCAATCCATTTAATTCTGTATGAGCACTGGCCTGATTTTGAAGTCAGTGAATTTACCAAGACTGGCTCAATGACGAGGACAAACGGCAATGCTGTGATCAACTTCAAGATAACTTGTCCTGGATAATCATTTTGCATTCTACTGGGACTTTGTCTGTCATAGTATTGACAGCTGTCCTACTAGATAAATCATTGTAAGGAAATGGGAATTATTTTCTCATTATGAATCTTTATTTGGGTCTCTTTGCAACAAACCAAATTTTATTTATAAATACTGTGAAAAATCTCATGGGGTTATCTCATTCAAACCTATAAAGCCTTTTATATACACTTCCAGTTCACACCCATAGCTCCTTATAGCATCCAGAACTTTTTTGGGGTCTGGCTTCATTTACTACGTAACTTACCAGCTAATAATAGGCAGTATTAGAAAGTGCAAGGACTTATTAACAAAATGACACTAAGACTATTAATGTAGGATATATTGCAGTAGGAAAACTTAATCACTGTTCATTACTTATTATTCATATTTTTATAACTGAGAACTCTACATGTTACTGAGGGCTATGGTGTGATATTTCATGGTAGGAGACAGAAAAACTCATTGTCAGTGTCCTTTTATATCACACTATACCTGATATATTGCTAGTTGTTTGTTCGTAATTATGAAAATAAACATTTTTTTCTATATGCACTTAATACTTCAAAAAACAAGTGACTTAAAAACTATTACATAACTTTAGGTGAAACCTTAGGTGCTGTTAACGATGACTTACCCATATATCGCATTGTCCCCAAGCACGAGTCTTCAGTAAGCATGAGGCATACATGTTTAAAGGAGTTCTACACGTTCACTCACCAGATTTGTCAGCAAGCCTGATGGCTCACCCTTCCTAACCCTCATTTTAGGGTCAGGAGGTGGTCTTATGGCCTCATCCCCTTATTTCCCCCCCGTTCCTGTTCAGTAGTCTCAACTTCCCAAAGGTTGGACCCAGATTTGACTGGCGGTCACATCAAGGGGTATGTGGCTTAGAAAGATAAATTAAAAGGGTTTTGCCACCAGGCCAATTAGCTTCAATTATGCATCCAGTTCTATAGAGGCAGCTGGAACAAGCTGGGTTATGCCAACTGGCTTGAGTTTATGGTTTAATGGTTATTGGTTTATATATCTGAACTACTTGGCATCATCAATGGTTATTAATGCCATTTATTCAATAAAAGGTTGCAAAGTCAATGTGATGTGCTCTTTGATTCAGCTCAGTGGACAAAGAAAACTGTCTTTAAAATCTTTACACTGTTAAGTTGCATATCTTGAGAAATATTCAGTGTGACATATTCTGCTAAGTACATAATTAAGCATATGTTTTCAGATTTCGGTAACTAACTCAATAAACATGTGCTTATAGAGGAATTTCTTGTTGCTATATGAAAGCTTATGTCTGGTTAACAAAAATGTTCTAACAATATGTCTGGATTATATTGTTTCCAAGACATGATAAATTGTTTCTGGAAGTTTAGCAAAACTATGATTTGGAGTTTGTGTATATTGTAATTTATTATAGTACTCATGGAAAGACTATGAGTGCACTGACTATTATCACTGTAAATAATACTTCTTACTGACAACATTACAATTTATATAGTTTAATAGCTTTTATTGTTCATAAAATATTTATTTTTGTTTATCTTATTCTTTTAAAGTTGATTTTTTTTTCAGAAAATGCTCTGGAATGCAAGCTGTGAGTAGGCTATTAAAGGTGTGACATTCCACAGCACATAGGTGTTAATGAGTTAATTGAGGCAGCCGAGAGTAAGACACGCAGTGAGGAACTTGTAACCAGGACAGGCTAAGCAATATTGCAGCACCATTCCAGTGGGTTCCGTTGGGTGCTTTGTAGACCAATAAGCATGGCAGCCTTGTACAGAAGGGTTGGAAACAGATATGATGTGGCTATGTGTACTTTTTCATCTTCAGTTAAAAATGGTTAATTCCATAGTCAAGACTGAGTTTTTGATGTCACAGCTCACAGCTCCTTTGGCCAAATTTCTTAATGTTAAATTGGAAACATTGTCTATAACCTGTAGGGACACATTGAAAGATTTATAGGATTTATTGAAATATATTAAGGCCAATGTATATACTGAGCAGATGTTATTCATTACTATAGATATAGTACATTTATTTACTTCTGTTCTTTCTGCTCTCCATGAGTTAGGAATTGAATGGTTAGAAACTATGGTGGAACATGAAGGTTTTTCTAACAATGATTTTCAGGTTTGTTCAACACTGATGTATGTAGTTTTGAAGAATAATTTCATACACTTTGAGGGCAAATGTTTTCACCAATTACAGAGTGTAGCAATGGGTTGTAGTTGTGCCCCTGCATATGCTAACTTAGCCCTGTCAGTTTGGGAACAAAAATATATTTACAATTCTGAATATGTGGGACACTGGAATTTATACAGATGCTACCTAAATGATATATGTCTGGTTTTGGACTGATATGGAAGAGAGGTTCATTGAATTTTTTAATTATGTCTACAGCACCACTAACTTTTTTAAGATTCACTTATGATATAAAATACAATGGTATGAATTATTTGGACATCACTGTTCAGAAATATGAAGGACGATTTAAGTCTACTGTTTTTAGGAAGGAGACCTTTTCCAATTCATATTTACATTACACAAGTGCACATCCTTACTTTCAAAAAAGAGGAATAGTTAAAGGACAATTTGTGCCAGTAAGCAAACCACTTGATTTATGGAGTTAAGGAAGAGGTCATCCGGGGAAGACAGAACAGGTTTGTACCCCTATTAGGCATGAGTGATACTTTTAGGGTACAACCCAACAACGTCCCCATGAAAAAACGTCATATGATCATGCCTTCATGATAAGTTATAAAGGGGATGCTGGAGTCATTATGAACATAATGGAAAAAGAATGGGTCAGATTTGCCAGTATATCAAGACCTTAATATTTTTGGTCAGCCTTTTAAATGTATTTTTTGGAAATTTTCCAACATTAAAACATTATAGAAAAGAGGCTGAGGTTATTAGTTTGAACAATCAAGCCAGAGTTAGTACTTTCAAATGTGGTTAGTGTTCCCAGTGCCCATATATAATAAATGCTGAAAACATTTATATATCCGCAGAAATAGGTATGTTAAATGTGAGGGTCATGCGACTTGTAATACCAGTGGCATGGTTTATATAGAATTATGTGAAGCCTGTAAGCCGTTTTATATAGGCAAAACAGAAAGGAAATTCCAAAAAATAATTTACGAACATTTATATGATATCAAAAATAGGAATTCCAGTAATGCACTATATAAACATAGCATGACATGTTTCATTGGCCAAGTATCTATTTGTTGTTATAGAGGCCATTACGGCAGATAAAAGAGGGGGATCTTGGGAACTGAAAATAGAATACCGGGGACTTTATTGGCAAATCATCCTAAAGGCCAATAGATTTCTTGGGATGAATGAAACAGTTGCCGTTTTCCCTGTATTGAAGCTTAGGGCTGCCAGGCTTTGAAGTTTTGGTTTTGTTAACTATTAATTTCCCTCATGATCACTAGATGGAGCTCTAGGTCAGGTTTATACAAAACACGGACTTGATGGTATTATAATTAATCATTTAGTTCACTTCACTTTCGTAAAGATATATATATTTTTAATCTTTGTGTATTTATTATGTATTTATTATATATTTTTTACAAAATAGGATATTTTACAGTGTTGTTCACACTATGAAGTAGGTAATTGCTTATCTGTTCTATTTTGTGGACCTGATTTTGACAGGATGTTTTAAATGTTTAATTATTTCTATCTGCTTATTGGTGGTTTTACATTGTATTTAATATATATTTAGGGGATTTTAGGTAAGTTGGATTCATCTGATGAAGTCTTTTTCAGGACGAAAACGCAGTTATTTGTTGAGCGTTAATGTGTTTATGAGACTTGCCTTGTGGATTATGCATACATTAGTGGATTTGGATTAATAAATTTAGTACATTGCACTTGTCGAGTGCTGGTCATCCTTCCTTGGTGCTCGGTTTTCATTTCTGGTGAGTTTTTGATGTGTTTTTTTATTTTACTGTTTCTTTTACATGGAAATCAAATTTCATATTTTCATAGGTTAGTATTTCTAACAACTTGGAGTGTGAAACAGTTTGAATTGTGGTATTATTAAAAGAGATTATGGTGAAGATGGGTTTGTTCCTTGGAATATTTTAGGAGTAAAGAGAAGTTTGCTTTTTTTTGGAGAGCAGTTCAATAGATGTTGAGAGTTACAGACAGGAGAGATTACTGTGTTAGTTGTAATTTTTCAATTGTTTCAGCTGAACTGATGAGTGTTGAATCATCTACATACTGTATGACAGAGGCATTTCTGGTTGATTTTTTAAGGTGTAGCAACCTAATAAGACATTGCTACCTCTGAAAGAAAAGAACAGTTTGACAGTTTACAAGCTGTTATTCACTAGTCATGATCATTATAAGCTGATGCCCATGGCAGCCACCCCCTTCACCAAACCCCTTGTTAAAGCTGTGACTTGGCCACCCATATGAAGAATTTCTGACAAATCTACATAATAAGTGCAGTCATGCAGGCTTAGTCCTAAACTGTAAACTGTGAAAATTCCTTGCAATCAGGAATTAAACAATCACATTTCACACCATTTCTTCAATAAAATAAGGCACCCAGGTGTGACATTTCACAGATGTATCATTGCAATACCTGTATCTGACTACACCAACTTACACTCTGGGTCCCCACTCCTGCCTTAAAAGTCTCAAAAGGGACCTAGTAAGACAGATTTTTTAGGACAACTAAGTATTCTAAAAGTGTCAAAAAATATGGTATATTTTTAAACTGCATCTATTAGTGAAAAGGTGACTGAATGTATACTCATATCAACACCCACAGAAAAGACCCCAGAACCAGCTGGTCTTGGGGTACATTTAAATAGATATTTACTACCCTCAAGTTTCCACTCCACTACAGCTTCTTTTTTTAAGTGTATCACACAGATGACATACTACAGCCAGAAATAATCCTAATCCTGAATAACCATACTGCCAAAACCAGGCAAAGACAAACAATGTAATTTCCAACTACTGACCCACTTCTCTCATGAAAAGAAAAACAAAACTTACACATGCTGGAGGGACAGATTTATCTCTCATTGACTGCCATGTTTTTGGAATAAGCTACCTATTCATGTGAAACAGAACACCTCTATGAGACTGTTCAAAAGGAACCTGGATGAGTGGATGGGGCACAGTAAATTATTGCCAGGAATAGCTCCCACAACCCTCCTGGCCATGGACAGTCATTACTAAATGCAATCTTCGGTATTAACTAACATTTTTATGATATTTCATTGGGATGAAATGGCTAGGCTTGAAATGACTTCCAGGTCAATAGCCTAGTAATCTCCTATGATCCTATGACAACATACCAGTGCTACATCTACAAGATCTCCTACCACATTTAATACACCCACATTATTTGTGTTTTGTTAAATGGAGAAGCAGAAACCATCAATATCTCATGGCATACATTATCCAAGCACTACAAAAGACTGCAGTGCATGCAGAATGGTAGTGATATTATTCAAGAAAGTATTTGACTCAGGCTCTGGGAGTACTTACAGAAACTGTGCAAACATCTGAAAGGTCATAGGACATAAGACAACTATAAAAATCACTTTTCTCCCAACCAAATGAAGTAATATAACAAACATGCAAATACCCTCCCTTTTCTCAACCAGAAAGGCAAATAACAGGAATTCCCCATGCTCCATCCATTTTCTAATGATCATCAGATCCCTGAGACAGGCACAGAATATAGCAGAATGGATAGAATAGGTGAAGAGAGTCATATTACTACCATTTGTGGACAAGTGTCTTTTGCTTACGTGATCTCTCTGAGCAAACAACCAAATAAATCACTTATCCTGTGGAGTTCACACAATATACCTGTTTGCAGCTTAGCATGAGCAAGATGGAAATGTTTCTCCCTAAACGAACTTACAGCAAATTTAAGAGAATCCAAGCAACAATCACCGTTCCAATTACATCCCATCCCCTCTAATTCCTGGAAATCATGTTACCTCTCAAGAGCAACACAATGCTAGAGCTCAACTTCAGCCAGATGTGGTAATAAGAGTTACATAAATTATACTCTGCATGGATATATTCACACATCATATCCTGCATGGATATACCTACACCATCCTCTTTCTGGAAAAACTAATACATAAAAAATGGAAATTTTCCCTTGTAAGATGTTAAATTTTAAAGACATTTATCCACCCCATCATTCTGACTCAAGAAAAATAACAAAACAATCCTCTTGTTTGAATGGGATGATAAAAGGAAAGCATTCCAGATGTTATACCATTCTCACCATTCTCACTTGTGCACAAAAACTTCACACTACAGCTCACACTCACAGTAGAACAGGTGTGGCCAGCTTTAAAAGCAAAAGTACTATCCAGTATTTCAGCTGCAGCGCCACAGAGAGATCAGCCCTGACTACACTCAGGAGACCTCATGACTCAGACGCCTGTAGGAACTGACCTGGGGAAGGAGAGGCTTTGCCTGTCTGCCTGCCTGCCTGTCTGTCTTTGGGGGGAGGGATGGAGTGATATGCTAGATGAAAACAGATAGCTCTTTGAAGCCCAAGGGAAGACCAGAGCTCAGAACAGAGACTATGCTAGGTATACAGATAGAGTTGGGTAGCATTATCATTCTGGGGGCAGAGATGGACACGTCTATATCACACTTAACTGTAGTCAGTGGCTTATTAGGAGCAGAACCTGCACAGAGATGGCGAGGGATCATACCCTCCAACACAAGCAAGATACCTCCTCATTATGCAGATATCTTTTCTCCATAGTCTACTCACATGTAAAAGCATTTCACTTTACCAGTGTGAGGGAGGCTGTTGACCCTTACCAATTTTACAGCCAGGAACCAAAATGAGAAATGTGGCTTGAGGATAAGTAGAGCTTATGTTAGATGCTGTGCTTCTACAGAAGTTCAAATCAGCTCACTCAAAGAACTAAAAAAAATCAGACATAATTATGCAGCCTTATAATACAAATAGAAGACCCGGATCCATCAACAAAACATGACTTTCTGTTACAAAATAAATAATTCTGACAGTGACTCACTTTACGCTTATGGGGACTCCATCCCTTACAACTGAGACAAATAGACAAATGAATTTTATTTAAACTATCACTGAAAAAAACATTTATTAAATAACTGCCTGTGCTGCTGCATAGCTCCAGGATAGTACACACATACACACACACACACACACACACACACACACACACACACACACACACACACACACACACACACACACACACACATGCATGCACACACGCACGCACACACACACACACACACACACACACACACACACACACACACACACACACACACACACACACACACATATATATATATATATATATATATATATATATAAAATATAAAATAAAAAACTCTAACGAAGAAAGGAAAAAGAACTAGAAAATTTTCTTTATTATTTGAACTTCATGAGAATCTTTCAGTATTCAAATATGATATATTTTATATAGTTTTTAGTAGTACCTCTTGGAAAGTTTTATTGTAATTAATATATATATATATATATATATATATATATATATATATATATATATATATATATATATACTACTCATGAACACTTTTTCCATCTCATATTATACAGCCATCCTTCCCCCATCCCTATCTCACCTAACATCTCTATCTATGTATCCTCTATGTCATGTCCCATCGCATACTAATTTTCCTTATAATACAAAGATACTAATATTCAGTATTACAACCTCCTTTACAAACTGTAACCTATTTATTTTACTCTTGAAAACTCCTTTTTTTACAGTATTTAAATTACATAACATCCAAACATATTTCTAACATAATCTCTACACATATCTTTCTTTTTACTACTGTACATATTCAGTTTCAGTGCATAAAATGTTTCAAAGTTGAACTGTAGACCTTAAACTGTACATACAATTTTAATGAACATTTACATCTCATTCATGATGAAAAATACCACATTTTATAATCTGTATGTAAAGCAAATTTCTTCTGTATTTTTTAATTATAGAAAGTGCACAGATTATTTTCCTTGTACAATGAAAAACTCCTAATATGTTACTTTATGTATGTATTTTGTAATGTTCTCTGTATTTTTAAGTGTAATAGCTGTAGGGCTTTTCTCTCCTGGTATCCTCCAAAAATGGGATTAATCCTAGTCAGACTTTCCGAATAAATAAATAAATACATACTGCTTCTACTACAATGTTCCCACAGACTCAGAAACCACCAAGTACTATTTAACCACAACAGAACTTGTCCCTGATCAAAAATGTGGAAAAAAAGACATCCCTCAGGACCTGGAGATTACCATGTAGTATTTATCCACAACAGGTATAAGATTCTGTTCAGAAATTGTGAAAAAAAGACTTACAGATACTGTAAAATAAGCTTGCAATGCCCACATTCCAGACATGTTGCACAGGTTCTGGTCATGTCCTGCAATGCAGCCCAGTTGGTACAGATTATGTCAGTCATAATATAAACCTCAAAGGAGGTGTCACCTTACGACAAGGAGTCATTCACATCTATGCCCTCACCCAGAGTGCAAAACCTCAGCAAAGCAAAACAGGCCTTGTTACTGTAGATGTCAGTTAAATCAAACATGCATTGTATTAGCTGTAGACCTGAAAAGATGCATGTCCTGCCTTATATATATATATAGCGAGTACTGTGGAGTTCTCAAACAACCCAGCAGCAAGTAAACATAACAAATCTCAGCAGTATCTACACCCTTAACCTGAATGCAGAAGAAAGTAATACTTAAACTAATCCAGCAGTAATGGCAGCCCTAGACAACACACACTCAGTGAAACACCAACAACATAAGCATGCAGTGACCAGGCATTCCAGACTGCATATATATATATATATATATATATATATATATATATATATATATACTTGTGTACGTAAACTTAAACTCTGATAACTAGATTCTAAAGGATACAAGAGCAAAGAGAGAGTGCATCATTTCATAAAATCTCTCATGCAGATGCAAAATACAGAATATGACTACTTATGTGATTGTTTGATCTAGTAAGATTATCTCTATCCAATCTGGATAATGCGTAATTTTCTAATTTATGCAGCATAAAAATGAACAGCCCTATAATGCTTGTATAATAGGATAAGTAGAAACACTGTCCCCTGGATTCACTATCCTTCCATGAAGGACTAGCTTAGTCCTGCATGGAAGCAGCCATTTAGGAGCAGGACAGCAGCGTGCCATGCATATTAATGAAGGCGTACTGCCTGAGCTCCTAAACGGACACAAAGCATGTATGAGTGCAAGGGGCATGTCTGAGAGCAGAGCTGTCAGAATATACACACCCCTGCAATCAAGAACAGCAGTGTAGGAGTAAAAATGAGTGAGACCGCTCATAGGTATTCACATGCCCCCAGCAACATCCCCCCAAGTGTACAAGAGCAATAGTTAAAACATTTCAATATAAAGAATTTTTTTATGAAGCAGATCAAATTTAACCATATGTGCATGGGTTTGTCCATCACTTAGCTACGGTTAATGCAACTTAAATGGCACAAGAGGATAAAAAGCAAGATATATGCAAACAAAGCAGTACAGCAATAGTGTAGTGGGCAGAGCATTCACTTTGTGAGCAGTCATTCCCGGTTCGAGTCCCACTTCTGTACATTCCATTTTCCATATCAATTCATGACCAATATTTTTTGTTGCATAACCTACTAAATAACATATATTTGTGAACTGGAGTACTGCATTAAATGCAGATGTGAGGTGTCATTGTCATAATGTTGTAAAGTCCATAGATAATCACAAGTGCCCCATACAGTATATGTACACAGGAATCAGGGATACAAATGGAAGGTAAAATGTGTAATGAATGATTAATCCATACAGTTTCCGAATCTACCACCCTCCCAAGCACCATTTGACATTACAGTCTAAATTAGTGTGGTGGTAAGTGGGAGTAAGCACTATTAAGCGAGAGTAAGCATACTTAAGGAGTAGTAAGTGTGAGTAAGCATATTTAAGCAGTAGTAAGTGGGTTTAAGCCTGTTTCCATGAGTGTAAGCAATGTGCACACAGGTTAAGCAATATTGAAGCTAACACTCTGTAAGCATATTTAACTGGAGGTTAGCATTGCTTACCTTCGCACAAACCCACACAAATCCATTTACAATTGCTTAAAAGTGCCTTAATCAATCTGTATGCATCAGCCACTGTTCTGGCCTGAAACAAAATAAACAGCCTTTGCAGGTCTTGAACCAAGGATCCTGTACACTACAGTCACAGTAGCCAACCACTAAGCCATCACAGCAGTATATAAGATTGAGGTATCACCAAACAGATCCTCACCATAGGAAACATAAACTGAACATGTGAAAGGAATCTATATACAGTTTTATATTGCATAACCTACTACAGGACATAAATATCTGAACTGGAGTACTGCATTAAACCCAGATGTGAGGTGTCATTGTAATAAAGTGTTGAAATCCCTTAATAAACACAAGGACACCATACAGTGTGCGTACACATGAATCATGGATACCAAACACATATATGACATGTAATGAATAATAAATCAATGCCACAATGCAAATATAATGCAACTTAAATAATAAGTAATGTTAAGCATTGCACAGCCCAGCTTAATAGGTGTAAGCAATGTGTAGGCCAGCTAACTCAGTCTGTCCATTGGTATACCGCTTTAAGCAATGCCAACCTTACTTAAGCAGGTTTACCCATAGCTTAGCCTTTTCAAAACATCCAATCATGGCAAAGTGTGGGAATCCGGCCCTATTTAAACCCAACAGGCAGGAATACATCTCTTATCTGGTTGTAGCTTCCCCTTGTAGGCACTATGTCCGGAATGGGAGATGGTGTGTGCTTTTTGGTGCAGTGCTGGGGCATCCAGGAGTCCAGAGTCATGGCAGGACTTCTTGTGAAAGGCCATGACCAGAGATTGCTGCGGGGCCAGTAGCAGGGTTCCCAAAACAAAGCAGAAGCCTGGGACCGTCTCGCCCCCATGACCTCACCAGTGCCACTGGCATACCCTGAACTGGTGAGCAGGTCAGGCATCACTATGCCAACCTGAAGCGGAGAAAGGGGGATCTCTTGGATCAGTGGATCCAAGAGGCTAGGAGGATAGGGGAAGTACCAGCCGTGTGTAAGTATCAGTCCACTACCTGTTTAATAAATCCCAGCTCATGTATATTATGGATAGGTATGGTTAAATATTCCTCTTATGTCTTTCACAGTGGCATGTGAGCGAGCTATGAACCAGGAAGCCCATGGCTGTAGATTGGAGCAGTTGTGATGCAAGGCAGGTTAGTAATAGTCTTGCATGTACTGTCATAGGAAATAAATCTAAAAGTAGTAGTAAGTTAATTGCCTGTATAAAACCTGTATTGTTTAAGGCATGTACTGCATACACCAGAGAATGTGGCAGGAACAGTCTCATATAGGTTGTATGTAAATAAAAGCATAATAGCCTGACAACTAAGGTCTAACTGCTGGACTGCATGTATTCACTCTGGTATCATATGGTAATGTAGAGTTACAATCACTTAATAGTACTGTTGTAGTAAGCACTGTTACCCACACTGTGCTACATAAATAAGTTATGTAGGAATGTTTGTATATGACTGTTGTAATCCCAAGAGGTCAAATAGTACAACTGAGAGAGACCTAGATAGAAAACACTGAAAAAACAGACAACAAAACCCAAAAAGCACACTCAACTGCGATGTGAACTGTTGTACTTTTTGCACACACAGCCATGGTTCGAATCCTGGGAGTGGTAGTAGGCTGTATGCAGAATCATACCTCACAAGTGTACAGAAATGTCCAGAATGTCCAGTAAAT